>NC_052617.1:29403382-29743356 GCF_016545825.1 Eucalyptus grandis
GATGTTTAAGAAGTTGTGCTTCTTGCCTTTTCAGTTCCTGTTCTGATCCTTACCTCTCTGGAGTTTTCTTTTCCTGCCATTTAATTGTATCATCAAGATACGGCATCTCCATATGATTAGAGCGGGAGAAATATGCAGGGATAGGTATACAAAATGTTCTTTATGCTGATCTGAGATGTTCATTTGATTTAAGAGGTTAGGGTACATAGGGAAGAGGATACAACCTGAATTGATAGCCATAAGAGTAGGAGATTGGATACAATAGTAAATGGGTGGAGACTAGATAACTTTGTTGTAATGTATGTGTGAATGATGGAAAGTTGTCTTTCCATCTACTTGTACTTAGCCTACCAATGTCAAATATTACTAGGATTGTTCTGTGTCTATTGTACTGAAATTTCTTGTACTGTTGTTGAAAAGGAAGCAGGAAACATCAAATTGCAAAACATTATTAGCAATTTCTAACATGGCATCTTTTTATATTGTTGCTTCGATTATACGATGCCGCCTCAACTACAGTTATGAGGTTTTTTCTATGGTCCCTCGACGTTCTTCATTGTACCGATTTCGTTGTCGTCTTTTTCTTTTTGTTTGTTTCTCTTTTTTACTTGGCAAGTTCATTGTTGTATTAATACTCGAACAGTGGTCGCTGCCTTCAGCTTGTTTGATTCCACATCTTCTACAAGGCAAGGAGGCTTTTTTATTAAAGAAAATTGTTTATAGGGCTGCGTACCATTAGTTTCTATTTTAGCAATTCACCAACGAAATTTAAATTGATGGGGTGGTAGGAGCAGTAAAGACAAGACTTCTGACTAGGAAACATGGCAGAGACAAAGCAACTGACAAGGGTCCTTCCATTGCTTGCCGTGCGAGACGAATGATAAACCCGCCAAATAGAGAAAAAAAAAAAACCAAGCATTCATGATTAGTTAATACCGCAGCCAACGCAGGTAACGCATGATTAATTTTGTCGGTCGGGGACGATGCACCGGACAGGGACGTCCCGGCCAGAGACACCGATCGCTGGAAAAGGCGTTCTCATCGACTTTTACACCATTGTTAAAGACATCGGAAGTGTAATCCTTGATGTCGAACGTGCTCAATTTCGAGAGCACTCATTAGTATCACCTTATCATGTAGACCCATTTATTCAAATAGTAGACAAATGTCGAACATGGCATAATTTGTGTAACACACTTATCAAGCAAGTTTCGTATATGAATACGTTTAATGTGTGCACGGGTTTGTTAATCGTGAGATTCAAGCTACTAATTAGTGCTAGTTGCTAGTATTAATTTAACTTAACACCATTTAATAACTACTGGTTTTCATTGCTATAAACTGTTACTTCCTTCAAAGATATTGGTATCTGTATACTTGTTTTCTTGTTCATAAATCTTGGAGTTAATAACACAAATAACCTCAAATTAGTAAGCCTGAGATAAATTTATCCAAAACTAATATTTTAATTACAAAAACTCAAATTGGTAAACCTATGGCGTTTTAATCTTTATTAGTCTCCGTTAAATTTTAGTATCAAATTGATGAATAGACCAATATAGGGTTTTACCTTTTGATTGTTATAGGTTTACCTATTTTGTGGTTTTTCGTAATATTAATCCAATTTAATGAATGTCATATTTATCACGAATATATTAGTTTGGGGTTTTTTTTTTTTTGGTCGGTCCTACTCTAATCCTAATCTAGCACTCACTTTCAGACTTTTGCTCTGCCTCCTTGCAGAGCGTGGGAGTCGAAACCCACTCCTGAAATGAAATCGTCCTCACCCCAATCCCCCTTGAGAATGTGGGGATTTGAACCCCCCACCTCCCCCTTCTAAATTAGAAAGGTGGCCACTGGGGCGAACAGTTCGGGGTTTTAGTGATTAAAAGATTAGTTTGAAATAAATTTATTATAAATGTACTAGTTTGAGATTTTTTACGATATTAACCCTTAATCTTATATCCATATAAAAGATAGTGATGAGTATTTTCATAGTGCTCACCAGTAGAAATATTTGTCTTGGATTTTATAAAAAGTACACGAATAATTAATTTTGGAATAAGAGTAAAGAGATGGGTGATGTCATTTTACCTTTTCATTTATTGAAAACCGCGTTGTTAGTACCTTAATGGTACCGGTCCAAGTATTCAAATAAATAAAGGAGCTTATGAGGATCCTTTACTTTGCTGGATTTTATCAAAAATGTTTTCTTTAATTTTTTTTAAAGTACACTTGGCACACTTGTTAATATATTAAATAAGGAAATATTATAAACAATTTCTGATGTATCGACCGTTTTGAAGCACATGCGCACAATCGTTATTATGAAAAATTAATATCCCTTCATTAAATTTGTTCAACAAATGCTCCAAAGAACTCATTAACAAAACTCTTTTTTTTTTATTAGACGCTAAAACATTTTAAAGGATGCACACATGCATTAAAAATAAGCAATTATATCATCAAGGCATATTTATAAATAATCCACGGACAAATTTTCAGATGCAACAGATGTTGGGTGAATTGAAAAACCTGTATCATCATTGGTTAAGTTAGATTATTAGTTGACTTACGAATTCAAACCACTACACTTTAGAAAGAATTATTCATGCACCGAATATTATAATTTTTATGTATTTAGTTACTGAATAAGTATTGCGCTTCACAGACAGAGGGTAACAAATTTCTTTACAAAAAGTAATTTTCAGAATTTAAGCACCAATAATTTATTCTTCTAAAATATAAGGGCCCCAATCACCCTATGCAATATTTTCCCTTGAAATTATTGCAAAGAGAAATAATGTACAAGTTGCCCATATTTTAGGGAACCCATTGTGTTTTGGGCAGCTAACAATCGGTGTTATCATGACGGAATCATATCCTTACTCTCATATTTTATCGTATTTGAATTTAATCTCAATGCAACACACTTATTAATCATGTCATAACTTCAACACTCCAAATGTAGTTCGATGACGGGTTGAGGATACTCGTTTATGTAAGGAATAATGACATTGCAAGTATTTAAATTTTTGCTAATTTCACAATCAAGTATATAAACTTAATTTTTATCGTCCCTTAAATTTTCAGATGTAGGTGAATGTAAATCCTTCATTAAAATCAAGAACGAAAAATGCCAATGTGGAAGCTAAGGCTGTTAAATAGCCATCAGTTGACCATGAGGACGTTCTATGTGGCTTCTTGAGAAGATGACACTTAGTGGAGACATATTGGACAGCTAAAATCATCCCAACCCTCCGCCTCCCATTCTCTCTCTCTCTCTCTCTCTCTCTCTCTCTCGTCAGGCAACACCTAAATGAAAGAAACACAATGATTGTTAAGTAAGCGAGCCACATCACCTATTGTGCTTAGCATCTAACAAGTAAGCGAGTCAAATCAATAGAATTACATGACATGACGATCTATATAAATGGATGCTTTAGAATGAGCTAAATCTCAAAAGCCAAGTTATTTGATTAACATTATTATACAACTACCAAAAGTTCAGTCACTTTCAATTTCACTAGCCCTTTACATAAACATGCATAGACGTGTTTAGACATGACCAAACCATCTCTCTCTCTCTCTCTCTCTCTCGCGCGCGCGTCAGGCAACACTTAGATGGAAAAAAAACACAATGTTAAGTAAGCGAGCCACATCATCTATTGTGCTTAACATTTACCAAGTAGGTGAGTCACATCAATAGAATTACGTGATATCACGATCTATATAAATGGACGCTTTAGCATGAGCTAAATCTTGAAAGCCGAGTTATTTGATTAACAATATTGTAAAATTGCCAAAAGTTCAATCACTTTCAATTTCACTAACCCTTTACATAAACGTGCATAAACGTGTCTAGACATGATTAAACATATCTAAATGTGTGAAGATTCATTTCGAGTTCCAAACAAACAATGTTGACATGAATAACATGCTAACATGTATAGTTCAAAGTTTTATGCATGTCATAAAGACGTTAAAAGGGTCAGCTTGCAAACCGGTGTTTTTAATTCTTGTATAAATGAGTTGACCCGTTCACAACGAGCTTAAAGTTGACCCGAACGTCCTTTAAGATGTATTGTGTGAACGTCTTGTGCCAAAATAACTAGCCTCATTATCAAATTTCACCAAAAAATTGTTCACACGATCTCATCACCAATAATTTAATCTGTTCAACTGCAATTCCCTGGAAAAAGTGGAGGATAAAGCGGCTGAGGATTCTAATTTTTTTCAAACTCGTGCAATTTCGTCCATGCATTCTTTTTTTTTTTTTTTTTTTTGCATCATTCATGAACTATGTAATTTTCTGTTTGTGTTAATCCTTTTTGTCAAAGGCCTTAATGAAAATGCAACATGGCCGTTGAGTGTCATGTCAACTCTGATGTGATGTCCACGTAGTGCGTATATGGCTCAAAAATTAAAGCAAGGTCATATTCAACATTATCAATTTTCATCTAAATAGTAAAATAAGAGGAAAATTGCTGCCAGCCAATAAAGGTTGGCGGTGCGCCTCCTAGCCACCGGAGAGGGTGGCCAAACTTTTGCCGAACCACCAGAGACACCCATAGCCATAGGTGGAGAGACTAGTGTGAGAGAGAGAGAGATCCCCCGATTAGGTCACAGACTTCTTCACTAACCTAGCCACTAGTCGAAAAGGGACACAATTCTCATGTGCATTGGATCTATAAATTCTGTGTATTTGAAATTCCAAGTAATTTAAAGTTTAGTTTGTTTCGTGAAAAAAATAATTTAATTTAAAAAAAAATGATCACTCATATTACTTACAAAATAAATAAATGAAAAATATTTTATCGTTCGCGAATATGTTTATGATAAATTGTTATTGGTAATGAAATATTTTTAATGATTAATTATTTTAAATGATATGAATCATCATTTTTAGGATAATATTTTTTAAATTATTTATTTTTTTGTGAAACAAACAAAGTTTAAGGTGTTATTATTCTTTTTCTTCATCTTTAGCTAAAACTAAGGGTCCTTGTCGTGCTCTAGTACTTCAAGTTCAAGTCTAGTAACAAGACTGTTCGATCATTCCATTTCTCAACCACCACTTGCACCGGTGATATCGCTCGAATTGTGCGGTAGAGGAGTTACCATCAAGCCCTCACTCATTGAAACTTGGTGCCTCCTCACCAGCCCAATTGTGAAACTCCAAGCCACACATTTAGTGCTTTTCCTATTAAAATATTCTCATGTGGTTAATCTACGAAGATTATATATTCTTGATAGACACATGCTTTCTATCTACCTATCAACTTAAACTTTTGATTGAGTAATTTTAATATGGTATCAAAACTAGATACTCTCCCAATCTATATTACATGTGTGCTCCCCCTTTCATTAAATTTACATGTATTTTTTAATGTGGTATGTGAAAAGACATGTTAAAATATCCTATATCACTTGTTTACAGGGCTAATCAGACAACCATACGCATCGACATGCACTAATTATTGGGCTATTCATTGAAGACAAATCAAGAAGAAGAAGAATCCATAGGTGTATATGCATGCGATTTTCCTTAACCTGTTGGCTTACCCATTTAAATTGTACATTCGAACACCCGCAATTTCGACTTCGCCGGCAACGATCACTGCAACTGAGCAGGCTTGTTGCTGGAACGACAGGAATTGCAGTGGCAGATGAATCCGAATTTCTTTTTCTTTTTTGTTGCAGATTTCCACTTTCCGAAAGATTAACTTTTTTTTTAATTTTTATAATGTCTGATAGCCATGTAAGCTCCATATCGCCGGCACGCAGGTGAAAGCGCGGCATTTAACGACATTTTGATGGCCATATCATCATTTACTTCATCTTATTTAACGGACAGACAAATATAAAATAAAAAAAATTCATTGTTCAGCATTGGATAAATAAAATGTTTTCGAAATCTGATTGCATAAAATATATAAAAAGAGTCCAGGGATTTCCGTGGCTTTATCCACAACTCTATTGAGAGCTGATGACACGTGAACTTGTCTCTCGGGTGGGGACGGCTCGGATACTCCGAATCCCGAACCGACGGCTCAGATCGCACCAATCTGGCGGGAAAAATCATGGCCCCCACTGCGATTCCATTGTCAGCAGAATCAGCAGATATTTCTCTCTCGCCTTCTGCTCCTTTTCTTTCGCATAAAACCCAGTTCATCTTGTTTTCATTTATCCAATTATTATTTTTTAAAATATTTCGTCCCATAATAAATAAATAAAATCGGAAAAAAGGGGGTATCCCATGCTGGATAAGACAGCACTCCTCCCACGTCAGGGTCTCCGACCGGGCCCCACCAACCCCACCCAGCGCCCCCTTCATTTCCGGCTTCTGAACAACCGTTACTCCCGGTTCCACGCCCCCCCTTACTTTCCCATTTTCTCCCCTGCCCCGCGCCGCTATTACCGCGACGACCGGCCGCCTCCGGGGCCAAGACGAGGGCGCTCGCGTCATTTCGCGACCAGCCCCACGCGGCCCCGCGCTCCGGTCAACCGGTCAACCGCCGGTAAACGCTCCCTCGCCCAGGTCTCCAGAACACTAGCTGGGTCGCATAATGCTGGGGAACGGAAACCTCCCGTCCGACGTGGCAACGCTGCATTGGCGGGTTCCGCGTCGTCGGGATTCATAGAACCACACCAATAAAAAACACCCGTCACTCTCACCTCTCTCTTCCTTTCTCTCTCTCTCTCTCTCTCACTACGACTCTGTGTTTTCTCTCTGCTAAGAACCCGAAATCTGTCGCGATTTCGCCCGCCATTGGCTTCCGAGACCCCCGAATTCGAGCTCAGCGATGCGCGATCTCTCCGTCGACCCCGATTTCGACTCGTGAGGCCTCCCGTAGATTCAGGGGCGGGGTCGGGCTGCGGCTTTGCGGGAGAGCGGAAATGCTGGAAGCAGTGCAGAGCTCAGTGAACGGAGGAGGACTGTCTCAGTTGCAGAGCTGCGGCGGGGGCGGCGACAGCAGCGAGGAGGAGCTCTCCGTGCTGCCGCGTCACACCAAGGTCGTCGTCACCGGCAACAACCGCACCAAGTCGGTGCTCGTCGGCCTCCAGGGCGTCGTCAAGAAGGCCGTCGGCCTCGGGGGGTGGCATTGGCTGGTAAAAATTCTCCGCTTCTTCTTATCTGTTTGGTTTCGCATTCGGCTTGGCAATGCGGCTTTGGATGACTCCTCTGCATTGCGACGCGCAATGCGGTTTGTCTGCATTTTGAATTTTGAATTGTCGGAGCTGCAATCGTTGCTTCGCCACAATGTGGGTGCTAATTTGGCCATTAGGGCAATTTACCTTCTTCTTTTTTTCTTTTTTCTGGCGATTGATTGGAGATTTTGTTTTGATGATGAGAGTAAGATTCACTCTCCCCTGTGGAGCTGTGGGTTAGGTCTTTCTGCTCATTGCTGGGTAATGCATGTTTACTCTTGCAATGGTTTGGAGATCCTGCGTGCCTATGAAGGATTTAGTGTCATTCGGCGCCAATCAAGGATTCTTTTGATGATAGTACTATCAATTGGGCATTGCATGTCTGATCGAGTCCACGGATCTGGTGATTGGATTGTCTTGCTCTTGGCGCGACACCGTTGACTGGCATTTGACTGAAATTGAACTTGCTATTTGGTGCTTCATAGTCAACCTTCCTTGCTTACCGATAATACTTCTTCCTGGGCCGGGTTACTTTTTTTTTTTTTTTTTTTTTTTTTTGTGTGCTTGAATCTGAAGCTTCTCTTACTAACATGTACTGCATTTGATTTCTCTTTGCCGTCATTGGAGAAGTTCGATCTGGGAATTTGCACTCGAAAAAAAATATGTAGGAGATAGGAGAGTTTTGTACTTATTGCTCTGGGGAACTTATTGAGGGGATTCCTCAACCAATTATGTGGATTGGCCTCGAAAACTATATCGGTTGGGTGAGGATGCGTTCTAGGCTTCTTTTCTTATTTTCCCAAGTATCAACTGGATGGTGTGCTTTTTACCAAAAAAAAAAAAAAAAAACTGGATGGTGTGCTGTAGTGCCAATTATGTACCATGAAGAAGTATTCTCCTTACATATTAGCAAAAGTGAAAGGGCACTTTGCGTTTGTCGGTTTCAGAAAAGTTGTTGCGTTCTGTGCCTATAGTGAGATTATCTTCTTTTTAAGCAACTACATTTTATCTGCTTCGCTTCATCATCATATGTCCCTTCAAGTCTCTTCCTTTTATGTATTTTATGCTCATCTTTCTATTCGGCATTCACTTGATCATGGACTTTTCGGCCCGCCAAATTCTGATGGTGTAGGTTCTGACCAATGGAATCGAAGTTAAGCTTCAACGAAATGCGCTTAGCGTGATTGAAGCTCCAACTGGAAATGAGGAAGATGATGACCTTGATTTTGAGAATGGACAATGGAATGGATCAGATATGGGTGAGTATAAAATAAGTATAACTTTAAAGCTACTTGTTCCTTCAGAGGAAAAAAGGGTCCTTTTAAGTGGAGTCTGCCAGAAATTACCTCATTGTGTGAACCTGGGATTATTGTTAATCCAGACATAAGGCTTTTCGGTAGACAGCATTCTTTTCCTTAATCATGCTGTCTGCCGCTTGAGGAAAGAAAGTTAATAATAAACCTGCTAATGTCTGTGATATTCTACCAAATATGTTTATGAATGAGTACATGATCTGAAAAAAGTGATATTCCTAATAGGTTCTTTAATGGTGACACTTGCTGTTTAGTGAGGAAACTGCTGATTGCCATTGCATAATAATAATCTGGAAGAACAGGCATTTAGCTTAGAATGCATTATTTTTCGTATGTACTGAAGTAGTGTTCATAGGCTTCTTTTGGAACATTGTTGAGGTTGCTACGTTGGATCCAATTTTTTATGCCTTTTGCTTTTTACATTGCTTAATGTCTCCCTTGTCTCCTGTCAACTTTTTTTATATTGTCATATCATTGGCACTAACGCTCTTTTCAATTGTACTATGTTTGTGTGATACCTTGTTTTTTAGCGTCAGATGACACTCAGAAGTCACACAAATCGAGGCATCGGGTGCATAAATCATCTGGGTCCTCCCACAAGACTATGAGCCGGTCCCTCTCTTGTGATTCACACTCTAAAGGATCTATTTCATTTCCCCGTGGGTCCACAGTATGTAGAAAAACACTCTTGTTTTCTCTTATTTTGTTTTGTATAGCTGGAGAGCCTCCACTTTCCTTCTGTTGCTTCCTATGGTTTCTCTTCCATGGCCTTGAAATAATGCTCAAACTAGGCTTCTCCTGTGCAGAAGGTTGACCTTAGCAAATTGGAGACAGCTGCTTTGTGGAGATATTTACGACATTTTAATCTTGTTAGTTCATTTTTCCCTTTTATTTCTTTATGTGGCAAAAAGCATTATCGCATGTGACTGTCTGTGTCTCATCTTGTCTCATCACTGTCATTTTTCCAGGTGGATGCTATCCCCAACCCATCAAAAGAGCAACTAATCAATATTGTTCAGAGGCATTTCATGTCGCAGGTACTCGCATAACTGCCACCTTTGTTCATTATTCAGTTGCATGGGGTACTCAATGTGCTGGAGGATGCAAATGTTGGTTATCCGTACGCCCGCATTCATCTTGAACTTTGATTATACTTGTGTTAGTAGGTAGCAGATAGTTTATGGGGCTCCACTTAAATCTCGTTAGCATTCCAAGTTTCTGCAATTTGCCAACATCTTTCCTTTTTTTTTTTCCCTTGTTCTGGTGAAGCAAATGGACGAGCTGCAGGTTATTGTGGGGTTTGTTCATGCTGCGAAGAGGATGAAAAATGCTGGAAAGTTAACCCGAGAGAAATGACCGCCTTTTGCTGCTGTTGATGCTAACTGATCAACTGATACTGCTACTGGAGTTCTCCTCCTGTTTTTGTAACATATGTGTCCATGTGCTGTCTATCCTTCTAATCTCGGTTACTAGGTTAGAGTTGGTCTCTGACTTGTAGAGTTTCTTAACATTTTCAGGTAGCATTAAACTTGTAGATATGATGCGAGACTCTTGACATGATACTCAAGAACCAGGAATCCCATGTTCAGACATTAAATTAATTCCTGTCTCAGGGAAAAGGGTTTCTCCAATATATGTACATATGCTTCATTTAATTCAATCTCTCTCTCTCTCTCTCATGCCCACATGTTCTTGATACTTTGTAGTAGTGCATATGGATATTTTGGAATGTCTGTTTTCTATTGTCTCTTTCATTGTTGATTTTGAGTCCAGACTGTTTGCATGTTGCTAATGTGAGGAGATGGTCCCCCCAATCCTAATCTGTCGGAGAATTAAATGAAAGTTGTTTGAGATTGTAGCCTGCGATTCTCTCTGTTAAAGTACCTGAGGATTTCGTGCACGTTTGAACTTTGTAGTAATCCATGCACATACCACTTGGAGCGCGTCCAGTTTCACGGATGGATGGCATTCGCTTAATCCTATCCGACGTGTCCGCAACGAGCAGTTCCCTACAATCTCGCACTTGCTTAAAAAAAAAAGCAAGGAGGAAAAAACCCTCAGAAATAACAGTGAGGGCTACAACAATATCGAGCAACTCCCTACAATCTCGCACGTGGTATAAAAAACCAAGGAGACGAAATCCCTCAGAAGAAAAACAGTGAGGGTTGAAAAAACATGGGGCTTTGGCCAGGAACATGGAGAGTCGCGAGAATTCGATAATGGGTCATATTCGAAGTGTATTTCCACCACTTAATGCTGTGAAATGATAAACCGTAACGCGACGCGCCATAGTAAGCTGGTAAGCCATGTCGATGGGACCCGGGGATCAGGACGTGGCGAGGCCGAAAATTGCACCTTTCCCAGTAGCGAAACCTCGTGGTTTTATGGAGGGCTGTCTCTAGAAATGCTCGCTGGATATGTCGTTGCATCTTCGGCATCGCCAATGCCCGATGCCCTCGTAAAAACTACGCGCGCGTGAAGTGTTCTCTGAATGCCATGGGTGGAGCAGCAACGGCATACAGCGGAATCTGTATAGACACCAAGTGCCACGACCTCGTCCTTGGACCGCCCCCAAGTTCCCAAACACGATTTCCGCGGCCAGCAACCCCGGAGCCGGAAGAAAGATGCAAACAGTCGGGGGACGAATAGGAGAATCGGGAACAGAGCAGAAGGAACCGTCTGAAGAGAAGTAGAGAGTATTTGCGCGAGAATATGTCCGAGGGTTGCTCGTGAAAGATTATATCTGGAGCTAAACCTATAGAGAGCTACGTATTCGATATACGACTATATCTTGCTTATTTTAGCTACTAGTAATTGGCCTAGTGCTACCCGTGCGCGCGGAGATTTGGTGAATTCGCGGGGAGAGAGAAAATAAACAGTCCTTAAAGAAGTTGATGAAGTGGGGAATTACCGAAGATGTGTTATTATGTCCTTTTTTCGTTTTTCGTTTAAGGAAAGAGTGATTTAGGAACGCCTAATAAATGAGACAAAAAGCCTCTATTTTTCTTAAACAATCCAAGGACTTTCACGTGTAGAAAGTCACAAAATTTAATACACTTTTGCTCATATAGTTATAAACTTTCAATTATGCTAATTCAATCAAAAACCTTTTGACAATTTGTCAATAGAGTCCGTTTGGCCAATTTATTTTAGAAAATTCTTACATGGATACCTAGTAATGTCTGCCAGCCTAGATGGCTAGATTGGTGCTAACATGGACATCATATATTAAAATGACGACTTTTTCTTTTGTTTTTTTTTTTTTCATTTCATTTCAATGCGTTTTAGTGCGGAGAGCCCTTCTTGCACCTGATCAAAATGATAAAAAAATCCCTAATTCCAAAAATTAGAACCTCATAGCCCAAAATTGATCAATCAAGTGCAATGCTAGACGATGGCCGTATGATGCCCAAGAGAAACAAGGGGATTTCTATGAGCAGCTTGTGAGGGAACTTGACGACAACGACTTGGTGTAGTGAGAGGAGGACGAGGCAAGGTTGCACGGTTCATCAAGATCTGATTCGACGTGAAGACTCGATTCACCGATACCCAGTGTTGACTTAATTAGGCCTTGAGATTTTGCACTGAACATGACATCAAGGTATGATTTCTTTTGGATTGTCCCACTTTGCAATGCAATCTATTTCACATCTTGTATATGAAGTGAAGGTTGTCTGTAGTCTACAAAACATACATGTTTGTGACAATGTTTTCTATGATGTTTGGCAATGATATTGATGAAAGTGAAGGTTCTTTATAATGTTTGTGTTTTTTAATAGTCCAAGTAAAAATAGTCATACTTGTACGGTTTTCACAGAGCACAATTCTCATGGGTCTTATGGGTATTGGTCTTTTTGTCTAGTTCACTTTGGCAGCATCTCAATAGTTAAACAATGACAAATGTACGGATAAAATTAAACAACAACTATCCTACCATCACCTGCTTCAACTGAAGCATTTATTTTACTTATTGTGGAATATGCAACAACAGATTAACTCCGATATATCATAATAAACAAGCACATTTCATTGTACTAAAGAAAGGATTACTAGTACAATATTTTACTGATCCCCCATCATTGACAAACAAAAAAACATTCGTAATACTATTTCACTAAATCCATAGGTGACAAAAAATAAAATAAAATGGAGTTACAACACCATTTCATGAAACCATCACAAAAGAGACAACTGCATCACTTCTGTGAAGCCAACCCTAAATATGGCTATCATTTTATATTCGCGAAGTCAATTTTCCTTCCAGTTGGGGCTTTGAAAACATTTCTAATCTTGTCACTTCTTGTAGATTAGATTTTCTTCCTTGTAATATTTTTATTCTTTCTTGATGACCCTACTAGTGAAACTTTAACTAGAGATCCTTGTGATGTTGATTCAGTTTGTGCATGTGTATCAACTCTTTATCTCTTGTTCTCTCTGGTCCTTGTACTATTAACCTATCATTATTTGTTTTCATTAGTTCACAAACTTTGCTAGTAAAAATGCAAATCTAACAAAAGGAAGTACTTACTTGAAGTTTTCTCTTGGACTCTGGTATTTGTGATGTCATTGACCCAGCCTTCCTAGTGGGGTATGTCTATATGATAACATTTTTGTTTATCTCAATTTCTGTTCTTTTGTTTCTCGGAACAAAAAAAGAACATAAATCCGTTTGGTAAAACTTTTATTCTCGAGAACAATTTCTCTATTTTTTTGTTCTTGGGAACAGTTTTTGAATAGAAACAAGAAAAAAAAAAGTAACTTATTGTTCTCGGGAATAATTTCTAGAAATAAGCCAATTTTTTTTAAATTTTTTTTCTTTTGTTCCTCTCTTTTGTTGCTGCCACCTCCAACTGCCCGAAGCCACCGCCAACCACTGCCGCTACCGAGGAGACCACTAGCCACCGACCACCGGTTGTCGCCGTTGTCGGTCACCGACCGCCGCCGCATAGCCCATTGGCCGAGGGAGGTGGCGGTCGATGGGCTATGTGGCGGCGGTTGGCTGGTGGTAGTTTAGTGGCGGTCGGATCGACGGCCGGCAATTCATGAGCAAGAATAAAAAACAAATAAATACAAAAAAGAAACTGTTTCGTATCAAATGGATTTCTATTTTTTTTTCTATTTCTGGAGTAGAAATTTTGTGTAGTCACTAAACACCTTATTTTACTTATAAATTGTTCCTCGGAATATAAATAGAAAAGAACTATTTCTAAAAAAAAAAATTCTTTCCCAGCCAAGAAGCGTTGTCATGCGCAGCCTAAACTACTCTTTCTGTTTGCAACTTCGACAAGTTATCTTCATTGTTGGAGAACGGAGATAGAGAAAGAACCTAGAGATGCAAATTCTGCTTATTATAGCTTTAACATCTTCGGGCTGTTTGGATCGGACTGTGCTGCGTTTAGGCCCATATCCTAACTTCGGGCCTAATATCGACAAATAACCCAGTAAAGACTAGATTACACGACGGGCTTTTACAAATTTTGAGGGCATATTTCTAGCATGCATGCAACTAGATGAGTTGAAACTTAATTTGGTCAACCTATATTCTAACTTCTGGAAAAACAAGAGTGCTATATTCTGACTTCAAAGAAACTAGGTTTCTTCTTTAATGAGTATACAACTATCGCAACCCTCTTTTTCGTTGGGAAAAAAAAATATAGTTTTACATGTATTATCGAGTTGAGAACTGATGGCCCTCAATCAACACGGGTTCTCCTAAACACTTACCTCATATGACATTGGGAAACTATGATTGGAATAAAATCTACCTATGATGTCTAAATTGACTTGGAGCCACTACTAACCTATTAGGGCCGATTAAGAACCGAGTGAGATATAGAAGGATATCTTACTTTCTACTGAACCAGATAATCCAAGATTGGAGACTTTATTACATTAGTTATCTAACTAGTCCCCTTTCGATACCCTAGCTTGATTGGTTCGTTACCTAACTGATTCAGACATGCTTTGACCATTTTATTATCCTATGCCACTAAATGATGTTCATCCATGAGTGTGCAATCAAGGAAAAGTAGACAATCACAATCATGTGATAAAAATTAAAGTGTAGGAAAGCAAACCTAATAAAGCATCAAGTATAGAATAGGCATGGCCTTATAATTAAGCCTCTGGGCAACAACTGCATAAGTTAAGTTCAAATTAAGTCCAATTTGTTACCTAAAAGATTGATCTAGCTAAACCCAAGCTTTATTAAAGTTATTAAAGATGTTCGCTAAAACTCTTAAACGAAGTGTATACTAACTAAATGAAATACAATTATTCTAAATGTAAAACTTAACGACCTAATCAAGGTCTTTATCTCTAACCATTTTCTAATATTTTTAATTTTTAATTTTTTTTCTTAATTCCGAAAATGGGGACCCAGGCTGGGCCATTAGGCCCTGTTCGCATACAAGGTCAGATATGGTTTGGGCCAGTGACTTTAATTGGACTTTATTAAATTAAGTCCTCCTTAGCCACAATTTCTCAAGTGCCCACTCCGAAACGATCTCTACTTAAGCCCAAGCCTAGTTAACGTAAAATTTAACCCAAAAATCTCCAATCCAAATGCCGCTAGAATTAAAATATGAACTTATATACTCCATCATTAATCCGCATATTCATCACCAAATCACCACCGCGGTTTGCCTCTAGTCACCAGACTACAACACCACTGGCCAACACCTTGAATTCCCAGATGCCACCAACGATTACCACCATCCTCCACTGAGTCACCATCCTCGTTCAACATACGTTATTGCCGTCGAGAATTACTGAGACAATGCAGAATCTGGAAATACGAAGTGAAACCGCAACAAGGGATCAGACTTGAATGTCCTCGGAGAATCCACAAACATGACGTCAATTTTGGCAATTTAATGCTAGAGGGGCATGTGATATCAAGTAAAGAAAAGCAGGGATTCAGAAACAAGTTCGGTCATGATAAAATGGCTAAATCCATACTTGAATGACTTGAAAATCAATTAATATCGTTTAGTCCAGGTCAAAATAGACTTTCGGATCAGAAAGAAATGGAAATAACTGGCACATATACATTTCATCGAATAGGCCACTGCGTTTGTTCAGGTAATGAAATCAGTCATCAACTGTGTTTGGCTTCTAAATTAGACTCATATAAACATGATGAAACATTCAGAATCATGTACCAAGTCCCCCTCCGCTTTTTTTTGGTTGTGTCCTCCTCTTCCTCTCGGGTAACCTAGAAAGACTTGAGACTGGGCATTTTCTTTCTTTTTTTGGGCTTCATATATCAAGTCCACTAAAGCTGAAATGGCCAAATTTTGTGGATGGGCCAGAGTTGCACGGATTGGGTCATATGAATTGATTTACCGGCCTTTTTTTTATTTATTAAATTTTCATTATCTAAATGCCAATTTAATATTTTGACTTAAATTAAGGCGTTAACAACAAATTCTATTCCATCAACATAAAACAATTGGCATCTAATGGGGATACTGCTAAACAGCAAGAAGGTAAAATTAAGTTTAATAATGCTTAGGATTTAACATGAGTAGTTTTTACTTTTATCTATTTGACCTTGCAAATCTATTAGAACAAGGACCCTATAACTTGGATCGATTTAGTTTTTATGTTGGATTGGAATTATAGAAAGAAAAAATCATTTTTCCTTCGAGAAAACTGATTAATTTTGATTGGCTAGAATTGGGTTCATGTATGTATGTTGGTTTTGTTTTCGTGTTCCTTTCGTCTCCCACCATGATGGGTCGAATGTGTAGCACATTTGCTTCACATATGAACCATTCCCTCGGCACTTGGATCATTCTAGAACAAGCAACTCGTGCCTCGCCCGTTCGTGTATTTCATGCCCGCACAGGCCGATCCCTTCTGCCGTGCCCACTGATCCATCCTCATTCCAACTCGTGACCTTATTCTGGGCACGCCTAGCCCGTGTTCGCGATCCATGTTTGACACGAGTTAAAGCCCCCACTTCATGCCAAATCGATGAATCTGGTTCGGGGGCCACTCAAGTGGCCAATGGTGAAGGGACGTCGTATATGAGGCCACAAGTCGGGGGTGATACAGTGAGTAAATCTCTGGTCGGCTTGTACACTAGGCGACTATTAACTTCCTGTGGATTTTCTGGCTTTTGGCACACCAGTGGAGTTGGGATGACGGACTCCTCAATGTCGACCGATTCAAATTATATATTTCGCAGCAGCGTAACACCATTGTACTATCTTTTTTAAAGTAGTTGGACTGTTCGTCCCTCTCCTTCCTTTGGCCTACATATAAGAGGAAGACAATACGCAAACTTCTCTTTCAACTCCAATTAGGCACAAACAATCCCAAAAGCTTTGATACACACACACACACCTTGTCACTCTCTTTTTTTGTGAGTGTAAAATGAGGTGGTGATGCTATTGATCACGATGACCAGCTCTTCTTTGTGAATACGTACAAACACCAATGCCCCTCCTCATAGGGACTCCACTTCCCAACATCTTTCCCTTCCTTTTTTCCATTCAACAACTCATGGGACGACGCCAAAACAAGCACCCAACAAAGATCCCAAATCCTTTTGGTCAAAGATGCATTGGAGACCCCATGATGTGGAATTCTCTTCATGCACAATCCAAAAGTCACTAATTTTGCAACTTTAGCACTAATCTGTTTTATCACCTCACGATTAGAAATTGTGGATGCCCACTGAGTTTTTCAAAGAAACAACTTTTCTGCTTTGGCCACTCCACTTGTTTAAGTGGGCCAACTTGATGTGATTAGCCATTTTAGCTTATTGATGATGAGATTCAATTTTCTCGGAAAAATTACGGTTTTTTTTTTTCTCGGAAAAATTACGGTTTGACAAGTCTACTTTGACGAGAGTGACGTGCAATGACGTGCGAAGAAATTCTCCAACTACAAGTACACATGAGACTTTAAAGAGGCAGACCGAAGTCGATTTCAGTTATACGAAGTGAATATTGCAATAGGCTCATTTTACTTCTTCGGTAATATAGCTGATATATAGAATATTTTCCGGTGCACCGCCACTGCTATTGATGCTAAATTTGGTGGCTGGTTCTCTCAACAAAAGACGATGCAGTGGTCAACCTTTGATGTCATCTAAGGGCCTCGTTGATTAAACTTTTCCTCCATTCTTGGCAAATGCGGCACTTTACTCACTTTTATTTATTTTTGTTGTATATTGAGTTTTGGGATATTTTTTAATAACTTTTTGGTAAGAATAGTAGATATGATAATTTTAATTTATGATAAAGTGTAGTCTTCCTTAAAGCACTGGGAAGGAATGGAACTGAATGAAACGGTTGTCCTTGTCAGGCACTTTTGGGACCATAGATGGTAGATGCATAAGTTTGTCATCCTCCTTCCAGATGAAATTTCCAAAAAAAAAAAAAGAGAGTCGAAATTGAGATTTTAGGATTAATTTGGCAAATTATGGGCACGGATGTGTGTTTGGACTACTTCCTACCCATCTTATAATAATCTGAGAAGAGTAGATATTTTGTATGCAGTTATTTTTTTTAAAAGAGAGATTTCGAAACATAGAAACGAGAAGGAGAAAATGACGCAGACATTCATTTTTTTTTTTTGGCTCAATACCATTAAAAATTCCAAATTTGATACTTATGAAATTTTTACCTAAATTAATTTTCATCTAAAAAAAAAAAAAATTCCAAAGTGGATCCTTGAGAGATATAACCCAAACAACTATGACATAGTTAAATGAAACTAATTTTTGTCTCACACAAAATTCCAAATTGGTACACTTGACCCAAATTTATCCTCCGTTAAGATGTATACGTGTCAACGCACATGGTTTTCCAAGTCAGATTTGTCATTTTTTTTTTTGTTAGATTCGATGCTAATGGGATATTGGATGGAATGTCAATAGAAAGTAAATTTGAGCTAGGGGTACCGGAACGAA
This sequence comes from Eucalyptus grandis, assembly GCF_016545825.1. Classification (NCBI taxonomy): domain Eukaryota; kingdom Viridiplantae; phylum Streptophyta; class Magnoliopsida; order Myrtales; family Myrtaceae; genus Eucalyptus; species Eucalyptus grandis. Next base: position 29,421,773 of record NC_052617.1, read on the forward strand.
TCATTTGTGAGATTCAAATTAGTTTGCAGTAAATATGTAATTTAGGTATCAATTTGAGATTTTTTGAAAGACAAAAATTAATGAGGTAAGGGTGCATTTATTTCACCGAAAATTTCATGACAAGGAAAATATTTTCTATGCAAGGAAAATAGTTAGTTTTTCTATGCTTGGTTATTCAGGGAAAGTGGTTTCCTTCTTACGAGAAGAGGAAGTTATTTTCTCTCAATCTAAGTTTAGTGATTTTAGTCTACAAAAGACGTTTTCCATAGATTGATTAATTTTCAGTCCTCCAAACATTAGAAAGTCAGAAAATGAATTTTCAAAAACAGTTTTGTTTCAAACAAGCAGAGCCTAAACATGTTAGCGAGTATTGGTCTATGATTTTTCATCTGAAAAATTTAATTTGAGGTAAATACGCAATGAGAATATCAATTTCTAATAGTATTGACCCTTTCTTTTTTGTCAAAGCATGAGGTTAAATAAGGAAGAAGAAATTGGAAGAAAATTTTGGTTTTGAGCTCGTGTTTTAGCAATCACTCCAAGCATAGAGAGGAAATGCCTAGGAATTTGCTTTTTCATTTCAAATTACTGCATTGGCGTTCATATTTGATAAAATAACAATAAGTCAAGATGAATTAGTAATTTTATTACTATTGTTTTTTATTTACTTGAACTTTATCTATTTTCTCCTCCTTTTTTCTCTTCATCCAAATAGGAGGGAGTCATTTTTATTTTCTGTCTACCGTCAATCCTTATACAAATCATTCCTTCCGCTCTTTTTCTCCAAGACACGGAAGAAAATGACGTTCGATTCTATATTCTGAATAATCTTATTTGACCTCAATTATCATAATCTCTCTCTCTCTCTCTCTCTCTCTCTCTAATATTTTCTTAACCAAGTTCTTACGGAAATTCAGAATTTTTTTAAGAGGTGTGATCTTATTTCACAAACTTAATTAGATCTCCTGAATGTTTTGGGTTGAAGGACGTTTAGCCTCTCCTTCAAGGATGTCCACACAAGTTTCACGATGAGAATTAATGGGTCATTTTCTAATTGTTTTTATTACATCACTTGCACGCTTGCAAACAAGGCGCTTTACCTAACTAAGCTATAGCTGTCGTGTTTGTCATACATGTTTATAATATCTTCTTTCTAAAAGTCATTTCCTTTTTCATTTTTGGGATATGTTCAGCAGAAGTCCTAAAACTTGTTCAGAAAGTGCAATTGAGTCTAAAATTTACAAAAAGTTCAATTAAGTCCTAAAACTTGTCAAGTTAGTTCAATTAAGTCCTAAAATTAACACCGTTAGCTTTTCCGTTAAAAATGCTGACGTGTCATTTTTAATTATTTTTTATTTTCCACGTGGATTTTTTTAATGATTTTTATTCATTTAAAAAAAAGAATTAAAACTAAAAATTAAATTTATTCATTTTATCTAAAAATTAAAAAGAAAAGTTATAAAAGTTATTTTTAAAATTGTTTTAAAAAAAAAGTAGCCCTCTTCTCCCCGTCGCCGCCGCGCCGCCGCCCATCGCCGGAGGGGTCGAGCGACGGTCATTGGCCCCGGGCGGGGGTGGCCGGCGAGGGCGAGGGTCGGCGACCGTCGCCCGCCCCGGGCGAGGCTCGCCGGCCCCGAGCAAGGGCCGACGAGGCCTCGCCTGGGGCGGGCGACGGCCGCCGGCCCCAAGCGAGGGATGACGACCGTCGCCCGCCCGGGCGAGGCTCGTCGGGCGACGGTCGCTCGGCCCCGGGCGAGGGACGGCGACCGTCGCCGCCACGGGCGAGGCCTCGTCGGCCCTCGCCGGGGCCGGCGAGCCTCGCCGGATCTCGGCGAGGGCCGGCGAGGGCCGACGAGGCCTCGCCCAGGGCGGGCAACGGTCGCCGGTCGCCGGTGAGGGCCGGCCACCTCGCCCAGGGCCGGCAATGGTCGCCGGCCCCTCCAATGATGGGCGGCGGCGGAAGTCCACCGCCCTTTTTTTTTTTTTTTTTTGAACAATTTTGTTTTTTTAAAAAATTTAGATTTTCCTTTTTTAAATAAATTTAGATTTTCCTTTTTAGTTTTTAATCTAATTTTTAAAGATTTTGAATAAAAATAATTTAAAAAAAAAAAAAAGCCATTTGAAAATAAAAATCATTTAAAATATGGCATCGCGCCACGTCAGCAATTTCCGTTAACTTTCTTAACGGTGTTAACTTTAGAACTCAATTGAACCAATTTGACAAGTTTTAGGACTTGATTGAACTTTTTGTAAGTTTTAGAACTCAATTGCACTTTCTGGACAAGTTTTAGGACTTCTGCTGAACATATCCCTTCATTTTTCTAAAGTTCTGATGAATGCGGGCCGTCAAATTCTCTACTGCTTGCTTCTCCAAGCCGGTGCAGATATTATGGTGTGAAATCCAAGAGACTCGATGTATCCTTAAATCTTCTCTTTAATGGGGTCATTGGGTCGCGGACCAACCATCTAACAGCAGCGCTTAAGAGCTCCCATCTCCAACCTTCCTCTTTCTTTAAGTTGTAAGCATGAAAATGATAAAAGTCATCACTTGACATTTCAAATACAAAACCTATTTAAGACTAAATATATCTATATCGATCTCTCTTTTCAATTTTAATTGTTCAACCATTTTTTTTTTATAGTGTCACTTCTCTTGCGTGCAATGCAATTATCATATTATTTGGGCATCGCCCGGGTGCATGGAATGCCGCACGGGATGTCACCTCAACATCTTTATCACAATGTTCAATATTCCACTCGAGAAAGTTCTCGCATGAATGCCAACCCAAGTTACACGCATGATGGAAACTTGTAGATGGGGAAAGAGTAAGTAGGCACGAAAAAAGCAGGAAGACTAGTCTGAAATTTCCGCGAGCGTCTGAAGAATCTTCAAGAGTCGCCAAAATGGAATCTGACCAGCACGACGGAGTCCTACTTTTCCACCCTTTCTTTGGACTTAACTTAGATTCCTAGATTTAGCATTCAGTGAACTAGCCTACATAGATTCCCATGTGACTTTTCTCTAGTTTTTGATTTTTCTTCCTCGTATTTCACTCGTGCATGAATAAATGTATGACATTCTCCTTTCGCCTTAGTGAATGGGAACCCTCTCCCTAAGTCGCCTAGAATAAATTGAGAATCTTAAAGCCGCCTTCACTACAGGATTCATGCTGTTTTTTTTTTGGACTCTAAAATGATTTTTAATTAAATTTGGAAATAGAAAGAGGTGTAGACATCACCGGGTAAGATCAAATTTGACAGAAATTGAAACTTTCTCGAGATTGTGATCGGAGGACATAGTTAAGTCTTGCTCTTTAATAGTTTTGAAAGGACACCCGATTTTCCCAAAATTGGACCGTCCTATTGCTAGATATCACAAGATTTAACTACATCCGTTCACATAGATCTAGTTGTTAGCTTTTCAACACCTATTCAAGGAAGATATCACAATTTTTTTGAAAACCGCCATCTGTTTGGCCCAATTAATGATATGCAATACAGAGACATTTTTGGAAATCGGAGACGTATTTTCAGAAATTCCGGTCACTATCTTTTCCTGGGCACAAAAATAACAATTGGATGGCTGACAGTAAAGTTACGAGTGGTCAAACTTTGGCCTATTTATACTTGCTCAAAAAAAAAAAAAACTTTGGCCTATTTATAAAGATGCAATACAATTGAAAAAAAAAAAACTGAACTAATTACCATTGGCAACGTGTGGGCCAACTGATGACTGCCAGGTGGACGTCGCAACACCATGCAGGCGTTGGGCGGGCCAGGGCTCGCACACTGCATTGCTTAGCCCAAGCCTAGCTCTGCATTTGGCCACATGTGTGCGTGTGGCCAAGTGCGCATTTGATAACGTTTCTGTTCAAAAATTGTTCCGGGGAACATAAATAGGAAAAAAATGTTTCTGTTACGGGGAACAATTTTTAAATAAAAAAACGCATTTGGTAAACTTGTTCCGGGAATAAAAAATGAACAGGAACACGTTTGGTAAATTTTATTCTTTTTTTGTTTCTTTTAATTTTTTAATATTTTTATTTTATTTTTCATTTTTTCCTTTCTTTTTTATTTTTTCTTCTTTCGGCCGTCGCCGACCTTCGGTGACCGGCCGACATGGTCGGTAGCCTCGCCCGGCCACGGCGAGGCTCGGCCTCGCCGGGGCCGGCGACGCTCCGGCGAGGTCGCCAACCTCGACGGCGTCGCCGCCCTTGACGGCCGGTCGCCGGCCATGGCTGAGGCCGATGACCGGCCAAAGAAAAAAGAAGAAAAAAAGAAGAAGAAAAGAGAAGAGAGAGAAGAAGAAGCGTTTCTTCAAAATTGTTTCTAGAACAAGAAACAACTTTTTTTTGTTTCTCATTTCTGTTCTTTTTGTGTTCCAGGGGAACAAAAAAACAAAAAAGTGTTCGAAAACGTAAACGAGGAATAAAAACATGCAGGCCCTCATTTGCCTTGCCGTGTTGCAGAGCATAGGCACGATTTACATTTTGTGAATTCAATCTTCAAGGAGGTGATTGAATGGCTAAGAGCTTAATTAAGATGCGACATACCTTGTGTCCTAATTACTATGTTAATTTTGACAGGCACATAGTGAGCACTCATTTGAGTCTTACTCAATGCTCATAACTATTTGTAAGCTACCATCACGATTAGTTGAGTTAAGAGGTTGTGATCCCTCACCCCCATCCAATCCAAAAAAAAAAAAAAAAAAACAAAAACAAAAGATTTGGAGGTTGGGTGGTAAGTTGCCACTCAAGTTAACTAGATGGTAATAATCCATTGATTGGTGGCTAAAACACTATTGTGAAAGAGGGGAAGGTTTTTTTTATCCACTTTTACTTGTTCAAAATAACATTTAATTAGAAATTTGTCGCATGCCATTAGCTGCGTTGAGTAGCTAGACACCTCTTTTTTCACGTGATTTGTCTTCATATTTCATCAACCTCGATCTTTTACCATGCACTATATACATTGCAATTCACCAACACACATTTTTCAATGGAAAAACCTCTTCAATTTCCATCATTATTCGTGTTGAATTAGAATGCCTTCGTTTCTTGTATTATCTATATCACGGAAAGTAATCTGACCTAATCAATTAACTTAACGACAAAAAAAAATAAAAATAAAGAAAAGAAAACTATATCCATTACCTTACATTAAATTTTTGTCTTTGACAAAAAAAAAAAAAAAAAAAAAAGAACTGCCGTCAAATAACAATCCTACTACAAACTTCTTCGAGCAATGTAACCAAATGTTTCAATATAGTATGTGGCACTCGGTCAATAGAGAAATGGAAATCATTCATAAAAAAGCTCCTTTTTCTCGAAAAGTAGACAGCATTTGTGTTACTTTGTTGACAGGTAACTTTAGGGCGCGTTTGGTAACATTTATGTTTAAAAATTGTTGCGAAACGAGAAATAGAAAAAAAAAGTGTTTTGTTTCGGAGAACAATTTTTGAACAAAAAAAACGCGTTTGGTAAACTTGTTTGGGAATAAAAATAAACAGAAATACGTTTGGTAAATTTGTATAATTTTTTTATTTCTTTTATTTTTTAATATTTTTTCTATTTTCTTTCTTATTTTCTTATTTCTTTTTCCTTTTTTTTTTTTTTTCCTTTTTTTTTTTTTTTTTCTTTTGGCCGGTCGTCGGCCTCGGCCATGGCGGCGACCGGCCGACGAGGGTTGGCAGCCTCGCCCGGCCCACGGCAAGGCTCGCCGGGCCACGCCGGCGACGCCGACTGGCGATGGCCCGGCAAGGCCGAGCCTCGTTGGCCGTTGGGCGAGCTTAGCCTCGCCAAATCCGGGCGAGATCGAGCTCGCTCAGCCCGACCTCGCCCGGTGGGCGGCGAGGCTCGGCCCACCGGCCACCGCCAGAGCCGACTTGGCGGTGGCCCAGCGACGCCGAGCTTCGCCGGCCGCTGGGCGAGCTCAGCCTCGCCGGATCTCGGGTGAGATCGATCTCGCCCAGCTCGGCGCGAGGTCGGGCTCGCCTTGGCCGGGCGAGCTCGACCTTGCCCTGGGCGATGGCCGGCGAGGCTCGGCCTCACGGGCCACCGCCGGGAGCCGACTTGGCGGTGGCTCGGCGATGCGAGCCTCGCCGGCCCGCCGGGCGAGGTCGGGCTCGCTGGATCCGGGCGAGCTTGAGCGCCGCCCGGCCCAAGGCGAGCTCGAGCTTCGCCAAGGGCCGGCGACGCTCCGGCGAGTACGTCGGCCCCGACGGCGTCGCCGCCCTCGACGGCGTCGCTGGGCCCCCGACGGCCGCCGCCGGCCCAGCCGGCACCGGCCAAAGAAAAAAAGAAAGAAAAAAGAAGAAGAAAAAAAGAAAAAGAAATGTGTTTCTAAAATGCTTTTAAACAAGAAACAACTTTTTTTTTTTTGTTTTTGTTTTCATTGAGATGTGTTTCGGGAACAAAAACAATTTTGGAACAAAACGCACCAAAACGCGTTTGTTCATTTTTTGTTCCCAGGAACAAAAAAAAACAGAAAAGTTGTTTAAAAACAAAAAAAAAGAAACGAAAACAAACGGGCCCTAGCAGTCTTAAATTGAAGTACGTTATGAACTCTCGATATTCTGGACCTGGCAACCGGAAAATTCCGTGGGAAAATTCTCTTACAAAAAATCGTGGAGGGAGATAAAACGCATGTGCGTTTTTTTTTTCTTTTGAAAATCAAAGAATTCAAAAATAAATATACCGTAAATTTGAAAATCTGTCCCATGGTCTTCACCCTAGACTCCTCTCCACCCTAGGTTGGGGTAATAGGCCGCAATTCATATCTTAAGCTGTTTTAAGAGTCGCTACCAATTATTTATTGGTCAATTGGGAACCTAACACCCATGTTTTAGGAAATCATTATTCACCTAGTGCTAAAACTAGGGAAGCGTTATTAACCCCTTGTCGCCCGTTTGATACAACATTCCTTGGTTAAGTTCTATCATGCAACATCAAAGAATTTCCTAATTTATATGTACACTTGGTTTTTTCGGTTTTGAAAATATAGGGATTTCATCGCCTACCCTAAATTGAAATTGCCACATAATAGATTAGATGATAACTTGACTCTGTCATGCTGTATGTGATTGGTGTCATTTAGAAAAAAAAATGCAGGGAAGGCTCGTTCAATGGATGAATCCAATCTGTATTAATCAGACAGCGAAGCGATATTTATACAAAATCGGATAGATCAAGTCCAAAAACCATGTACAACCTATACACCTCGTGCATATTTAACAGCGGGACGGATCCAGTCCAACATGTTTAATAGACGACACAGCTCGTATAAAAAAAATTCAAGCATCAAAGCAGCAGGGAAGAATCTAGACATCACACCTCGCGCATATCAAAACAGCGGGGATGAATTTAATCCCATCAAAGCAGCATAAAATCAAACAAGCATAAACCCAATGTCAAATCTATATACTACGTAGGCACACTAATAGTTAATAGGGACAAATCCAATCTCAAGAATCCAATGCCACATCTCAATTGAGCATCGAATATGAATGACCAAATAATTGTTGATTTTATTTCTGGTAAAATAATCATATCCTACACTCGTAACCTTTCTTTTACTATCTTATTTTCACTCTCATATTTGACTTTGACTTTGCTTCTTTATAGAGCGTGGGAATCGAACCTCGTATATGGAACTAAACATTTTCATCCTACCCAATTCTTTACCATTGAGTTGTGTGACAGTGAATAAACCCTAAACCTTTAATAACAGCACATTTTGTCGGATATATTGATGGTGGTGCGGTACAAGGAGGAAGGGATGGAGGGAGTGGTAAAGGGAGAAAAGGGCAGAGGCAACTACCCCAATTAAACAAAAAAAAAAAAAAAAAAGTTGCTTCCTCTATTTATTTTGTAAAAAATGAGTAACTTGAAAAATATTTTCTTTAAAATATTCGCTTGTATTAAGTTACAAAAATGAATGAATGAAAAATATTTTCATTATCCATGAGAATATTTAAACATTAGTTATTGTTAGTAATTGAATATTTTTTATTGACTAATTATTTTAAGTGATACAAGCGATATGATTTAGAATATATTTTCTTATTACTCATTTTCTATTGCCAATCCTCGTTAGTTTCACCAAAAAAGAAAAGAAAAGAAAAAGGTAAAAAAAAAGAAAAATAAAACAATCGAAAAAATTATTAGATGTGCATATTAATACTGATCATTCCACGTAGGACGGTTGGTATTCAAGTCAGCAATTTCACGTCAAAATTGGCTGAATGAAACACTTAATTGACATAATTGAAATGTTTAATATTGAATATACAAAAATGTAGGTTTAGACACAAGGCCGGCATGCAGAGGAGTAGTGCAACTCTAGGACGATTTGGCGACCATAAGAGACGATGACCACCGCTGCCCAATCACGAGAGGAACGGAGAAACAAAGACTGCAATGTCCTCTGCGGCCATAGTAATTTTTTAATATGTACAGATTGACAAGAACCAATCCAACCGGGTAAGCGTCTGACCATCGTGACGAGTGCGGATTAGCTATAAATTGAAGCAATATGCATTGGCCTAATAGAATTATGTTACTCATTCGAGTCCGACATCTTGTATCATGGTCCTTTACGTAGTAATGCTCCTCCCGAAAGTAAGCAGGGGAGACAAACTTGACGGGTTTGGACTAAAAGTCGTTCTCTCCATATTAACAGCGGAATCAATCAATGGCCTTAAAAGGGTGTGCTCTGAATCTATTGAAATTGCCCATTGTGGTTGCTCTGAAACTTTACGTAATCCAATCAAGGGCGCAATCTTTTTCAGATACGATCTGATCTTTCGCAAGAGGTCGCGAGGTTTGCAATGCCCGCGAGTCGTTTGGCCAACAGAGTGATATTGAAAAGCCCTGTCAATTTCTTGATTGGAAAAAGCTCCCTTAAACCGGAAAAAACGCCCATCACACAATATGCCCATCCACTGTTGCTTTTGACTCCGAGAGTTGCGTAGGGAATGGGCTCCTTTTTAATCTTCCAATTTATATTAAAAGAGCGTATGGGAATTGAACACCTTTATAGAGTTTGACAATCTCTACGTCCTAGACACATCGAGGCTCCACAAATTTGCACTTCCTAATTACTCCAAAAGAACGCGTAAATATAGTAATTGATCGTTCTTTTTTCTAGTGTTGAAGTATTGTCTCATTTCGCTTAACAACGGATCCTAACTTATTCATGTAGTTTTTTTTTTGTCGATCCTACTCTATTCTTATTCTAACTTTCATTTTCAAATTTTTGCTTCGCTTTTTTTTTTTCTGCGGGGTGTGGTCAGAAAAAACCCATACTTGAAACTATATCATCCCCACTCCAATTCCTCTGAGATGGTGGGGATTCGAACCCCCCACCTCCCTCTTCCATGTTGGAAGGGTGGTCATTTTTTTACCAGGTTTTAAGTAAAACTATCTTAGATGATACAAAGTTCTACCATTAATTCTAGGTAATTATACTTTTCTTTAATTAACCAAATTAAAAAGAAAAAAAAAATCATCCCTGCTCCGCACCTTTGGATCCCTATAAATGCACCCTGCGTTCAGATCCTCTTGCAGGCCTTATGATTTAAACATAAGTCTAAAGTCCTCCCTCTCTCTCTCTCCCCCAATGGCTTTCCGGAATGCACTAGTAAGGCGCTTCTTCGACGGTTACAGAGCAGCGTCGCCGGCGGTGACTCTGGAGAACTCTCCGGGCCCCTTTCCCTCACTTCAGGCCCTGACTTCCCTAGTTCCCGCCAAAACCGGCTTCTGCCGCGAGTTCCTGACCTCGCCGGAATCCACTGACAGAGGAATTCTGCGGCGGGCGCCGAACCGGTCTTCCAGAGCGCTGCCGGAGCTTCTATCCCTCCCCACCGGCGACAAGCTGAGGGAGAAGCTCCGAGGCGACGGAGTCGCCGTAGATCTCCGCCTGCCCGAAGGGCCCTCACCAACGTCGGCGGCGGCGGCGGCCAGAGGCGAGGCGTACGGGCTGACCGTTCGGGATGCGAGGAAGATCCTGAGGTTTTATCAGGTGGAGAAGGTGAAGGCGAGGCTGAGGGGGATGCCGGAGAGCTCGATTTCGTATGGCGAGTTCGTGAGGATCTGCGTGGAGGAGTGCAAGGAGGAAGGTCGAGGGATGGAGGTGGCGAAGACGATGGACGAGTCCGGGAACGTCATCGTCTTCGGAAACGTGGTTCTTCTCAGCCCGGAGCAGGTAAGTCCAGGCAATTTTTTACGGTGTTCAACGTCCAATTTCATTGCCCTTTTTGAACTGAAGGTTTCACAAAATTTTTCATCCCTTCTTCCTCAATCATGTGCATCCATCATCTGATGTGACCCTCAACTTTTTCCAATGAATTCCAATTTGTTGCAGGTGGCCGAGTCGATGCAGAGCCTGATCTCCGGATCCATACCCGTCCCAAACGACCCGAGGCGAGAGGAGCTGCAGCAGATGGAGGCCCGAAAGGCCGCGATCGACGTGAGGGCCCGGGGGCAGGTCCGGGCCGAGCTTTACTGCGGGCTGGGCTTGACGATGGTCCAGACCCTCGCGTTCATGAGGCTCACGTTCTGGGAGCTGAGCTGGGACGTGATGGAGCCCATTTGCTTCTTCGCCGCGTCGCTCCACTTCGTGGCCGCGTACGCCTTCTTCCTCAGGACGTCCCGCGAGCCATCCTTCGAAGGTTTCTTCAGGCGCCGGTTCGAGACGAAGCAGCAGAAGCTCTTCGAGGCCTGCGGCTTTGACGTCCAAAGGTATCGCGAGCTTAGGGCGTGGTTCGGGCCTAAGACTTCGGGTAACATTAGCCCAATAGGTTACTGAATTCGACGAGTCTAAGGCCCAAGGGGGGAGAATTGGAGAACTGGGCCACCCGAAAAAATGAGTTGTACAGGGAAGGGGAGAGTGTGTACTTTCATAGTCTGCAAATTGTTCAGTGAGCTGATGGCCTCTAATTAGGTTACTTTTGCTCATGTTGTAAATATTAGAGCGTCATCTTAATACATGACAGTGCGACGCATTGATCGTCGTCATGCATTTATTTTAATTTTGCAAACGAGATTATTTATTTTTCTCAAGAAGATCACCCCTCTTTTTGTCCAATGTGATTGTGAGAAAGCGAGGGTTCGATGGTACAGGCCAAAATGGTTGGAAACGTTTCTAAGAAACGTTTCCGGCACAACGTCTGAATTGAAAAAGTTTAACAGAAACGCGTTTGGTTGCGTTTTGTTCCTTTTTTTTGAATAGGAACAGAAAAAAGAAAACAAAAAAAGTCGTTTCTTTTGAAAAGTAACACTTCTTCGATGGAACAAAAGAACAAAAACCAAAGGAACAAAAGAACAAAATCGGAACAAAGGCGAACTCTTCTCCTTCGTGCGTGCTCGTCGCTCCTCTCGTCGGCTGAAGCTTCGTTCTTCCTTTTCCGGCGCTCCGGCAATTGAGAAAGTCTCGAGTACGGTTGCACCGCCCCCTTCGCCTCCTCCGGCCTGCTAGTTCCGGTTTCACCCATTTCATGATTCGACGTGATCGTGCTATAATTTGCATTGATTTTTTGGGTTGGGGTGTTGCAATGGTGATTGGCAAAAGCGGCCAAGTCCTCGCTCAAGTCCACCACTCCCAACGGAGGGATGGATTCTCGCGTCTTTCGTTTTTCGATTGCACAGCTATTTGCACAGGTCTCGGGGATGGAATTTTCGGGTTTTCATCTGGCACCAAAGCAGACAGCTTGTTGAAAATGTCCGTCTCCGAATTCATCATTTTGCCATTGCTTGGCAGTTCCATGTGGCTTCGGTTGCTTGCGATGTGTTATTTGCTCAATGTATTTTCCTTGTGAATTTGGGCAAAGGAGGGAAAGGGAGATAAGACTGGCAGGGCTGCCAAAAAAGTTCCGCTCCCAAAGAACAGCCTCCTCTGGAGCTCAGGTTGAGCAGGGTAGGTGTTTAGCTATAGTGCTCCTTTTTTTTTTTTAGCGGCGCAGATTGAATATCTTACTTATGGGTTGCTTCAACCGCTGACTGTCGGGTATAACTACACGTGTGGAGCTTCGCTTGAATTGGTTTGTTTTAGGTATGAAAATCCAAATGAGATCAGTAATTGGCCTAAATTTTTTTATTTGAAAAATTTGGGTTCAAGCGAGATGGGCTTGGCAAGAAGGTGGCAAGAAGGCATTTAATACGAATGGAGAGACAGATGCTTACAAATTACGTCTACCTTTAGCAGTTAATAAACTTACCCAATCATTGACTCATGCTTGTAAGCATAGGTCTGCATGTTGGCAACCTCTATGATTGTTTCGTTTCTGACTTACTAGAGTATACAGATTGGACTTCAGCAGGTTCATTTTGGACTGTGGAGTCGTGGTTTTTCTCTTCTGGCCAAAGAGCAGAGTTGTATTGAATTTTTCAATTTATTGGGCATATTGGTGATGATGCTACGTGTGAATAATACTTTACCTTTTCGTCAATTTAAAGGTTTGGTTTAGACTAGTTACTGTGTTGGGTATGCTCCCTGATCTTGTCAATTTATTGAATTTATAGAACTCCCAAAACATGCCAAATGTCTGAACTGTGAAGCTGCTGAAATCTTACAAGGAATCCAGGAGCAAATGGTTGTATTGTCTGAGGATCCAACGGTCAAAATTCCTGTGTAAGGAGTACATTCTCGTGGGTCTCTACTTTATGAACATCGGTAGGATGTATCAAGCCCTTCTGGCTTCAGGAGACCTCAAGTCTGCAAGGATTGTGCTGAGCAAAATGCCCAAGGACGATCCCCACGTGCGCCTCATCATCCAAGAATCCCAAACGGTGTATGCCAAGATGGCATCTGAGAAAAAGACGGAGAAAAACCGGAAAACAAAGGGAATAAAGCATAAAGTCGAAGGCGAAAAAGGTGAGGGCTAACGCATTCCTGTTCGAGTACTTTGTAGTTCCTAGGTCAATAGCCTCTTGTACATGTTTGCCTTGATGTTGTTTTAGCGTAGCATCATCAAAGTCTTTAAGCCTCTAAAGGCCCTTGTGCCAAAGATTGAGGTGCATGGTAACAAAAAGCACAAAGGCCTCTGGGCCGCAATTCGGCTTTGCAAATACTAAAAGCCTGAATCAGTACTCAGCTTTTGAATTTCCCAAAATGCTTCTTTCAGAGCCTAATGAAATTTTGTTGGTTGAGGAGAACAAATAAATCTTCACCAGATTCGGACACCAGCAGAAGTAAGAGGCCGAGGGATGTCGATTGGTGGTGGTGCTTTGCCTGGGCTCTTGTGGCCTCGGTGTCGCATCGCCAGAGGTCGCGCTAGACTCAGGCGAGATCTATTTGTGCTATGGGACGTTTGCCGGGTTTGTTACGAGACGCGGTTGGGGGCTGGCGGAGTCGATGGGGAGGTGGAGGCTTGGCTGGGCGTGCTCGCATCGGGCGGTCGCCTGTGGTTGACTGGCGGTCGTGCCAAGTACAGATGCTGCTGGCGGTGAACTGTGAGGGAGCCCACACCGTAAAAATGGCTAATTGCCAAACTACTATTCCTTCATTTCCCTGGGCTCTACTTAATCGAATCTTTTCCATTCAACTGGCCCGCTTGAACAAGTGGAATGGCGGACGCACAAAAATCGTGTCTTTCACCGAAAGATTTAGGGGCTGTTTGTTTACTTTTGTTTTTATTCCCTCCTGCAACAAAAATTTCTGTTCTTTTATTCCGGGGAACCAAAAAAAGAACATAAACATGTTTGTTCACATTTTGTTTCCGGAAATAAATTTAACAAAAAACAAGAAACGAGAAAACCGATTTCTTGTTCTTGGAAACACTTTCGAGAAACAATTTTTCTTTATCCTATTTTTTCCTTCTCTTTCTTTTCTTCTTCTTTTTTTTTTTTTTTTTGGCCGGTGCCGGCCTTGGCCACGGCTGGCGACCGCCAAAAGGAAGAAAAAAAAAAAAAATATTAAATTTAAAAAAAAAAAATAAAAATTATACAAGTTTATCAAACGTTTTTTCGTTTTTTTTTCTATTCCAGGAACATAAATTTTGTGCAGTTACCAAACGCATTCTTCGTTCAAAAATTGTTTCTCGGAACATAAATAATTTTTTCTATTTCGTTTCGGAACAATGTTTGAATAGAAACGTTACTAAACACACCCTTAGTGGGTATTGGCAATTTCTTACCGTGAGGTGATTAACAGGTCGGAATAGGAATTATTTACTGCCAAGGCATGTTTGTTTTGGAAAAAAATTCATGATAAAGAAAATATTTTACAAAAAACCCTTTTTTCAGAAAAATATTTTTCTTTTTTTAGATTAGGGAATTCATCTTCTAACTCTAAGTATACATATTTTCTTTGCTCCTAATTAGCTTTCATTGATTGAACATTTTCAGTAACCAAATACGTGAAAGTTTAAAAAATTATGAAAAATTCTATCGCTCAAATAAAAACACCTAAAACTTGCAGATTAGTGACTTTTTGCACACAAGAAAAGTCCCACTTCATGGGGTCTCCTATGGATCTTCGACCAAAAGGGTTTGGGATCTTCGTTGCGTGCTTGTTTTGGTGATGTCCCATGAGTTGTTCAATAGAAAGAAGGAAGGAAAAGATGTTGGGAGGTGGAATCTTTATGACGAGGCGCATTAGTATTTGTGCGTACCCGCAAAGAAGAGCATCACCGCTTCATTTTACCTTCACAGAGAGAGAGAGAGATAGAGAGAGAGAGAGAGAGAGAGAGAGAGTGAGTGATAAGGAGTGGATCGAAGCTTTGGGAGAGTGTGATAAGGAGTGGATCAAAGCTTTGGGATTTTTCTGTACCTAATTGGAGTTGAAAGAAAAGTTTGCAGATTGTCTTCCTCTTTTATATATAGGCGGAAGGAAGGGGAGGGATGATCAATGCAACTACTTATCCAAAAAAGTTAATATAAGGATGTCACACTAATGTATAATATTTAATTTGAGTACTAATTCTCCAGGCCACCCTGAATACAATGATTGAACATTGAGGATTCCGTTGCCGTAGCTCCATCGGCATGCCAAAGGCCAGAAAATACCTCCGCATGAAGTTAATAGATGCCTATTGCACAAGCTACCTAGAGATTCACTATGTATGTGACGCAAATTTTCAGCAGGAAGTTCAATTTGGAAGGATTTGAAGCTGGACATCTAGTTGTGAAGTTGGGCTGGCCGATTGGGCATCAAGCAGGCCCACGTCCTAAACAGCATTGTGTATAACTTTTGTTTGCAGGCCCAACCCTAACCCACCTAATAGCCAATTCTAGTTCATATCCACAGTATCCACAAAATGGCAATCATATCATCATTTTAGAGAAAATTCCAAAAAAGGATTTGAAGTTCACTCATTTTCTCAAATAAGAGTCCGAGGTGAACATTGTTTTAAATAAGAACTTAAAGTGCTATTACTTTGTCAAATAAGGGTTTGAAGTAAATTTTAATTTAAATAAGCGCTGAGTAATTATATTTGTTTCAAATAAAGGTCTTACTTTTCAGCGGTCAATGACATTTTCGTCATTTGCCCCTTTTCTTTTTCTTCATTTTTTTTTCGGTTCTTCTTCTTTCTTCGTCAGTGGCTAGCCGGCCACTAGCGATGCCTGCAGAAGGCTAGGGAGGGACAGCCTCGTCTAGGTGAGGCAACCCTCGTAGCCACCGGTGAGGTCGACCCTAGCTCGCGGCTAGCTAGAGCTCGACGACGCTCACTTACTGCTAGTGCATCAACCTCACTTATCGTTGGTAAGGGCCTACAAGCTCTCACTAGCCCTAAGTGAGGCTAACCCTTGCCAGATCTGGCGAGGGTCGCCTCGTCCACGTTGACGAGGGTCTCCGAGCCTTCATTGGGCTTTGCTAGCAACCATTGGTCGACGCCTGTGAAAGGAAAAAAGAAGAAAAGAGAAAAAAGAAGAGAAAATTTGGATGAAAATGCCCTTAACCGGTCGGAAAATTTAGCCCGCTGGTGACTAGCGAGGTAAGGCCTTTATTTGAAATAACAATGGTTGCTTCAAGCCTTTATTTAAAACAACCATGACCACTTTAAGCTCTTATTTAAAATAAGATCAAGTCTTAGTCTTGAGTAATAAACTTCTTAAATTAATAAAATTAAAATTATATTTCAATGTAAATAATATTTGAATTCTAAGATAAGAAATTCAAAATAACAAAAATAACAATAGTTTAGCTTTTTTTTTTTTTTTTTAAATTAATCTTATTTTATATATTCGAATTTAATTATCTTTTAATATAAAATCAACATATAACAAATATATATTTATATTTATTACATATTTTAGGTATATTAGTACAATTTACTATTTAATAAAATTTTAGTAGAGAATGATGGAAGGGAAAAAAGAAATAAAAAGAAAATATTTAAAAGAAAGAGGAACTTTTTTTTTTAAAAAAAAAAAAGCAAAAAATATGAAATGACACAAGAGAATTTTACCACCTTTGTTTATGCAATTTTTAAGTTTACGATATTGATATGCCATTTATATTAAACAATATACATTATATAATGTGAATATATTAGACTTTATTACTGCGATAAACCAAACAATGAATATGATCTAACTAAATTCATGAATTTCATATATTATCCTATCAAATTCTATCATGATTAGAAATCCAAATAATCAAAAGTCGTAGTGTAGTATTAAAGAAAGAAAGAAAATTTAAAATTTTGATGATCCGAAATTAGTATTTTGACTAATTGATCTTTGCCAATCAACAAAAAAGGTGATAGAATTTGAGCACTTAATAAAAAAGGTGCATCCTCAATTAGAACAAGACGTGTACTCGGGATTCTTTTTTTCCTCAATCTCAAGCACCCATCGCTTTAAGGAGAAGTGATGGGAGAGGGATTTCGAAATCATGGAGAAGAGATTTTTTGAGTCTTATGTGATGTGACCAATTTCGTCGTTAACACAGAATGAAATACATTTACACTAATTTACTTAGTAATTAAATACCATAGTTCTTTGCTAAAATTATCTTTGTCCGGTTCTCTCCTTAATAATGCTTGTGATCCTCAAATCTGCTGATAGGAAAATTGGAATTTTTATTGATGACGTAGGGCCATCTCATTTGCTGCATTTGGTTGGATTTGGAGTCTCAGCTGCTAAGGGCGTGCATGGAAACACTCCAAAAAAGTGTTTCCGGCACACTTGTACGGAAAGTGTTCCCGGAACAAAAAAGGAACAGAAACGCATTTGGTTGCGTTTTTGTTCTTTTTTTTTTTTGTTTCGAACGAAATAGAAACAGAAAAAAGAAACAAAAAAAGTTGTTTCTCGAAAAGAAACACTACGGAAGAAACAAAAGAACAAAAACGTCTCTTCTCTCTCTTCTTCTTCTCTTCTTCTTTTCTTCTTTTTTTCTTCTTTTTTTCTTTGGCCGGTCGCCGGCCTCGGCCATGGCCGGCGACCGGCCGTCGAGGCTCGGCCTCGCCAGATCCGCGACGCCGAGCGTCGCCGGCCCCGAGGCTCGGGCGTCGCTGCGCGCGGCGAGGCCGAGCGTCGCCGCCCCCGGCGAGGCTCGGGCTCGCCGGATGGCGGCGAGCTCGCCCTGCCCATGGCGAGGCTCGGGCTCGCCGGATCCGGGGCGAGCCCGAGCTCGCCCGGCCAAGGCGAGGCTCGGCGTGGCTCGCGCCGGCGAGGCCGAGCCTCGCTTGGCCGGGCGAGCTCGGGCTCGCCAGATCAGCGAGGCTCGGCCTCGCCATGGCCGGGCGAGCTCGAGCCGCCTGGATCCAGCGAGCCCGAGCCTCGCCGGGGCCGGCACGCCGGCCTCGCCGGACGGGCGAGCCGAGCCGCTCGCCCAAGGCGGGCCGAGCCTCGCCCAACCACGGCCGAGGCTCGGCCTCGCGTGGGCGAGGCTGCCTGCCCCGTCGGCCGGTCACGGAGGCCGGTGACCGGCCGGAAAAAAGAAAAATAAAAAGAAAGGAAAAAATAAAAAATAATAAAAAATGTTTAAAAAATTAAAAGAAACAAAAAAATAATAAAATTTAACCAAACGTGTTTCGTTCATTTTTTATTCCTGGACCAAACGTTACCAAACGCGTTCTTTTGTTCAAAAATTGTTCCCGAACAGAAACACTTTTTTTTTTGTTCCCAGTGAACAAAAAAAGCACGAAATAAATCCATGCGCACCCTAAGGGTGCATTTGGCAACGATTCTGTTCCCGGGAACTAATTCTAACTAGAAATGATTATTTTCTATTATGTTCCTAGGAACTGATTCTGAGTAAAAAAGCACGTTTGATAACTGTCCAAAATTTTTTATTCTGGAATAGAATTGCGTTTGATACCGTGTTAATTGATTATGTTTCAAATTAATTTCTTTTGATTTTTAAATAATTTTTAAATAATTTTTTTTACTCTTTTACTCTTTTACTTTTCTTTTTTCCCCCCCTTTTTTCCTATTCTTCTTCTTCTTCTTCTTCATCTGGCCGATGACGCTCACCGAAGCGTCGCCGGCCCTCGGCGAGGTCGGCCTTCGTCGGCCGAGCCTCGCTGGCAGACGGCGACGGGCGGTGGCGAACGGTAACCGGGATGACGAAAGGGAAGAGCGGGGTTTCACCGTTTTGATTCTTTTTCTGATTCTCGGACAGAGAATCAAATTTTTTTATTTTATTTTCAAATCTTGTCCAAAATTGTTCCCGGAAACAAATTTGTTCTCGGGAACAAAATTTTTACCAAACGCGATTCTCATCCTAAACTGATTCTGGGAACAAAAAATCAGAATCTGGCACTGTTTGGCAAACAGACCCTAAGTAGAAAGCCGTTTCTGGTAAAAATCACATAATACGCAGACTTCTTTAAGTGGCATAGACTTTTCTCTAATACAATCACATTGATGATTGTAGAGTGATTGTCTTCACAGAGAAGAAAACTGCAGTAAAGATCATATTCTAGAACGTTTTCTCTGCTTTTAGACTGATAGAAAAAGTCGCGAATGCTGAACATCGATTCGAATCCTATTTAATTGCAATGCCATAATTAAAAATGAACACCTTAAAAAAATTCAGAATTTGTTGGGGATTTTTATTTGTTCTAGATTGTTTGGTCATATCATAATACTAGCCGACATTATGGGGCCTTTTCTTTTCCAAAGGGATATCTCTGTAAAAGTAATTTCCCAAATAGATCTCTTAAAACTATAACGAGAAAATAGACTTCTAATTGCCACATCATCCCTAAAAGTTTCTTAGCCAGTCACATTTACATTTCTCCTAAGATTAACAATATTTTTAAAACATTTTTTGCAACCTTTATTTCTTTTAAATAATTCAAGCCGCAAACGGGATTGCACAAATTCAATCACTACGTCTTATTTTCTTGTTACTCAATTTAGAACAAGATCAAAATCTAAAAGTTCAAAAAGTTTAATAATAATAAGCAACATGGATGATCCCCTTGCGAAATGGTGCCTACGTCAAGCACGGTCTCTCAAAAACACTACCTATTTCAACTTGGTTTATCGAATAATTATTCAATTTGATTGTGGCTTTGGAAGTCACTACTAATCTTTTATGAGCCAATGAGGGGGCCAAGTAAGACGCATGGGTATGTCTTACTTCTGTCGATCGGAGATCGATGGGTATGGGACTTGACGTTGAATATGTCTAATGTCATTTTGGTACTTTTTTTCTCCTTTTATGGAAACAATTATTATGTGATCTTTTCAACTTTATTTTTCCCTATTTTACCATCTAAGACATGCAAAACAGGTTATCACGTGTAAATCACTAAACACACACATATATGTAATATTTGAAATGCAGGAAAGAAAAGAACCCGAACCTTATTGGGCAAAAAAATATACGCGGCCTCATTATTAAGCTCTAAGATAGGACCCTTGGAGCTATAAATGAAAATTTATTATAAACTCTCTGAAATAAACTAATTGCTTGAAAAAGGAAAATAAACATTCTCTATGCGAACATGCACCTAAATAAATTACTTTCCTAAAATGATCTTCAACCAAATACGAAAATTTAACGTAGTGTAATCTAGAATGTAGTCTCAAAAAATAAATCAAATATTTAAGCACATTATCTAAATTTCCCTATATGCACCCCTAGACATCGTTTTGTGATTTCTTTTAATGAAGATGCAATACAAATTTACTAATACATGCAGTACGTAATTTCTTTAGACTTCTCGTGCTAGTTCCATTCACACTCAATCCTTTTTCAATCATCATTGTCATTATTAGATTCTGAGAGATCTCCTTTATGTAGACCTGAGTCACATGTGTCATTATCATGATCATGCATAATGTAATGCCTAAAATGTGATAAAAAGAGTTAGAACACATTGGCAACAAACATAATGCATGCCAATTTGAAATAGTTTTTGAAATAATTTTTGAAAAAATGTTTTCAAGAGCTCATCCTCATGTCATCAGACTTCCTTGCTCTTGTAAAACTATAAAACTATGGAGCATGTGAAAGCCTAGCCCTCGGTGGCTATTATGGGACTACTTTGGTATGCAACTATCTAAGAATTGTTTGAATCGAGGGTTCATGTTTATGCTGTATGCTTCCACATGCATCTATAAAACACAAGCTGCCTCAAACCAATGGCTCAAGACCTAGGGCTCAATAGAGTTTTCATCATAAAATAACTCGAATTAGCGAATTGAAATAATAGCAAACTCACACATAGGGGAGAGAATATAAAGCAAATAGTTAAACTAAGCAGAAACCTCCCTACTCTAAAGGGTTGTTGACACCTCCGAAGGATGCAGCTTCTATGATGGCGCATATGACATTCTCTCTGACTAGCTCGACTACACCCTCCATGGCTCCTTTTTCTTCTATTAACATCTTTGAAGGTCTCAAGCAACAAGAAGAAATCATCTTGGAGGAAGGCATTGTGAACTTTTATTTAATGTAGTGGCCAATCACGAAAAGCGACAATTGATAAGAAGGAGCGAACTGTAATGTCTGTTGCCACCAGAGAGAAGGTCTCGTGGTAATCAAAACTTCTCGTTGCATGAAACTTTTACTCAGTAATTGAGCCTTGTATCACTCAAAGGAGCCATATGCTTTTATAATTAATCTTATATACCCACTTGTAGCCAATTGGTTTGCAATGAGAAGGTACTGATACGATATCTCATGTCTCCATAAATCCCTTTATGATCTCAAACAGACTTCTTAACAATGATATACTAAGTTTACTGACGCACTTATAGGTATAGGATTCAAACAATCTAGACATGATTATGTTTTTTTCGCATCGACGAAAGGTATGTCCATTAAGGGAAATTCCTTATGAAGTTTTGAAGATGACAAATTAATCAAAGACTACTAACGTCTTTATTAATTGAGTAACTATGTGAAGACGCATAAGTTGCTATGTGGATGATATAACATGTAAAGAATATTATCAAAGATTATATTTGAAAGAACAAGAAGATACACTCTATGTTGAAGCTGAACTTATTCAGAGTGTTATCACAAAGTCCAGACTTTAAGGCTAAATATGTTCAAATGCAAACTTTAAGAATGAATACATTTAGACTTAAGTTCAGATTGTAAAGTTTACTTTAGATGGAATAGGTCTAGACTTTACATACATAACATAACACAAGTTTAAAATGAGATAACTTGAAAGAACGGGACATAAGTCCATAATATATAATGGTTAGTGATCTAGTTTGTATTTCGCACTAAAAAAGATTTGTTTGACTTAATCTAATTGATTGACAAATCAATCCCGAATACAAATTCTTTCTTAACAAATGAGCTCTACTTATAGAAATCAAGACTCTGATTGTATGGGCAATCAAAATTAAGTGAAGATTCTATCTTTATCACTCAATGACCATCAAATCTTCATGATACAAATTCGTCCAACAGGTAGATTGAAAGACGATCCTTTAGAGATTGCCCAACAGTTAGTTTGGAAGTAGATGAGTATTTAAATAAACCAAGGAGTCGAGAAGCAAAAAAGAGAGGCGGTCACTTGTCTTTTGTGAGCTTAATTTTGTAATCATTTGAGAGGTGTTGATAGTGTTTTAAGTGTGTGCTTTGGTGTATCCATTGGATCTTTGACCAAAAGGGTATGGGATCTTTGTTGGGTGCTCATTTTGGTGATGTCTTCTTCAATGGAAGAAGAAAGGGAAAAGATGTTGGGATTTAGAGTCTTTGTTACGAGGCATTGGAGTTTGTACATAACCCGCAAGGAAGAGCTAGTCATCGTGATCGAGACATCACTTCATTTTACTCCCCAAAAAAGAGAATGATAAGGGGTGTGTTAAAAGCTTTTGGGTTTTTTGTGTACCTAATTGTAGTTAAAAAGAGAAGTTTGAGGATTTTCTTCCTTTTATAGAGGCAAAAGGGTGGGAAAGGGGCCATCATTGCGGCTACTCTTCTAAAAGTTAACATGAAGGTCTCACAACGTTGGGAAATGTTTAATTTGACTCATGATTACTTAGGGGGTGCATGACAACTCCTTATTTCTGTTCCAAAAATAATTTTTTTTTTATTTCAGACTTGTTTTTGAATTAGAAATCCGTTTGATAAAATTATTTCATTTTTCTATTTCTGAAATAGATTTTTGTTCCAGAAATAGGTTTGGAATAGAAATTAGAAGTAAAAATTTTCTATTTTTCTATTTCTGGAACAAAATTCAGAAATAATTTCTCAAACAAAGCTCTCTAACCCTAATTTCGGTGACTCTTCCTCATCTCCTCTACGACGTCTCTGCCTCCTCCTCCTCTGCCTCTCCTCATCTCCTCAACGTGTCTCCTCCACTAGACGCTCAAATCGTCTCCTCCACTGGACACTCTCTGCCTCTCCTTATCTCGTCGACGTCGTCTCCTCCACTAGACATTCTGCGTCTCCTTCTTTTCCTCCACTGACGCGTCGACTCTCCCTCATCTCATCTACCCAACGCCTCCCTCTCCCTCTTCTCCTCCTTTGATGCCTCTGCCTCTTCTCCTCAGATCTACACCTCGCTCAGCTCAACGCCATCGTCGACTTTGACAATATCTCCCTCAACGCCTCTCTTAGATCTATGCCAAACGCCTCCCTCGGATCTGCATCGGATGCCTCCCTCAGATCCACTAACGATGTCCCCCTCAAGAGAGAGTACGGCAGCACCCTCGACGACGACAAGCGCCACATTGACTCCGCCAAGGCCCTCCTCACCTCCGGCAACTTCTGCGTCGCCGCCTCCGATTACAGGTCTCTCGCGCTCCCTCTCTTTCCCTCTTTTCGCCTCGGCTCCGTTCATTCTCCTTGGTGTTTTGGCGTCATAGATGTTTTGTGGAAATGTTGGTTGCTCTGCGTACGAATAATTGAAGTGTGTTCTTTGCTTGTTAAATTGTTGTTGAGCTTGTGAATCGGTATGTGGTGTGGTGCTACGAAATTGGCATTTTGAGGGGATTTGTGCTACTTAGAAGTGAAAAAACTTTAGGTGAAATTAAAAACTTTAGGTGAAATTAAAAATTTTGAGGGGATGTGACCAATGTCGTTGCTCTGTCTCTTTGTTCTGATTAAAAAACCAAGTTGTTCCCAAAATGAAAAGTCAAGTACATCTGTTGGTGTACTTCTACAAAGTTCATCGAAAAATCTGTTGAACCAAATTATTCAATATTTATTAGAGTATCTTTGTTTCGAGAAGCATTAGGATTTCTTTTTGGAGATAAAGGAATGTTAAGAAGTGGTCCACATTTTCATTGTCAATTTTAAATGCAGTTTTTGGATTGAAACTATCGTGTCTCATTTGTAAATTCTAAGGGTCCTACTGTATTAAATGCTGCAGTTTTATATGGGTGCATGCATTACTCAACATCTTTGAACTAGGAATCTATTTTTGCGTAAGATTTTTCTTATTTATTCCGTTAAACGAAACTTCTATGTGATTGTTTTACTTTGTTATATTTGTATGATGGATTGTTTGACATCTCCATATGTGGCACCCCCAAAACAGCCCCCGATCTGTTAGGGTCGTCACAGTTACTTTGTCTTAGAGTATACTATTTTGAGACTAAAGAAATTTTAACATAACTTATAATACCTGGGGGTTTTCATTTGTTTTCTTTACTGGTCCCCGCGCAAATAATATGACGGAAGCATAATCCGACTACCCCTCATCAAAATATAAAGTGATGCACACCATACTAAAACTTTCATAAATTAGGCCGAACACTTTTATTTATATAAGGGATGGACTATGATAGTTGGTACAACAAAACGCCGAGGTCTTTTTGTGCTTGGTGATTACCCAAAAGAGAACCAACTTCTATCCTTGGATATCATCTGCATCCGTCCATCACCCATGTGTCGGCGTCCAAAAAAAATGCATCTCCTGCTACCCTCAACTCTAGGTCATATCCAGTCAGGTCCGTTGGCTAGTGGTGACAGCAACACCCTCCGAAGGCGACCATCCATACGGATGAAAACTGATATGAACTCCTGGTGAATAGGCCCGGTAGAGAGGCTTACCTCAAAAGTCAGCAAAATCCTCACGTGCTCGAATACCAACCCGTGCACCCTAGGATGACGGTGCTTTGACCACTCCCATTGTAGGTCAATTAGGAGTCCATAAAACATACTAGGAGTCGCAGGTAGCAGCGACATTTTTCTTTTAGTCTGAAATGTTAGTCCCCAAGAAGGGTGAGTACAACCACTCAGCAATAAAAGATCCATTAAATTATATTATGTAGAAACTCTAACTATCCAGATGCATGCAAAACACATATGTCATTTATATATATATGCATGCCATCAAGGATTTATTTACTTGCACCACATTCATAAAAACAATTCAATGCCATAACGAACACATTTTCAATATCGGATGAAACCAACTCAATTTCATAGACAAATTCTCATATCATGCCACATGCACACACATGCACTCATTTAATGTACCGGATTTTAGCATTCAAAGAAAGGTTTCATTCCCCGGGGACCAGTGTTTGCGTCCTTCTGGGCTTTCGCACCCAACCTGGCATTGCGAGACCCTCTGGCACAAACCTTCGGGCATCTAGAGCGTGTTTCATCACAAACCTTGGGCATCTTGCACTCCACCCGGCATCACGAGGTATATCCAGGGCTCGCCATGAAAATGGTTGCCCCTTCCCTCCAGATTTACGTACAATCCCTACAACCGGGCATCCCGAAACTCCCGGGGACCCTCCGGCACAAACCTCTAGGCATCCAACGACGTCAACTCACTCGACCCTTGGGCATCCCGACACTCCTGGGGCATCGTCGACTCACACCTCTGACAGTAACATCCACATCTATAAGACTTTACCAAATTTTTGATGTCATGTGATATGTTGAATGTCACCACATCCATCAAGTGAATAACAACTCGAGATACAACGACTCTTAGGACAAATTGAACAATTTTGAAATAAAACAGTGTAAAGGCCAAAATGCACGCTTTCAGTAGAGATTTCGAAATAACCAGCAAATGACCATGAAAAATTCTGAAATTTTAACACATTATAATTGAGATCTAGAGGAAAAAGTTTCATGAAGGACACTAAGCTAGGTTAATTATGTATAAGTCGCAACAGACCATATATCACAGCTACAAGCTCAAATCAGAGTTCACTTTTCAATCAGGAAGATACCGCATGTTAGAATAATTTTCTGCCACCATCCGAGTTCCAAAAAATCTAACAATAATTTATGTTATAGGCAATTCTTTACAGCATTCATGAAGAAACCAAAACCAAAATCCTATTAGAAATTTTTATAGGAAAATCGGCAAAACTACTAGGTTTCTCAAGATAAAATGTCAGACCATACAGATTCAATGGAATCCGAAACCTACACCTTGGTCTACTTACTTTCAAAGGCTCATCTAAACTCATATCTCACAACGTAGTTTATGAGGATTACAAATACACATGGATAATCATAGCATTTTCTCAATTTCTCAACCCATCACTACCAAAATCCAGCACACACCATCCATACTGGACAGAAACAGCATCACATTATATAGATTAATGGACTTTCACTTGCCTCGATGTCCTACGGTTCCACGGCGTGTGGTGAGACGGTGAGGAATGTGCGGCTCAATGACGGCGGCAACACGGATGCACGGTAGGGACTAATCTCCTTCCTTCCCTTGCCGACTCACTCTCTCGCTGCTCACTTGCAACCTTTCTTGCTCACTCTCTATCGATTACTCTTGGTTTCGCTCACTCTCTCGATTACCCACTTTCACGAGCACAAGATCACTGGTTTTGTTGAAACCGGTCAACAAAAGAGAGACATGTTTCAATGGTTGCAGGGGGAACGGACAGCTGGAATGGACGTGTCTTCAGCATGCCTCCTTGTGCATTTTGCTGGCTGTCCATACACCAGCAATGTGGCATCACCCAGCCAAGCTTCAGTCAATCTCTTCCAATTAGTTGACTTAAATGTCGACTATTAAGGGGTTTTTGGGTTGTTTTGGGCTAGTAGATTAGTGGACGTGCGGTCCTTCTATAACAAGGCCCAATTCTAAAAAAAACTGATCCTTAAACTTGCACAAATATGGAGCATTCTCGGTCCCATGGTCTTGGTGGTTCAATAATTTATCAAGTGTACTTATTCATGACTCAGATTCTTGTATAGAAGAAGAACGAGATTGCATAGTGTTTCAATTTCTTTTCTTATCTCATGTGCACTCAAGTGGTATAATTGTGTCGAGTCATCGAAAGGAATATATATATACACATGCAGTTAGCGAAGTCGATAGTCTATTCAACGATCGGACCCTTACTAAACATGAGATATCGGTCCGTCGATGGAATCAAACAATGCTCATGCAAAATACTAATGATACCATTCGGCGATACTTTTATTGATCAGTCACTGCCGTTGCACATCACAGTTTGCGAAATTCTCGGGTGCCACACCATATTTCAAGTCTGGCTCTTTAATTTTCCTCAACCAACTTCAAGGAACTCACTATTGATTATGTTATCATCAAAGGTTAATGTCATTAGAAAACCAAGTTGTTCCCAAAATGAAAAGTCAAGCCCAGGTAGCCTTACAAGAATCCAAACCGAAATGTATAATATTGTTCACTCATATAGCAAAAGAAGTAGCCTTTAGAATGCCGATGATATAGGCGAAGAGTTAATTTTTAGTCGAAATGTTCACTTTCGGTTATTATGAGTAAATAGCTAAGGCATTGGTTGGTGGGAATGTACCATTTGCTTGTAATATATGGTTACTTGTACAATCTTATATGATGATGATTCTCTTTTAATTTTCTTTGTGCATTTTGTTTTATTGATAGTCAGAGAACATTATATTGATGTGATATTGACATTAAAGTCTATGCGGTTGAACTGGTACACCAATTGATATGGCTCATTTGATGCTCAACAAGTTAAGGTTGAATGGCTTCCCAAAAAGAGGTTTGTATCGCAAAGTGGACTAAGCCTTTGATTAATGAGCTTATAAGTTTGTTGGTAACAAATGTAGAAAAGGGAAATCGCACCACCTCTATCTACAACAAAGCGGGATGGAATAACATAAATGTTGAATTCAATAAACAAACAGGACTCCACTTTAGTATAGTTCAGTTGAACAACAGGGTCAACAAACTGAAGAGACAGTATAGTAGTTTCAAAAAACTTTTGTCACAATCTGGATTTAGATGAGATAATATAAATAATACAGTTGCTGTGGAAGATCAAAGTGTGTGGAAGTCTCATATCAATGTATCAATTTACTTGGGTCATTTTGTTTATATTGTATTGCAAGCTTTGATTATGTTGCTGACATCTGTCATTATTGTATAAATTTTAGGATAATAGCGAATGGGCTAAATTCATAAATGATGGGTTTCCTCAATATCCTAATTTGTGTATTGTGTTTGATGATACATATGTTACCGGGGAGTATGCAGCAGGAAATGCAGAAGAAGTGGTAGGGTCGTCGGAGGGAGATGACAATGGTGGTGACGGTAGTGATGGTGGTAGTGGTTATGCAATAGGTGATCCAGAGAAATTTGATGAATGGCATATTGATGATGAAATCTTCATACCTGATATGACTACTACCTCAGATTGTAAAAAACATAAGTAGAATATGACTCCAAATTCTAAGAGGAGGAGGAAGAGTAACGCATATGATGTTAGTGACACTTGCAAAGCCATTCAAGAAATGATTAAATTCAAAACAGATTAATCAACAAGTGACTCTATGACCTTAGATCCCCATCACCTGTAGACCCCTACTCCATAGGAGTCGTGGTTGCCGTCTTAAATGGCATGCCTGATTTAGAACAGAATCTTTATAACAAAGTTGCGAACCAGTCATGCCTTAATGCCACTTGAAGAGAGGCTTTCATCATATCGCTATCTGAAAGGAGACGTGGACTTCTTGAATCTCTTTAAGTAGATGTTGAGTAACATGCTATGGATTTATATATTTAGTTTAATTTAACTCTATGACTTATGTATTGGAGATACTTTGGTTTTTTATTTATTTATGATGCAATTATGAAAACTTTATGGCTATTTTTTATTATTAGATTCCTTACTTATATATTGTTTATCTTCTTTTTTCATGTGATGGCATAGGTAATATGGAAAGGGATGAAAGTAGCATGTACAGTGATCAAGTAGCAACAGGTGAATCGGTTGAACTATACTTTGATGATTTTGATATTGATATACTGATAGCATGGTTGTGCATTGTTGCGGTGGATATGTCTATGCACTCGAGAAAACTTACTAGGGATAGCATATTGTTAGGACTCGAATGGATGAGAGAGGTTCTTCAAGGACATTTAGATAAAATATATGACTTTTAGAATGGAGAGACATGTCTTTCTCAACCTTTGTGATTTGATGAAAGCAAAAGACTGGCTATAAAATAGTCGATATATAATGGTAGATGAACAAATTGGGATCTTATTATTTATGATTTGTCACAAAAACTCGAATAGAAGTTTATGCGAGAGGTTCCAACGTTCGGGACTAACTATCAGCAAATACTTCACTATAGTGTTGAAAGCAGTTCTCAAACTTGCAAAAGAGATTATTGTACCACATTCCTTTGATGTTGTCCCAAATGAGATTCTTGTGGAACCCAACCATAAATTTTACTTATTTTCATACATTCATTTACAACATTGGTTTCATTTTGTTGCTAATCTTATATAACACTAGTCTTTGATAAAACGACAGAATTGTGTGGGTACTATTGATGGTACTCATGTTCATGCTTCTATACCTATGTTGAAGTAAATTCTATTTAGAGGTAAAAAATGAATTATCACTCAAAATGTGATATGTGTATATTTGTTTAATATGAAATTTATTTTTGTGTATACTGGTTGGGAAGGATTTGCCAACGATTGTCGAGTGCTCTCAGCAGTACTCGAGACTTCTCGCTTGGAATTTCCTTGACCACCACTAGGTATTTACTTGTTCTTGAAGTATCAATTTTTTTAAAGATTGTATTGCATTTACAAGTTACGACTAATATATGAATACCTTGTTATAGGCAAATACTATGTTGTAGATTTTGGTTATGCATCAACTTCGGGATTCTTAACTCCTTTTAGAGGTGAACGGTATCATCTAAATGACTACCGCCCTCAGCGGTGCAGCTGGCTCGGGCTCTCTCGAAGGGGAGAAGTTCGAATCCTAGAGGCGTCGTTGGGGATTCTTACCTAGAGTACTGTGGTGGTGGGTTCTGCAGTCGCTCCCCCAGGGTTTGCTCGTCGACTGTTAGCCAAGGTTTGCTCGTCGGCTGTCAGCTTACGGGGTTCCTTGGGTTACAAAAAAAAAAAATGGTATCATCTAAATGAATATAGAGGTATAGCAAGACAACCAAGAATAGCAAGAGAGTTGTTCAACTATAGGCATTCTTCACTAAGGAATGTCATTGAGAGATAATTTGCGGCATTAAAGAATCGCTTCTTTATTTTGAAACACATGCCTGCATTTGTAATTCGAAAGCAAGCACATATTGTAATTGCATGTTGTACTATTTATAATTACATCCGTGATAAATATAGGAGGGATAAAAAATTTTCCTTACATGGAGATTCAAAGTACCCATTTAAACCTACACAAGATGAGGTTATAGGCGATACATAGACCAAGGAGGAAACTGAGATGAACATGCTTAGAAAAAGTATTACCAATAAAGTGGCAAAGGATCATTATATGCCAGAGATCCCATGAAATCGTGTTTTCAATTTTTGCAATGTATTTCTCTTATTTTGTATTTGAGGATTTCTAATTTTTGCTTTTGTAATGCTATGCTGTTTATAATGATTCCTATCTTAATTCTTGTAATGTGATGTTGTACTTGAGGATTTCCCTTATTTGTAGTGGTCATTTATGACAAGCTCCATTACACTTTGTAAAATTCGCCGATTTTGTAAAATTTGCCACAAATTGCCCAATATACTCATTTGTGTTTCTTTCTAAAACGATTGCTCAATATCGTAGACCGCAGCGGCAATCGACGTGACACACTAACATGAAGGGGATTGGAATATTTGCTTGAGAAGGTGTCGCGACCTAAATTTTGAGTGCACCACCTAAAATTAGGCTAATTGACTACTAAGTCTAACTTAGCTCGAGCTCTCCCAAGTTCATACCAATTCGTGACTTAGGTTCAATTTCTTTAACATGCAAATGGATTTTATCTAGGAGTCGCCACTAATCTATTTTCAGTAGATCGATTAGACACCTAAGTAAAATAACGGGATAATTATTTTACTTCTACAAACTAGAGATTTTGAGTACGGGGACTTGATTATGTTAGATTTCTCTAACGCCTTTTCGATACCTTTCTCTTTTATTTTGAAAAATGTTTGACAGGTAACTTAAATTGATTTTAATTCACTTCCCTAACATGTGAGGCAATCGTGCGGATACGCAAACCATCAATTTAACATTCAGATAAAGCAATGAACAAATTGCAGGACTTATCTTATGGTAACGAAAGTATCTGCAATGTTAAATCAGAATTCATATTGACAGTCCTAGATATGATTTCTAATTAATACACAATTTCTCTTTTTTGTTTGTTTTCACTTATTTAATTAAAATTATGGTTTATGCAATGCATGTCACTAATCTAACATGAAATGATATGGCATGGCAATATGACCTAAACTATATGACATAAATAAGTATGCGGCCTATCCAAAAGCATGAGATGAATTTATTCTTTTTTTTTTTTTGTATTTTTCATGAAATTCGAAATTAAAGAAATGCAACAATTAAATATGCAATCTAAATTAACCAAATGACCTAATTCTAATGACAGACAATTTATAATTAAATGGACCTAACAATAATCACTAAATGACGGCCACTTCATGAACCTAATCCTACATGACATGCGCATGATGAAAATTCGTAATTAAAATCACTAAAAATAAAAATCTAACTAAAATGAAAACTAAAGTGAAATGCCACTTATTCTAAATGTCTCCTAGACATGCATTTTTAAAAAATAACTAACCTATCATGCAATCAATTCTAATCTACATGGAATGCAAATGCAATTTTTTTGTATTTTCGGGATAAGCAAAACAATTAAAAGATAAACACCAAATCATCCATGGTTATTAAAAATTTTATCCACAATTTGAAATTGAAATTCAAACTTAATTATTTCGTTAATAAAATTGATAAATTGATCTTAAACTTTAAAGATCAAAATATCAATTTTACTCCCGCGTGAATAATTATTCCATCTAAAGCCTTATAGATTAGATAAAAATTCGTGTGGCTGCAGATTAGGCAATAAATCATAATTGGGAGATATGACTATCGGATAGGCATGTTAGATATTAACAGACATATATTAGGCAGTAAAATATGCAAACATACTAGAGATGTGCATCTTGCCTAATTTGAGGATATTCTTTCCAAATTTGGACCAAGCGCAATTGCGACCGA
This sequence comes from Eucalyptus grandis, assembly GCF_016545825.1. Classification (NCBI taxonomy): domain Eukaryota; kingdom Viridiplantae; phylum Streptophyta; class Magnoliopsida; order Myrtales; family Myrtaceae; genus Eucalyptus; species Eucalyptus grandis. Next base: position 29,453,635 of record NC_052617.1, read on the forward strand.
GATCACGACTGGCTCCTCAAGGATGAGGCGACAAGCGGCAGTGAGGGACGTTGACAAATGGACCTACAAAAACAGAAACTTTATAGGATGACCCGGTTAATGGGTGAGCTCAACGGCGGCGGTAGGCTCAGCACGGCGTTAGGACAACGGGTTGTCTCGTGGTGGATCGCAAGTGGCTCGTCAATGTCTTCAATTCATTGAGGCACGTCAATAGCAAAGGACAAATCAACTGCTCTGTTGCGAACCAGGACAGGGATGGCAAAGCAAGTTTGCTCGGCTCACAATTGTTGACGGTGGCGACGCCCACGATGGAGGTAATTTACCGAGACTGGAACTCGCGTTGAGGATCTCCGTGAAGATACTAATGTTGTTAAAGAATTTGCGAGCATAATGAGCCCATTGTGTTTTCGGCTTCTCCCCTAGAAATTTTCTTCCTGGTTAGTGGGTAGTCAAGAGAAAATAAATAATAAAAAAAAAAACTCAAATTGGAGGCATGAATCTGAAGCGATTCATGGGATCATGGCGGTGGCTCGCAATTGAAGGACAGTGGATCGAACGGTGGTGCTCGGTCATGGAAGGTCGGGGCTAGTAAACGGTGCAGGGCCCTCTCGGTTCGGAACAGATCAGCAAGGCAGGGACAGCGTCAATGAGGCAACAACTGGACAACAGATCGACGCGCGGTCTCAGTGCAGCAGCGTCGGTGTCCCCGGGACAGAGCAACAATGTCGTCGTTGCAGCGAGGAGAGCACCACGTCAAGGAAACAACGACTGTGTTGTCTCAGTGGAAGTGCAGCAAGCTGTCGAGGCTCGCGGTAGTGATACTGGAACCGATGCGGCGGCCGCTAGAATCGCTGGATGAAACACCGGAAAGTTGTGGAGTGGGCGAGGACTGGCTTCGTTAATGTTGGTCTCGGAAAAGCAGCGTCCGAGATGTGAGAATTGCGTGAATTAATCTCCACAAATCACCACTCACAATCCCTCTTTAATTCCTTATTTTTTATTCCTCCACTCACTAATGGCGTCTCAACGCTTCATGCCCTCCTCTCTCTGGATTGTCTCTTGCAAAGTGAAGGCGAGCCAATCAAGAACGTTCTAATGAAGGCGCCCAGGCCAGCAACATGAGATGCAACCCAATACACGGTCGTGTATCTCCACTGTGTGGCCTCCCTCTTACGAAGTGATAAAAAAGAAGTTCCCCGAAGAAAATAAAATCCCTACGAAGTGATGAAAAGAAAAGCCCCCTTTGTGCAACTATATATTCAATGAGTGGGCCCCTCAAAATCTTACGCGAACAACCTATTTATAGGCCATCGATTATGATTTCAATTTTTCCAAATTGATATCCACGCAATATTCATTTTGCCGAACACAATATTTGCTTTTCACTTGCCCTATCCAAAAAAATTCCATCATATCTTGGAAAAATTTCTAAATTTCTATTTTTCACAAGATAATTTTCGATCATTAAAAAAACGGGTTTGAGCCAATTTGTTCGCTTCGTGGGTTTGGTCCAACCTGCCAAGTCAAAGCTTAGAACCACTAATTCAAATTCATCCATCATTGGTCCAAAAAAATAAATGTAAAAAACATGCAAACTAAAAATAAATGCACATAAATTTATGTGCTATGCAATTAATATTTTTTCAGGGATAAAATTAACTCATAATTTTCTATGCAATAAATAAATGACCGGATTGTCAAAATTTAGGTGTCAACATATAATACATAAGGATTTTAGTTCTACCAATGTGCTTATTATTTTTTTTTTTGTAAGGACCAATGTGCTTATTTTTTAAAAATTCAAAGCCAAAATTTAGGCACCTGACATGGTTGCCCACTTTCATTCTACTAGAGTTTTGGGAACCTTCGGCTATTATGCTCGAGTAATGCATCTAGATCTTTTTTTTCTATTGTATGGAGACTATTGATAAGTATATTGTTTGACCATAATTACCTATCTAGGTGGATGCTAAAGAATTTTATGTGAAAATTTAGAAAATTTGATATAACAACTCTTACTTTGTATTTTTTTTAAAAAGGGAGACTTTACCAAAAAAAAAAAAACTCTTACTTTGTATTTGGGCTCATAAGCATATGAAATTTATAAGAATTGACATCTCACTTGCTTCAAAATGAAAATTTTGTTTTAAGAAATAGAAATTTATACTGTTATTAAACGAATTTTTATTTCTGAAACAAAAATTTTGTAGTGTATCAAACAAATTTTTTTACTTAGAAACTCGTTCGAAATAGAAATAAAAAAATTTATTTCCTTCCAAAGCAATTTTTGGCCAGAATGGTTATCATTCGCGCTCTTAGTCTAGCCTGAACACAAAGGTTCGGCATTGATGATCTCGACAGTGGAGCTCATCAATGCACAAAAAACTAGAAATTGTCTCCACATGAAGTTAATAGATGCCAAGTACACAAGCTAATAAGGTATTCACTCTCTACGTGACATGAATTTTGTAACCTTGTGTAACACGTCTCTTTACCAATGGGTACCGTCCCATGGCCCTATGTTGTTTACTATCTTCCACAATCAATTTGGTGGAAGTGGGCAGCGGTCTAAATTAATTATCATGGGGCTGACGGTTCGCGAGCCCGCCCAGACCAAATGGCCGAAAAGTTCGATGTGGGCGGATTCGGAGCAAAGCATCTACAGGTGAAGTTCGGCCCGGCCCAATTGAGCATGAGCCAATCCCACATTTCCTGACAAATAATGTGTATTTCTTTTTGTTGACCGCAGGCCCGAGCAACAAATTAGGCCCGATCCTGTCCCACCTTATAACCGATTCTAGTTCATATCCAAATTGGGCCCGATCATAGGCCACCTGACAGCCAGTTCTAGTTCATATCCATATTAATCACAAAATGGACCTACATGGATCATCCGTTGTCCACCGTCTTATCAACATTTTTATCAGGAGCTGAGTTCCCATTTCTTTAATATACATATGCTTATGGATTTTGCGTTTGATTAATTTTATGGCATGCCCCTCCTGTTCTCCAAAGCAAGTTAAAAAAGACACTCCTTTGACATATAATGGGAGAACTCAAGTATTGCCTTCGTCCTAGTGTTCGGCTCTCTAGCAAAGTCATCTGATTTTGAGGAGAACTATTTTCATGAAGAATGAACACTGACTGCCCTAAGTAAGTGACTCATCGAGACCATTTTTCCTCATACGCGTAGTCTGCTGGATCACTCTACAAGCTCCAACATCGGTTATTTGGTCTATGCGTGTAATAATATTTAAAGTACTTTACACGTAGATGGTAAGATTTGAATAGGTAAATCTTCATTGTCTAAACCAGAGATCCCCAACACCATAACCTACTATGCAGCCTTGGATGGTTTATGAATTTTCATTTAAACCGTCGTTTGCTATAAAATGTGTTCGAGTGTTGATTTGGGTGCAATGTAAACATAAAAAAGAATATATCAAAATTGTCTTACAAATAAGTATCATCTATATAATTGCCAAACACTTGAGTCTCCAAAAGTCATCAACCTATAACCTTGTAATTACCCTCATGTGGTCATGACGGAACACTTTCTTACCCACTAAAAATTACTCGGTTACCAATCGTCGCCAGATATGCCAACGGCCTAAGAAAAATGCTAGTATTCTAATGTTGTTTTCAAGAATCAATTTTGTTTTTTTTTTTTTTTTTGGGGGGGAGGAATTGGGGTGGACAAGATAAATTATGAGGATTTATATTTCAATCAACCTCGTGGATGGCATAGGCCACTCTAAAACACCTTAATCATTCCTCTCTACCCTTCTCAGATCTAAATCTATAATCTTCACAGCTTTTTCCCGGTGCGTGCCTTGGAAGTAATAGAGCAAAATAGGTCAAATGAGAATAGTCAATGAAAATGACTTCGAAACATGAAATCATCTATGGCTCCTTCTCAGCTTCGCAGGAGAGAATCATCTCATTAGGTGACGCCTCTCCATCCCATTGTCTCAACCAACTCTGACCCACTGCACCTTTTGATATTTGCATTGAATACAACTAATTTTTGCAAGACTCGGTGCTCCTATTATCACGACGATGCTAACACAACAAGAGCTTCTCTTTTGTCATTGTTGCGCTTCGCATGATTGAATTACGCCATGTTTGGTACCACTCCAAATAGTGCCTGGTTTTATTCTTTTGTTCTCCGGAACAAAAAAAGAATAGAAATCCATTAAGTAAATTTTTTGTTCCTGGAAATAAATTTAGAACAAAATCAAGAAGTAGAAAAATGTTGCTTTTTGTTTCTAAGAACAATTCCAAAATCAAGTCTAATTTTTCTTCTTTTCTTCTCTTTCCCTTTCTTCTTCTTCCTTTTGGCCGTTTGTCACTGGCCTCAACCATGGCCAAGGATCGGCCAGACGAGGGTTGGCGACCTTGTCGAATTGTTTCCAGCCCCCCGCGATGCCGAGCTACGGTAAGGCTCGTCAACCATGGCAAACGACAAGCTAGATGAGAGCTGGTGACATTAAGACATGGCAAGGTTCAACCTCGCCTTGGCTTGGCGACGCCAACCTGGTGATGACTTGGTGAGGCTTGGTTGACAAGCCTTGCCATGGCTTAGGTTGTCAGGGGCCAACAACGCTCCCACGAGGTTGCCGATCTCATCTAGCTAGGAGAAGATAAAAAGGAAAAGAAAAAAAGAGAAAAATTTAATAAAATGGTTAAAAGATTAAAAGAAAATGGTTTAGATTAGAAATTTTAAGGATTTTACCAAACGCATTTCTATTTTAGGAATATAATTTTAAGGGTTTTACCAAACTCCTTCAGATGCTTAGAAATTAGTCATGAGAATAGAATAAAAAAAATTATTTCCAAGTAAAAATTGTTCTTAGGAGCAAAGCAGTTACCAAATGCATCGTTAGGATAATTAGGATACCAATTCATAGTTCAAAGTTCAAGCGATGCAACAGAAATACGTCATCGCGCCCTGTTTGACCATGTTAATGAAAAATCGGAACTACTATCATGATATCCAAAAATTCTCAGGTCACCAATAGCATTTATAATTTTGCTCTTTACCCTTGCCTTAACTTTCTTGATGCCACACCATCCTTACTTCTATGGGCCCATTTGGTTCGGCTTTTGGGGAATGCATTTACCAAAATGCAAATACCTTTGGGTGAATGGGGTTTTCGAAATACAAATATCGTTTGGTAAAATTTGCATTTGTAAAAGACTTTTATTAAATTAAAAAACAAAAAAACATTTGTATTAATTTTTTGAAGTCCGGCCACCGGATCGTCGGATGGCTGGGTGCGACCCGGTGACGGCCGCCGAGGTCGCGTCCCAGGCGACCGTCGCCGGGGTTGCGTGTCAGTCGCCTGGGTCACGCGACCCAGACGTTGCCTGAGGTCCGGCGACGGTCACCAGGGTCGGCGACGGTCGCCAGGGTCGGGCGACCCTTAGGCGGCGGTCGCCGGCGCCTCGCTGGCGCGCGGGACCCCTCGGCCAGCGGTCGTCAGCCTCCGTGCGGTGGTTTTCCTCGCATGATGAACAGTACCCAAACTTGCATTCTCAAAATGTAACTTCCCAAAGCACCTTCGGACCTCCATTTGGCTAAAGGCCCTTAGAGTCACTTGGAGATGCAATTGCATCTCGCCAAAGTCGCCCAAAAAACCGAACCAAACATATTTGCATTTGGCCAAGGGACTTTGGAGTCCAAATGCTCATCCCCAAAACTGAACCAAACGGGGCCTATGTAAATTTACCTGGGTTCGATGCCCTTTCTCGACGGATGGGATTAATTTACTTTGATCGCACATCTTAGAAGTAAAATGTGCACACGGTATACACAAAGCATTGGAACAAAGTTATTAGTGTACCCTAATCTACAAATTTTCTGGTTAGAACCTTTTTTTTCTTTTTAACACGAAGATGAAAAGATAAACGCAATCGAATGGACACCCTTGCTTCTGTTCTTACATTTGCTGGTTTGGGTTTTGGAACCGGGGACAATGTAATTTAATTTGAACACTGAATTGAATCGAATTGAATGGCATTGATATATTCAGGAAAAAAAAAGTGTCAAATTTGAACCAAAATGCTTTTCCCATTTCCATTCGGTTTCATAAGGAACCAACGCGCTTTCTTCTTTTACTTCTTTTTCTTGGTTTTTCCGCGCAGATGCTATGAGCTTAGATTTACTAGAATATATTAGAAAGAGTAGTGACATCATAGAGAAACCAGACCACAATAATCGCCACAAAATCTATTAGCACAAAATGACAATATATACTAATGAATATGAAAACCCTACTTCATATCTAAATTGCCGAAATAATAATAGGTCAGACGGTTGGATTCTCGGTACAAAACACAGTATATGATCGATTGGGCTTCAAGAAGTTTCGGATTGACCTTTTCTTCTTATTTACAAGGATTATTGTTAACAAATACCCTCAGGGCTTTAGTTAAGCTAATTAAAAATGAAAATAATACTTTCCATGACATTTTAATAAGATCACTTGCTTCATATAGTGAAATTTTACATTTCAAAATACAATTAATAAGGCTTAACAGGAGGTGACCACGAGACACCCGTTAACATTTTCCTTTACTCAACTTATTTGTTTGGAGTGATTTTTATTTTTGACAATTTGCCTTTTGCAGATCCTGCAATACATGCACTTGACTTATTTTAAATCTTCATGAACACATGAAAATTTCACAGTATATAAATATTGATACATGAATTGAATTTTTTTTAAATATAATTTCGTAGAATTTGAATGATATTTTGGATGTTAGTAAGAAAGTAAAAAAAGTTACTGTTTGGCTTTTGATAAGTTGAGACAAACTACACCACATACTTTGACCTTTATTAATTCGAATAACTCGAAACTATCACATTATACACACACACACACACACACACACACACACACACACCAATAAAAAAAATTAATTATCAAAATTTTAAAAATATTCTAGATTTTGACTTGAAAGTAAAAATACTATTTTTTGTTTTGGATAACTTTTGAATGAGCATACCTTTAACAAGAAGTTTCGAACCGCTTTTTCTTCTTCCTGCTAATGCACTCGACGTTGTGTAAAATCCATTAAATATGCACTGCCTGCGACGCTCTTTTTAATTACATCAATGTTTGTTTAGCCAATGACTAATTCATCATTTTATTACAAAAGGAATAAGAGGAGTTTGGAGTTGGATCAACTAATTCTGATGCGTCATCATTTGGTTCAACAATACATACGTAGAGTCAGTTTATAGAAACATAATCCAAATACGAAATCGTCATCGTCATATCGGTAATGTTAGGTGCACTTGCAACATTACTCATGGAGTCTTAAGTTGTGATTCGTCCAAATTGATTCATGACCCAACCAAAATCAACATCTGCTTACTAATTCTATACCGGTAGTTATGAGGCTTTGATAAGCAATGAAATACTTACTTTGGGAAACCAGAATATTTGCACCTCAAAAGCAAGTGATGCATGCTATTGGGTATTTTTTTTAACCGAGTTTGACGGCTGTAAAATTAAGCCAGACGGTAGAGTCAACTACCCGGAGGTCCAGGAGGCACACCACAAGCCCCATGCACCGGTTAACTCAGAGTTTATGGCCTATGCAAGTGAACCAAATTCAAAATAATTTGCATGCTACCTATGGGTTTCAAACGGAGGGGATGACCTCCATTTCCTGATATGAATATCCCCCGATCCTCCAGCCAATTGATCTAACCCTGGGTGATCAAGTTAATATCATTGAATTCGTTTAATTAATGAATCTCAAGTAAAATCAACCATCAGCAACGTCATAAGCGCACAGAATTTTCTTGGGCATACTAACATTGATATACAAAGTTCACCTATTAAATAGGCAAAAGCCGCAAAAAATTCAAAACTATGCTCATAGACACATTTACCCTAATTTTTTTTTCTATGACACAAAATATCCTAAACTTATACATATGACATATTTACTCTACGTCAAGATTCTGTTAATGAGCACCATTACTGCCTATATGAACTTCGAAAAGCAAACAATATTGATATGGTGCCCATGTGATGTAAAAAGATATTATCTTCATTGAAATTCATTCGACAAAGTAGCATAAGTGTGCCATATAGGTAAGTTTGGGATTTTTTTATGTCCACAAGAAAAAGTTTAGTGTAAATATGTCACAATGAACATAATTTGGGATTTTTCATGTAACAAAAACAAAATTAGGGTAAATGTGTCGTAGTGAGCATAGTTTGATGTTCTTGATGGCTTTTTACCTAGCAGATGGGATCTTGATGTCTTTAAACAAGCGAATCATACTCATATATCATTTGATATGTACCCATTATGTATATCAATTTTAATCTATGTAACATTTACTCATGCACAACAAAGTAATCAACAGCCGCAGTTTACGCCATTCCAGCAAATTAGATCTAAACACGAAGTTAATTACCAAACTCATGCCGGGACAACTTCCATCGACTTCCCATTTTCTTGATCCCACCGGAACAATCTCTTTATGGTTGAACAACTTATTGATACTTCAGATGGGAAGAAATGTTTGTTAACTCTTTGGGCTTTCGTTTCAGTTTCACGTGGGACGATGACGTTCCGATTTATTCCAGAAAGACAAACCGAGGAGATGCTAATCTCCATTCGGAACACATCACGTATGTGGTGTTTGATAGACAGCAATTGTACAAACTATTAATGGAAGACAGGAAGGTCGAGTTGGCGGTGCCGGTTAACAATTGAGGAGGAATTATATGGAACCGAGCCAGACTGAGGAAGGGCCTACCTTATCGACTCTTCTCTTGAATTGTCATTCAAATAATAATTTGGTTTGACGTGCCCTTTTCTTTTCTCTTTTCTTTTGATGTGGATGCTATGTCCCTGCACATGAGGAGTCGCTGTACTTGCGTCACTCTACGAGCTACCACTTTGTTGCTGAACTCTCTCCTCCCCCAGATCTTGTTCCGGCTGAATGTGCCTTTGAAGTTGTACGGTTTCTGTATTGTGAATATTTTTTTAGCCATGGCTTGACTTTTCCTCGACATCACCTCCACGGTATGTTTCGTTTCGAGGTCTGTGCCTCCTCTCCTTTGATAGGTCCATGGTATTGTGAATAATAATAATAATATTATTATTATTGTTATTATTGTTATTATTATTGTTATAATTATAAGTACATATTTACCATGGAGCCCCATGGATTTATTGCAAGTTAGTAAAACTAATGTGAATTTAATTTACATGGCTATATATCCATTAATCGTTCCACTAAATTCCTTTCAATTTTTGGATCCTATTTTAGCTTCGCACATCTGCTTTTACTTTCACAAGAATATTTAAAATATGGTAAAAATTCTAAAAGAAAATGAACAATAATTGCGTATAAATTTACATCTCAATATTTGTATAGTATATGAAAATTTCAGGTTTTTGGGATTTACAGAAGTCATACACGCAAGCTACAAATTTCAAATCAAACAAAGAGTGAAAAATAAAAATCAATCCAGACACGTTTGTGGGTTGTGGAGCGATCTACTTTCAAATTAGCTTTCATGGGATGTTGCTATGGTGCATTAGATAGACAGCATGATGGAAATATACACATTCGTTGAATGATTCTCCTAATATGCGCAATTCATACTTTATATAGATTGTGTACACACAATCTAATTTCATTTGAAATTCACTTAATATGTACAATTAGGAGTCATATCTTAGTTGATGTACACAATACATCATTAATTTTCTAGATGTTTCACATCATGCTCTTACCATAATAAATGAAGGGTCCAAGTTGTCCACCTTTTTAAGTGCGACCACTGCACCTTCTTCATCCGCCAAACATGCTCGGTCCAGTAAAATTTAAGCAACTATCTTGTCAATTATTGGCAGGAGGGTCACGAGTAAAAGACGGACTTTGATTTTGGCCTTTACCCTGCTAAAGAGAATGATATATGAACGAAAGGATATGGATTATTCATAAACCTTCCCAATAATATGCTTGGAAAATTATGAGATATTAATGCCAAAAGTTCAAAACAAAAAATCTTAAACCGGTATATCCATGACACATTTATCCCTCCTTAGCTTCCATCCAATATCACTGTTAAATTACTGACTAGTTTGATGTGGGTTGTACATGAAAATTCAGCATAAGTGGCTCTTTCAACAAAGTCATTGTGGAGAAGCCAGATTTGAACAAATTGATAATTAGGGGAAAACAGAATCAGCTCCTTCTCTCTCTCTCTCTCTAAATCACCCAAATGTTAGGAATAAATTGGGGCAAAATTTGTGATTTCAGCAATTTTTTGAAAGTCAGCGAGCTCTGGTCTGGGAGGAAAAGCTGCTGGATATAGCAAGAATGGAGAAGAGTTGGTGTTTACAGCCATCAAGAGGGTCTCGATGGAGACACGATGAGGGAGAATTTGTGAGGCTTCATAGATTCTATGCTCTAGAACGAGTACCCTATGGACTTGGCATTTTCCGTGATAGAACTTGCGAAGAGATACGTCGCTAACGATCTAAATGCTCGCCCCAGATAGCTGTATATCATGGCTCTTCTCAAGATCTTCCCTTCCTCGCAGGACTACGATCCATTGAACAAGCTTGAATTTTTAGAGAGGGAATTTCTAATATCCATTTATGTTAAATTTCCACGTCAAACAAATCATTTGTCAACTTTGTTTCCACGTCAGCAATTTATGGAGATTTTCGACAGAAGTTAACAAAATGTAGATTTGTCACAGGTGATGTTATTTTAGAATTTCCTGTGACGAAAAAATTATTCCGGCTAAATATGTTATGGATATACCAACTTGATATTTTTATAATGATATTTTTTTTTATATATATTTGTCCCTCTCACATGTACTATAATTTTTTTTTATATATAATTCAAGAAAATGAGTGTGAAGACTTGACTATCTTACATTCTTGCTTTCTCTATCATTTTTACATTCCTATGGGAATCAAACGTTTTATATGGTGTTAATGTCCAATTGCGCATTCCAATAAATCACTTATGTCAAAGAGTATTTAACGCTTTTAGAGTGCATCAAAAGGGTTAACAAGTACCAATAGACACTATTTAACATTTTCAAAAAAAAAAAGAAGGAAAAAAGAAGCATTACGGGACAGAATCATAGAGTCGCTACAAATCTGGAGTCCAAAAAAGAGTTCAACTTCTCGCTCATATCATCATTAATTTGGCCAATCATAAACCAATCGTTAAGCACCGTAACTTGTCAAGCGATTCCCCTATTTTCCGGAAACTTTGTATTGACCGTTGATTCCAAGTGAAAACCAAATAATTCAAAACTTGAGTCCTTTTCAATGGGCTTCCTCAATGCCAGAGAGAGAGAGAGAGAGAATTATGTTAGATGTAGTTCAGTCTGTGGCATTGTCCACATCGTCGAATGACGACGGTCGTCGTCACCTAACATATTTCCATCTTTCGATGACATTCGAAAACAAACATCGACAAAAGAATTTGCATGGATATGAACACGAAAAGATACAAGCGGATGTGGGGGGCGGTCTTACCCTCTCTCTCTCTCTCTCTCCCCCCGAGGCATGCATTGGCTGGGGAAGCTTTGCATGGCGTTTTGACACCGGCGCACGCGAGTGAAAAGTACGTTTTCAAGAATTTTGAAAGGGCTCGGGAGTTCTCTTTGAAGTTGAGAAATATTTAAGGATTGGATTGAGAGCGAAACTACCCTATATGCCATACTGGTTGCTATAGGTTTGAATATAGTATTTTAGGTTCTCTCTGTAGATGACAATCCACGCTAAAAAGTCTTTGATTATTAGCGTGCGAAGGATGCGAAACCCGATGTCAACACAAAGGCCATAACTTTAAAGTATTAGGTGAAGATGAACTGTATTTACGTATGACTATGGATAATGTTTCTTGTACACAAAAATTAGTATATTAACTAACATGATGGACTCTTAACGGATGGTTTTTTCTTTTAATATAACCCACTTATCCAAATTTCTTTCCCCTTTTCTTCTACCAACGCCGATTTTAATGAGTTATACAAACACCTTATATCATTGAACCCGGTAATAAGTAAGAAGAGTAAATCTCAAATTAGCAATTTTTGTCAACTCAATGCTATTTTTTATTTAATCAATCGCTATGAGATCAACAATTCCATGAGCATGGGCTTCTGTTGCTAACATAAAAACATCCAATTTCATATCTTTGGATACAAACAGAAGGGTTTGCATGTTCTTTGTACATAAACTCTTGGGATGGCTTCACAAAATTTTAGTAGTTCTTTTGCTTTTTGGATAAATTCTCTCGCTTGTGCCTCATAAAAAGATCTCATAAGTTTTTGTATCATTACCTTGATACAAATGGTTGCTTTATATCGCATGATTGGGTGAGAAAAATAGATAAAGAATAATGAAGAAAGAAAGAAGTGAGCAATCATACAGATATCCTTTGCGCATTGCATATAGCCATACAATGGAGTTCACTATAACTTCCATTTCCATTGAAGAAAGAGAAAAATAAATAGATAAATATAGGAATTATTCGATTCAAAATGATCCAATTAGCTGTCTACGTTATGGATTAGTTAAAAAATACTATGATGGCTCTATTGCTTTTTATATAATTATTTTGTATGTGATTCAGCAATCCCAAAGTTTTTTTCGTACTTTTTCATTATACTAACATAAATATTATTAAAAGTTTTTTGTTGTGCAACGAAAAAAGTTTGTGACACTTGAAATGGTAATGATTGCCAATAAATAAGATAAGATCAATAATACCCTTTGTTTTACGCTAATTTCATACTATCTTTCATTTATTTTTTGTTTGTTTCGTGAAATATATCAATTAATTCCGAATCTGTCTTTTTTTGTTGATTCTCTTCTAATTGAGATATATGAATCCTCAGATTTGTGTGTCTATATAAATCTAATGTTTCTGGATTAACGAATATGCACAAAGCTCTTTTTGACTCTACCATTATATCTTATCATTTTATCAATTTTATAGACCATGTTAATATGTCTATTATTCTTTTAGAGTTATTATGACTCCCATAATGTACATGTCCACTTAGATTGAGTTTAGTAGTTATGATAAAATTTAGGAGAAGATAAAATTTATCCTCTCCTACATTTAGTGTCTGCTTATGATAGAATAAAGTCAGATATAAATGTGATATAAAGTAGATAAAATTATCCTATAGGAGAGATGGGATAAATGCATATATGATTTTTAATATCCATAATAGGAAAGTTTTTTCTCAAATAAAAATTTCTTAAATTAACAAATTAAAATTATATTTCAATATAAATCATATTTGAATTCTAATATAAGAAATTCAAAATAATAAAAAATAATTTTTATTTTTTAACTTAATCTTATTTTTATTTATATATTCGAATTTAATTACATCTTACAATATAAATTTAATATATAATATTATATTTATTACATATTTTACTTGTTTTAGTATTTTAGGTATATTAGTACAATTTTCTATTTAATAAAATTTTATTAGGGATGATGGAAGAGGAAGACAGAAATAAAAAATAAATTAATTAAAAAACAGACGAAAAATAAATAAATAAGAGTGTCACGAGAGATTTTTACCATCTCCATTTGTAAAATTTGTGTTTCATGTTGATGTTTGTACCAAACAATATATAATATTATATGAATATATCCGATTTTTTTTTATTATAATCAACAAATAATGAATATGATATAGCAAAATTCCCTAGATTTCATATCATATCCTATCTAATCATATTTTGATTAGAAATTAGGACGACTAAATGTAACTTTAAAGGGAAGGATTGATAAAATGGATGAGGAAGGTAAAGTGAGGGAAGTTAAACTACAGAAAATGAGTGAATGACTGTACGGTCATTTTACAAAATGGACGGTGTGATGTTAGCCACAAGTTTATTGTTGGAAACTGGCATACGGGCTTTGCCGGTTTCATATTTTATGTCAACAGAATTGGTGGGATTTTTCCATTATCTTAAAAAAGGAATAAAATGAGTTCTTTTTTTTGTTTTATTTGAGAAAAAAAATCAAAGTGATTATACTTGGATAATAGTAATATATGCAAGATTCACTTAAAAATTTTAAACTAATGAATATTGTTCTCCAGCCAAAGAAAAAAATTTGGTAGAAATTGTTCCCAAATAAAAGAAATTTACGAACTCAAAAGAATAGGAAATGTGATTATTTATTAATACTTTGAACTTCCGATTATTTTAGAATTTGTAAAACGGTTAACACATAATTGTAGAGAAAGGATCATTAATCTCTGCCTCTTTAATTATAGGAAAGTAAGAGGTATTTGTTGAGTTGATATTTAGTTGATATTTATTAATATATGTATATATATACTTAGATATACAATGCTTAATTTTTTTACATTACAATCATTTAAATGGATTATAATGAAAATCAATTTAAAGATGAATACAAGATGAACAATTCAATTAAAAAAAAAAAAAAAAAAAAACTGGTGATGAAAGAGTCATGATGCTAGAAAACATAAAATTAGTGTCACCTCACTAATAATATTAACGAATTCTTTTTAGTTAGTGATAATATTTTTCTACTTGTATTATCTCTATGTTGGTATGTAATGTGTTTTTTATTTTTATTTTTGAATCCTCTAATCCTAAATTAAGCCAAGAGAGAAAAAAGAAAAAGAGAAGGAAACAATGGGAAAAAAAAAAGGTGGGGGGGGTCAAAGCAGTGTCCTAGTTTCCTCCATTAAAAGTTGGGGTTGGCATTAGATGGTCAAACAATTGAAACTACGACACCAACACGGTAGCTGAGCCCCTAAACTAGAAAGAAAGCTAATGCATAAAAGGAAGGTTTTGGCTTCTATCTGACCATGTTATATGTAGTAATTGTCGACACGGGCCCCAAAATTTTCTCATGACAATGATACCCATAAATATTTGGCAAAACCATAATCTCTATTTGGGGGTGTGTCGTCTTACCGAAGTTCTCTTAGGTCATCTCACCCATCCCATACCGTTGCACTGATCATTCTCACTCTCACAAACACAAAGTTAGATCCAACTCTACCCTAATCGATCAAGCCAGATTTGGCTTGGTTAGAGAGGAAAAGACTTGTGGAAGAGAAAGAGTTGCCCTGATGATAGCGGCGGCGGCATCCATGGCAACTCTACTTATGAACCAAGTTACCAAGGTGGCCGCGCGTGATGGTCGGAGAGGAGGAGGAAAGGAGAGTCAATAAGAATTGGTTCTACCTTTATGAGATGTGACATTGATGGATTAGGGTCACAGCTTAGAGGTTTCTTCTGGGATGTAACTTTATTAAATTAAACTTATTCATGGGTCCTGATAACATATCAATAAATATCATGTGTCATGCAGCAACGTTAATGCTACTTCCCAACGACTGCTCGAAAAATTGGGTAACTTGATCGAATTTCCCTTTTTACAACCTAATTTTTGTTTACTTAATGGTATAAGTTACAGCCTTGAAATTCTTTAGTTCAACAATTATGATCATGTTCAGAAATTACAAATAGTTCGTCATTTCATTTTACAATTCCACCCATCACTTATTTTCTATGGACGATCTCTGAGCAAGAAGTCACTTCGGACACTTATCAAGCAATCCAATACAAGAAAAATCTCGATAACTAATGCTTTCAAGATACTTATTAATTATGCCTAAAAAGAAATTCAGACATTATAACTAATGTTTTCATACCCAATGCATCAATTGCACTCACAAGAAGGACAGCAATTTGAAAATTTTGTTATTGGGACGTCAAAAGTAATTTATCGACGAAATTCATAATAAAAATACAACTTCTAACATATTATTTTTATCGTTTTATGGGTAATTGCCACTTTCCAATTATCAAATCCTCTGTTACCCCCCCTCCTTTTATCGGTCAAAACGCTCATTTTTTCTTTTTCGTTTCAATCTCAAGGACACAGAGAGGTACGAACAACTTCAAACAAGGTCGTAACGTGGCCTGCAGATTTGCTTACTTTTCGAGGCAAAGAGACCTTGGGAATGCTAATTCGTCGACGATGCACGTAAAACATGCAACCCCCACGAAACTTCTTCATATTAAATTCACGGGGCTTTCAAAATTAGACGAGCTATATTAATTATACTTAGTCAAATCGAGGCGTATTTAATTAGGGCACGATGGTCAGTTCCATCAAATTAGATGAGCTGGAACCGAGCTGAGACGGGTAAAAAGGCACGATTCGAGTGGGTTAGGGCAAGGTAGTGGCATGACGGTCCATTGATTTTATAATCACAAGTTGAAGATTAGAGTATTGGTGATGGACTAGGAGGTCAAGACGGTGTGTGATTAAGATACTCGTGATTGGGATTTTTAGATCAGCCAAAGTACCAAAGCCTGACTAACGAGATCTCCCTCAAATTTGAAGTCGTACCCATAAAATAATTCCCTAGTTTTTAAGATTTGTGTATGGTTTGAGAGCTAGGTCGTCCCGTCCCTATCAAGAACTATTAAATGAACCAACCGCTTAATTTTGCGTAGTTATTATATTTGGAGATGATGACAAACATTATTTAGAGGAAGTGGCGAATTAGATAAATGTTTGTTAAGAAAGAATTGAATTAGTTGAGAATAAGTTAAGCGATTTTACAGTTTGTAAAAGAAAACAAAAAGAAATGTGACCGGATGGCACTTAACTAGGTAATTAATTTTTACCGAAGGTGGCGGCGTCTTGGTGGCGACTATTTATGTGCCGGAAGCACCGAAGCCTTTTTATCCCAACGAGAAGAGGGACATGCTAGCAATCTGCAATCTTGAAAGCCAATAATTGGATACCATATCCAAAACATGCTCCATTACAATATATTCATGTAGATACTGAGACAATCTCTAAAAACTCAAAAGGGTGGAAAAAAGAAAGAAAGAAAGAAAGAAAGAAATAAAATAGGATGGCTCTCCTTCCCTTTTTTTTTTTTTTTGAATCTTTTTCAATATACTCATTAGGTGGATGCAATGTATCCTTACATTAGCCCTCATGTCAGCATACCGCATAAAAATTAGCAGGATACATTTACTGTGCCTAGATGAAAATAATCAGAAGTGTATATCATGCAGCAATCAAAATTAAAATACAATGATTCGATTATAAATTTCGACGAAACTGAGCGCTAATGATCAATGAAATCCGCCCTTTTCATTCACGGCAAATTCGAAAGAGCAGTTGGCGAGAGGGGGAATGAAAGTGGGGGCGCCAAAAAAAAATCCCCAAACTTTATCTTATTTTTAGATTTTTTTTTTCAAAGTGTGTTGGGTTACCAAACGAGCTCCAAAAGGGCATCTGTCATGATGTCTTTTGATTGCTATGGGGTCAAAGCTTTATATGAGGGGCAGCATGCATAGGATAAGCACGACCGAGGATCCTAAGGGGATAATGCAATCCATTTCTATATGTCTTACCAAGGTTTTTCCATTTAAATTAAATTCATAAAAACTTAAAAAGAAACTATAGTGTTATAAATAATGAAGGGAGGGGACGGGAGGGGTGTGAAGAAATTATTTTAATGTCGGGTGGGGCCCACGGAGATGCACTTGCCTTTTGATTTTTCAATGCTTGAGAAACAAGAGAGGGAGGCCCAGCAGGTGGCACGCTGCTCTGATTGCTAATGCTGAGCGAGGTGAATTCAGGCAAAACCACAGCAGCCATTCATTTTATTTAGACGCCATCTTCATGGATTGACGCTTGGGATCTTGACAGTAGTAGTAGTACGCTGCTGAAATAGCTAATATACTTTTTTTTTTCATTAATACAAGGCTGAAGAAAAGAAAATAGGTAAGAAATCTATTATGGGATAGAGATTTCGAAATATCATATCTATATCCCACTCACTTGGAGAAGATAAACTAAGGAACTTTTTCAGTGGAGAAGATAAACTCTACATCCATACTTCGGTATAGACTACCGTCGGGTAAGGGAGTATAGTGGTTCTCCACATTTGAAGTGAACGCCCACTATTGTGCTAGTGGAGCTCTACTCAAGCCTTTCAGTCGACTGCCAACGCAATACCCCTTATTGAAAGGCTTGAGCGGAGGTAACTAGGCATTACTATAGAGATCTCGTATGTATTCTAGAATGTTCGGCACGAGTCTTGAATATTTTATACCTTACACAACCTGAAAATGTGCTGACCAAAAAAAAAAAAACCTGAAAATGTGAGGTTGGCAAACCTGTGACTATAGTAGCTGAACCAAGATGTTAATGGTCAGGATGTTCCTCCGTACGAAGTAGCACAAACGGTTTCTCTATTGGAAGATAAGGCCATGTTTGGTAATCATCCAAATAGAGCCCCCGATTCTTTGTTTAGGAATCGTTTCGGTCTAGAATCGCGTTTGGTAAAATTTTTGTTCAGGAACAGATTGGGAATAGAATCAAGAACAAAAAAAAAGTTGATTCTTGTTCCGGGGAACAAATTTGAGAATCAAAATCAAGAAATTTTCTTCTTCCCTTCGGCCATCTCGCGACCACCATCCACCACCGGCCGCCGCCGCCCGCCGTCCGGTGAGGTCACCGGAGGCAAGCCCAGCCACTAGCGAGCTAGTCGGAGGCAAGCCTAGCCACCCGGCGAGGCTCGGCCTCCCCAGATCTGGCAAGGCCAAGCCTCGCGGGGGGCCGCGGGGGTTGGGCAAGCCTCGTGACGCCCAGCCCCACCGGTGGCCTGGCAGGCCTTGCCCAACCCTGACGAGGCCGGCCTGGCCATCAGCGGGGCTAGGCGAGCCTCGCTCAGCTGCCGGCGAGGCTCGGCCGACGAGGACCGGCCTCACCAAGGGGCCGGCGACGCTCCGGTGAGGTCGCCCGAAGAAGAAGAAGATGAGAAAAAGAAAAGAAAAAGGAAAAAGAAAAGGAAAATGAAAAAAATGAAAAAAAGAAAAGAAAAAAAGTAAAAATGTAAAAAATTATTTAAAAATTAAAAGAAATAGATTTGGAACAGAATTAATGAACACGGTACCAAACGCGATTCTATTCCGAATAAAAAATTTTGGACGTTACCAAACGGCCTAAAATGCTTAGAATTAGTTTCCGGGAACAGAATAAAAAAGAATCGTTACGATCGAATCTACTCTCAGAAAGAATCGTTATCAAACGCGCTCTAAATGACCGGGCCAACTACCTCGGTGGTTTATTAATGTAATTCCCTTTCATCCAAATGTACAAGAACGAAAAGAACACAAAAGAACTATCGCAGTTCTTGTTGTTTAAGATAAAGTCATGTTAACTAATGATTTTAGAACATTTGTCAAGCACGTCTGATGACAATTTTTTTTTTTTTTAATTTACATTGATTATTGCAAGTTTCTAGCTGCTACATTTCCATCGTTAAATTTTTGGAACAACCCATTTAATGTATATGAGTAGTTGGGTGTGTATAAGTAGTTTCCATCTCTCCTTCTAAATGAATTACTATGGATGACAATAATGTCCATGTCATGCTTAAGATGATTCTTTTTTATATTTTTATTTTTTGTCACTCCTGCAAATTGATAAATAAATGAGGTAATTTTACTCGAGATGTATACCCCCTAAAACTTTCAATTTTTTTTTGGCATCCGATACGCTTTTATTGAAATTCGGTCAAATTGTTGGCAAATTGCCGAGTTAACTTTTTAGGTGTCATATCATCGATACATGAAAAACATTATCCAAAAAGTTCTTAACCTATTACATTTTTGTCAATTTAGTTTTAAACATTTTCATTTCTTATCAATTGAGCTCATCCGATCAATTTTGATAATAAATTACTGATGTGGACACCTGTAGCGCCATATAGTATCACCGGCGCTAATATGGACAATTATTAATAATATTTTAATATCTTTTTGAATTTTTATTATTTTTTCTTTTTTACTTTTTTACTTTTTTGCTTTCTTCTCTTCCTATTACTAGCTACTAGTTACTGACCATTGGCGATGATCGGGTACCGGCCATGGCCGGCCTTGCTCGACATTGGCCTTGCCAGATTTGGTAGGGGAAGCCCTTGCTGGGGCAAGTGTTAACCTTGACCAAGTTAGATTTGGTGAAAACAACCCTTGCCCAGGCCAAGGTGGCCATGCGCAACGTTGTCGTCGCTTGACCAACGCCCGGCAAGGCTGCCCTGGCCTCGACGAGGGCTACCCTTGCCAAGGTTCACCCTTGCTCGGCCAAGCGTCGCTTGTGGCTGATGGTTGGCCATTGGCAATAGGAAAAGAAGAAAGTCAAAAAGAAAAGAAAGGAAAAAAGGAACAAAATAAAAAAGTAAAAAAATTCAAAATAATATTTAAACTTTTTATTAGAAATTGTCCATATAAGTACCATTGGTCTTACATGGCTCCGCTAACATCCACGTTAACAATTTCCGATCAAAATTGATTGGATGGACTTAATTAGCAAGAAGTGAAAATGTTTAGAACTAAATTGATAAAATTAAAATATTTATGATTAAATTGATAAAAGTGCAATAGATTTATAACTTTGTAGATAATTTTCCCTTGATACATGGACACCACGTCAATATTCTGTTGGCAATTAGCTGGATTTCGGTCAAAATGTATCAATTGCAAAAGTGGAAAATTCACCTTGTGTTTAGTGGCTGTCACTAAAATTGATCTCGAGAGACTTAACGATGGATGATGTTGATTGCCTTGGTGGGATCACCCTCCCATTTAAAGTTCCTCAGCTTTGAATGATTAAGCTAAGCGCCTATTCAAAAGGAAATTTCTAGGGCTTAGATATAAGTCAATTTTTTATCGGATATCTACAAATCTATTCCTCTAAACTAGGTCTATGCTTAAACCGATAATTAATGAAAGAAGTACAGTCCATATGAAATTTGCCATGGTTGGTTTGATTTCACTATTTGCTACTTGATGTGGCAAAAACTTGAGGATGGACACTAATAGGAGAAACTTGTTCAAAATGTCTTAAATTCATCGTGCGATGGTTACTTCATCTTGACCTTTTCAATTGTGTTAATTTAGTTTGAAATTTTTTTATGATTTGCCAATTCAATTCTAAACCTTTCAATTGTGCCAATCTAATCCTAAACTTTTTGATAATATTTCAATTTAATCGTTTTGACCAAATTTAACTGGAAATTGTTCACATGGTTTGTTTAGTCAGTGCCAACTTACATAACCTGGCCAACACCAATATCAATGATTTCTACAATTTCTTTTATAAATTTTCTGAAATATTTTTCCTTTGCTTTTTCTTTTCTTTTCATTCGTTCCCATTTTTTTGGTTGGCTGTCGCTAAGGAAAAGAGTAAAAATGAAAAAATAAAATAAGGAATACACCAAAATTTTATTTTAAAAAATTTAAAAAGTTTCAACGTTAATACTGGCTGTGCTATATAAGACAGCCAATGTACACATCAACAATTTATGTCCAGAATTGTCCGTAAGGATTACCTTAAAATATCATCAAAAGATTTATTACTAAATTGATGAAATAAAAAATTTATAATATATAAGACCAAAGTCCCTTATCCGCATGAATGGGGACACAAGACATCCGATAAGGTAGATATTCTCATTTCAATCGATCCATGTACTGCGATGGGTCAATTAAATTCAACCAAATTGTTCAACCACATCGTATTACACTTGTGATTATCGATTTCTGACCGAAAAAAAAAAAAAACTCAACGCTGACGATCCTACGAAACCGAGGGTCAATTCAACGGGTTTTTGTTTACTCTGCACTTCTGTTGGCTAAAATTGGTCTACAAGGAAGTCAAAACGCATGCCCTCCCTCGATCGTGTCGGACAAAAATGGGGATACGTTGAAATCGATTCACGCAATCACATGATCGTAACATGGGAGATGTGTAAGGAAAAAAAAAATTAATCGAGCAAAAAAGGAATTATTTTAAGACAAAGATGAAGGCGTGTTAAAAAATAATTAAAGGTGGAAACCAACGGGGAAGTGCGCATCTTTTGAAGCTCCAAGCCAAAGCGAAGGGCCCCTTTTATAATTAGGTCTCCTTCTTTTGGCCTCCGCATATATTTTATCTCTTGGAATTAAGGGTCATTTATTTGAAAAAGTATTTTTTTAATAAATGATCTCTCATATACTTATAAAATTAAATGAAAGGAAAATACATTCATCCTATTCTCTACTAATTATTTTAAAGGACACAAACAATTTCAGGAATACGTTCATTTGAGAAAAAAAGAAAAAGAAAAAGAAAGAACCTACGTTCCGATTTACATTAACCACCCCTTTTTTTTATTATAAAAATAAATAATAATAAAAAGAAAAGAAGAAGAAATTTATCATCGCTACCCTACCCACCCCCACCCAATCTGTTTGATTTTCTCCTCTCTACTTTCTCTCTCTACTTTCTCCTTCGTCTCCTTCGTCTCCTCTCTCATCTCTCCTCCCACTGTCACTGTAGCTGTTGCTGTTGTGTTTGTTCCCATTTCAGTTGAACCAAAACCCTCCAAATTCCTCCCCCCCTCGCTCTGCCTTTTTTTCCATGTACTGAAGCGAAGTCGAGTCCCAACCTCTTCACCACCAGCACCAGCAGCAGCACCGTTTGACGCCCACCCACCTGATTTCTTCGAATCGGTCCGCATTATAAATCCACCTCCCGACCCCCGACCCCCGACCCACGAATCCCCGTCCCTCGTTTTCTTTGACCCCTTCTCCCCTCCTCTGATTCCAGCTCTCGTCTCGTTTGTCTGGGCATAGGCAGGCACAGCTGTTGGAGAGGAACTGGAACTGGAACTGGAACTGGAAGGAGCTCAATCTCTCTCCCGCCTATCTGGGTTCGCTCTTGGGCCTGGGCTGGGGTGGGAGTGAGAGCGAGAGCGAGAGCGCCTCCGTGTTTGTGCGCGCATCCAGCTTGAAAATGCGGACCACCTGGAAATCCTCCCGAGCCCTGCGCCCGATCCGCGCGCTGCCGCCGGCTTGATGGGATCGATGAGGACTGCGCCCCTGCAGCTCTCCCGCGTGTTTGACTTCGGCCGCCTTCCATGGAGGTGACGGTCCGGCGGAGGAGCTCTCTAGCCGTGCCCTGGCTCGTCGCCGATCTCCGATTCGCCATCGTCCTTGTCGAGGTGAGCTGTAGTTGCCTCGTTGCGAGTGAGATTCCAAGGTTTCTGCTCGTTGCGAGCTCGGGGTGCGCGCATCTGGGGGTCGGGGATGTAAGGGGTTTTTGGGGGTTTCGTTTGTGCCGCCGTTGGTCATTGAGATGGAATGTGTGGGTTTGTGCTTTTTATGTGTTTGCTGAAGTTCAGAAGAGAAAGAAATGAAGGAAATTGTGGATTTCAGCTTGCGCTGCTGTACACAATTCCCGTTCATTAGAATTTTTGTGCATGTTTCGAAGGATAAACCTGGGTTAGTGTTTACTTGAGGAGTCGAATTGAGCTTGCGAGGAACTTAATTTGGAAAATAGAGTGACTAATTTGTTTGTTTTTGGACCTTGGCTGTCGAATAATTAATTGGCCTACGACCGTGTTACTGGTTTTGGCAATCGCGATCTTACATTTGTTGAGGTTGGAGGGAAAGAGAAGTTAAATTGTTGATCCTTCCTCAGCTCAACTTAGTATATGGGAGTTTCAGATCACTGTGTTTGTATGGCATAAACTGGTGTCGTTTTCTCATTATAGTCCTATATGTACTTTGTTAGATACCTTCAGAACCTTCCATATGGGCTTTCCTATGCGATCCTTGTCGATTTCCTTTGCTTTCTGGTATCTTATTGCCTGACTTATTAATTCTTTTTTTATTAACATGTGCGACACTTCAGATTGTACTGTTTTTGCTGTGTTCGGAAGCTGTAAATGCTAGTATTGCTGAGAAACCCCACCAATGGCATGACCCTGGAGAAGGAAGTGAAAAGATTGTCTCACATTCATGCATCCATGACCAAATACTTGAACAAAGGAGACGGCCTGGTCATAAGGTATACTTAGTAACCCCACAGGTCTATCAGGAGTCTGGTGTGTCGAAACCATTGCATCGCAAAGGAAGGGGATTACTTGGATTGTCCACATCGCCATTCCATCAAAAGGATGCAAAGCAGCCTATCAGGATATATCTAAATTATGATGCTGTCGGCCACTCTCCTGACAGAGATTGCAGAAATGTTGGCGATATTGTGAAGGTTGGTGTGTTTAAAGCTTTTTTAGGCTCTCCGCTTCACTTATCTTATTGTCGTTCTGCTGAGGCTTGTTTGCTTTTTGTCAGCTAGGGGAGCCCCCTGCTAATTCTCTCCCTGGTGGCCCATCTTGTAATGCACACGGTGAACCTCCAGTTTTCAGTGACTGCTTGTATAATTGCACCCAGGATGATATCGCTGGAGATGACAAACAGCGTCGGCTACGCAAGGTTTAAACTTTAGCTCATTCTTAATCTAATTGTTTGCCATCTTCTTTGTTTGTCTAGTGGCATAAATGTCTCTAGGATGAAGGCTATTAGGGCTTGCGAATGAGTACAGAATCTAAGTGAGAGCATGATGCAGGCTTTAGGCCAAACAGTCGACTGGTTCAGTAGAGCCCTCGCTGTGGAGCCCGTAAAAGGGAATTTGAGGTTAAGTGGATACTCTGCGTGTGGACAAGATGGAGGTGTACAACTTCCACGTGATTATGTTGAAGGTATCTTTGTAATAATTGAGTGTTCTTCACTGCACAATTGCTTTCATCGTCAATGGGTTTATTGAAGTAAAGTGTCTTGGTGAGTCTTAACACCCTGTTCTGCTTTGTTTGTAGGTGGTGTTGCTAATTCAGATTTAGTTCTGTTGGTAACAACCAGACCAACCACGGGCAACACGCTTGCTTGGGCAGTGGCATGTGAACGTGATCAATGGGGTCGTGCAATAGCTGGTAACTGCTGGTGCTTTATATGAAATGAAAGATCTCTCTAGCACCTTTACTACAGAATTTTGTCTAACTGTTTGTTCATATCTATAGGACATGTTAATGTTGCTCCTCGCCATTTAACTGCTGAAGCAGAGACGCTACTTTCTGCCACTCTTATACATGAGGTTTGTTGTAACATTAAATTAAAATGTTCCAGAAGGTCAGCACTTGCTCTAATCAATAACTTTGGTCCTTCCAGGTCATGCACGTACTCGGTTTTGACCCCCATGCTTTTGCTCACTTTAGGGATGAGAGGATGAGAAGGCGTAGCCGGGTAAATGGTTTAGTATTCACTGTTGTCATCCAGTCTCAAATTAGTGTTAAAGCCTTTTTCTCATATTGGGAATTCACTCAATTATAATTCCATATTAAATGACTGTCTGACATGGTTTTTACTTCCTATTCGATCCCAACAATTTCTTAATCCGGCTCTTTTATTCTTAGTTTTATCAGCTATATTGACATTTTTTAGCTTTCATATGGTTGCTTAGTTTATTGGCCGTATGACTCTCTGCTATGCCACTCTCTTGTAGGTCACAGAACAAGCAATGGATGAAAAGCTTGGGCGTATGGTTACCCGTGTTGTGCTTCCACGTGTTCTCATGCACTCTCGCTTTCATTATGGGGTAATGAGCGGCTTGCATTCTTCAGCTCAATTTTGCAATAATAATTGTTGTCTGATTTAATTCTGGATCTGCATCAAATAATCATTGTCATGGGATTCTCTCATTTTGAACCGTCTGGTTTATTGTTAGAAAATTGAATAAATGATTCTTGTAGGCATTTTCGGAGAATTTTACTGGCTTGGAGCTGGAAGATGGGGGTGGACGAGGCACATCAGGTTCTTCTTTCTATTCCCGTTCCTCAATCTCCCCCTTTAACCATGTCTTGCTTTATGTGATTCTGATATAGCTGTTTCAAGTAGTGAAGTTTGTCATTGAAGTCTCTAAGTTAGCTAGCACCTTTTCCCTTTTAAAGTTATCTAGCATTTTGATTATCAGCTTACATGGATAACTTGTGTTTAGGGTCTCACTGGGAAAAAAGGCTACTTATGAACGAGATTATGACTGGTTCAGTTGATACAAGATCCGTGGTTTCTAAAATGACTCTTGCTTTACTGGAAGACAGTGGTTGGTATAAGGCCAATTACAGTATGGCAGACCGTCTTGATTGGGGCCGCAACCAAGGAACTGATTTTGTCACTTCCCCTTGCAATCAATGGAAGGGGGCTTATCATTGCAATACAACACAATTTTCAGGCTGTACATATAACAGGGAAGCAGAGGGTTATTGCCCAATTGTAAGTTATAGTGGAGACCTCCCTCAATGGGCTCGCTATTTTCCACAAGCTAACAAAGGTGTGTGGTTGTCCTATCTTGTCATCACTTCTTTTGGTGGTTGTATTCCTATAATGTAGTGCATAGTCTGTTCATTTTTGTGCATCTCCATTTAAGTATAACCAATCTACTCTATTTGCGGGTGCAGCTGCAGTTATTATGTTAGACATTGCTTGGTTTTTCGGATTGTATATTGTTGTTGAGTCAATAGTTAAACCCTCAAGAATCTCACCTTCTTGCTTCAGTAGTCAATTGGTGTTGTTTTGCGCCCTTTCGTTCTATTTCCGTTACTTTTGAGTTATTAAATACTCCAATTACGAATATGCACTCGTGATTCCATGACAGGTTAAGTCGTTATTGAAAGTTCTGATTACAATTTCCAGTAGATCTTGGGGGTCTTTGGGGCACCAAAAGTATGGTCTGACATGGTTTGCGAAGGCCAATTGAGGATGGTAGTGGCTGGGGTAATTTGTCAGAATATCTAAACCTCCAGTGCAAAAACTTTGAAGTAGTGAAAGCAAAAAAGACATGGTTTTCAAATTCTTTTACTGAGCAATAAATCGCGATTGTACCCTACTTTGCTCTAAAAGGTCATATTGGCACTCCCTCTTTATTATATTTGGGTCAAAAGTCTTGGTCTTCTGAATTTCAGTGTTGTAGATGTTCAATTCTTGACAGTTAATTAGTAGAGAATCCCTCGAAGATGATGCGATGAATATATTTGTTTGCAGGTGGGCAGTCCTCCCTGGCAGATTACTGTACATACTTCGTTGCTTATTCTGATGGGTCGTGTACTGATACTAATAGTACAAGGCCTCCTGATAAGATATTGGGTGAAGTGCGGGGAAGTAATTCCAGGTAGGCATTTCTATGTTGTGTTTCGTACACTGCTTTGGCAGGCCATCTGATTTGTTTGTGCAATGAAGTTGGAGAATCACATGTTAAAAGCATCTATTTCTCATTTGATAGGTGTATGGCCTCATCATTAGTACGTACTGGGTTTCTGCGGGGTTCAATGAGCCAAGGGAATGGTTGTTATCGGCATAGGTGTGTAAATAATTCGTTGGAGGTAAGTTCCTGGCTTTGGTTAGTCTTTTCTTGAGAGAATTCAAATTCATCAGATATTGTGCCTTAGTTCATCCAATAGTTTCGGATGCTTTTACTGTAACTTAGGAAGTTTGCGACTAAGATATGATTTAAAAATATCTTAAAGTTTTGAATATTTGAAATTTGAAGATTTATTGTAAGTTAAGTGAATTCGAGCTTCAACTGCTAGGTGCATGTTGATTGATGGTTTTTCATTGTTTGATGAGTTGATTTAATTGATTGCCACAGAAGCTCCTGGCCTCCTGCCTACAAATAGGATCGATTGCTAATAATTGGCCAAAACTAATGGGTTGTATTGGCATAAATTAGGGGGATACCTTGTCTTTGCTATGCATGCTTGCTGCCTGAAGATGTTAGTTATGCTTGGGGGCTGTTGTGCCTTTAGCTATGATATTTGGTGCTCCATATTCTGGTTTTATTTGACATGGTTATGGGAGTGATTTGAATATTGAACACCTTAAATCTATGAAAGCAATAAAATATTTAGATTCTTTTATTTGTGTCCCTAAGGAATGAATTAACTATTTAACTAAGGATTACATAGAACAGGATTATCCACAGCTTCAGGGTCCTATCTCCTAGCTTTTTACATCCAAAACCAGCAACCTCACCCAAGCACAAGCGACAAATGTGACACTTTCTGGGATTTAAACGAATTTCCATCCTTCTAATGAGTGAAAAGTTGCTCTATCATGAGACTTTGAAAGGGGTTGTACTAGTTCATCACATGTTAAAATATTTTCCAAATTGTCTGGTTCATTATTGTATGTTCTCTATTAAATGGTTACTTCTAATCCTCAGGTTGCAGTGGATGGAATCTGGAAAGTATGCCCTGAAGCTGGCGGACCAGTTCAGTTTCCTGGTTTTAATGGTATCTCTGCTTTACTCTGCATATAATGTTTCATATGATGTTTTGAACTTTTTGTCTCATTTTCTTTCCTTTGGTAGGTGAATTGATCTGCCCAGCTTATCACGAACTCTGTAGCACTGGCTTGCCCCCTCTTTCTGGTGGGCATTGTCCAAATTCATGCAACTTCAATGGGGATTGCATTGATGGGAGGTGCGATTGTTTTCTAGGGTTCCATGGGCATGATTGTAGTAAACGTGAGTTCTATCCCTCCTTCCCCTTGATCACAGGGCCAGCCCCAATATCAAAATTCCTCGCAGCAAAATATCTAAGTCGTATTTTGTCTGTGCAGGTTCCTGTCCTGGCAACTGTAACGGTCATGGAAAGTGCCTGAGGAGTGGTGTATGTCAATGTGACGACCGATACACTGGCATTGACTGCTCAACTGGTAGTGTGACATTTCTTTTACAGATGTTCTCTTTAGCAATTTCTGACTGGCCCTCCA
Organism: Eucalyptus grandis; assembly: GCF_016545825.1. Lineage (NCBI taxonomy): Eukaryota > Viridiplantae > Streptophyta > Magnoliopsida > Myrtales > Myrtaceae > Eucalyptus > Eucalyptus grandis. The sequence continues at coordinate 29,482,330 of NC_052617.1, forward strand.
TTTGGTTTTGGATGCTAGTTTGTGGTTGCTTCCACTCTAATATATAGGGTCAAAATGATAAGGAATAAATTACTCTTTTGCCACCCCCCTCCCCCACAAAAAAAAAAAAAAAAAATACTCTCAAAACGTAGTAGACCTTGTCCTCAATGAGATTTGCTTTTGATGCAAGGACTGATTCTTCTTTTCATGTTGTGGGATGGGTTTGTGTATATGTACTCTCAAATTCAGTTTGTAGCTGAATTTTCCCTGTGGTTGAAACATAAGCAAGACTATTCTTTTAGCTCATTGATGACATAAGTCAGATTCTTGCAGTGGTAAAATGGATTTTCTCATGTAGTGTCAGGGTGTTTGTTTTGCAGAAGTTTGTGATGAACAGTGCAGTCTCCATGGCGGTGTCTGTGATAATGGCAAGTGTGAATTTCGTTGCTCAGACTATGCTGGATATACATGCCAGAATAGTTCCAAGCTTCTGTCCACTCTTTCAGTTTGCCAAGATGTGCTAGAGATAGGAAAGTCTGGGCAGCACTGTGCACCAAGTGAACCAAGTGTTCTGCAGCAGCTAGAAGAAGTTGTTGTCATGCCCAATTATCACCGTCTGTTTCCAGGTGGTGCTCGAAAGCTAATAAATAATCTGTTTAACAAACAGTATGACTGCGATGCAGCTGCTAAAAAGCTAGCCTGCTGGGTGAGTATGGCTCTTTAAACCTTTGACTGGAGTTTTTTCAAACTTGCCCTAGTTATAAATCTTTAGGAAGAGCATTTCTCTTATGAACATTAGAAGTCCATTCAAACTGTTTTCGTGGCCATGGTGCATGCAATTGTGGGAACATAATTTCTATCTGTCTAATGCTAATTGACCCCTATCGAGTGACAGAACTTAATAACTTATCTAGGAGTGGTTCCAGGATGAATATCCTGGTACTTCATGAACCATGTTATCACATTCGAACCCTTATTTGCATGTGAGGTTGTGCATTCATGTGGTACACAAATTATTTAATGGTACTTGACTAATAACATCTGAAAATATGGCAGATCTCAATCCAAAAGTGTGACAAGGATGGAGACAACAGGCTTCGAGTGTGCCACTCGGCTTGTCAATCCTACAATAGAGCGTGTGGAGCGTCCCTTGACTGCTCAGACCTAACCCTTTTCAGTGGTGAGACTGAACATGGAAGCCAATGCACAGGTTCTGATGAAACTGCTCATATAAAAGGATTGGCCATGCAGGGAAGAAGCTCAAAAGCCCTGGAAGCCTTAAAACAAATGTTTGTATTGTACAGGTAGCTCGGAATTTTCTTTTTTGTAGCGTCACAATTCGGCTTGTAATTTTATCCTAGGGTCTAATTGTAGGAAAGGGCAGCACGTGGTGCACATGTCTGAGATGTAGGTCCTTTTTCCCCTCATTTTTATTTTTGGCTCAGCCCAACTGCATTTGAGGAAAGTTGGGCGAGTGTGTTAATTCTATATTTGGGCTTTTGAAGATGAAAGCCAGTTGTAGAGAAAAAAATATTGAACTGTATGAAAGAGGAATGGAAGAGAAGAAAATGAAATGTAGAAAGAACAGAGGATGATAATTCAGAATATGGTATTCGGCCGAAGGCCTCGACAGGAAAAGAAAGCGCATTTTGAGCTTTGTCTTTTTACCTTTTTCAGTTCTTTCCAATCTTCTCTCTTGCGATTCCAAGCTCATTGGCAAGTGATCATGTGCATTATGTTTATCTGTCATGTGCGTTTAATAGATTTTCCTCAAGTATGTAGATGTGTGGGTGCAATTTTCTGGAAGAGACCCAAATAGACAAATTCAACAGCACATGGAAATATGATCTTGAACATTGAAATTTATGTGTCAGTTTGTAGTACTATGAGGATGTTATCTTCTAGCTACATTTGGATATGTTCTCTCTTTATTTTCGGCTGAAGGTAATTTGGTTTTATGGCCAGCGTTCTTTTGTGTTCTCATTCTGTACGTGAAGAAGTGTGAGCTTTTAAATTGGACAACCTTAGGGCACGATATTGTAAGTCAAAGCCTCTTGAGTGTGCATTTCTATGTTTCGATTAGGATGCAGAGGTGGAGCTTGATATCATTCATGGATGTGGAATTGGACAGGATATCGGGTAAGATACAAGATGTTATATTAGTTGATTTTCTAAGATATTCATATTCATGCTTACGGGAGAGATTTTTTTGGTTGGGGAGGAAGGAGCTTTTCAACTTGTGATGACATTGCTGTTTATTAGGGATGATGATAGTAATAGAATGGTCAATTCAGCTCACAAACAAGCTTTGAGATAAAATGCTGCGTCCAGCCTCTTTGAGAGGACCTGTTATGAACCTCACTCATGTCTCTGGACATGTTAGACATGGCTGTGGAACCGTGAAGAGAACCCGAATATACAAGTCTAGTCTAAATAGGCAAACAGAATGTTGAAAAGATTTTACTAAATTAGAAATGGGGTACCGCATCGACTCAAGGTCCCCTCCCTGATGCCTAAACAATTTTTGAATCAAAGAACAAGAGTTCATCAAGTATTGCCAAACGGCTTGGAGCTTTGTGTGGTGGAATTTAATGATGGGCGGTAAGGAGCTAGGCAAGTACTATCGGATAGAAGTTTATATTTCCTGATCATTTGGCCAGAGTATTGTCCTGAGCTCTCGAGAGCTTTTCGTAATTGAAGATTTGTAACCTGTATCCTCAGATTATTAGGTACATGAAGCATTGCATTAATGAGAATTGGAGGCTTTTCTTCACACTACCACTCGAACAACTCGACGAGCATAGAAAACTGGCAATGCGGATACTTGTTGGGCCAACCAGATTCTTGGTTATACCAACCAGATTCTTGGTTATATTATAACATCATCTACTTTGTTGTTCATCTTTCATGTCAACTCTTTATTAGAAATTTGGTCATGATTTTCATGCCCAAAATTTATCCATAAAATTCTGGTTTCCGCCCTTTATAAAGTACCTTAGTTTTAATATAAGTAAAGGTTATTACAGTAAGCTTTATGGTCTATTAATGGGGTTATCCATCTGATGGATAGTCCTCCCATTTCCTGAAGAATTCATGGCATGTAAGTAGGCACAGACTTTAGTCATACCTACTTTCATTTCCACTACCCAGTGTGCTTTTTGTTGAAGGAGGACGATGGATAATGCATTGCTTGTGCATGAGGTTATGGAGCAGTACCATAGGAAGAGTAAGTCGGTGCATTGGCCTTTCATATTCAACAGCACGGATGCTCACTGCTAGCTTTGTCGAATGGGCTCGATGATGCGCGCATTGCCTCACTTTATTTCTCTGGCACTATTGATGGGGGATAGGGGGTTATTTTCCACGGGATAAAGGCCTTAGACAAGGGGACCCAGTATCTCCATATATTTTTGTGATGGTCATTGGTGTGCTGTCTCCTATGTCAAATAGAGCTGCTGAGTGGCGGGGGTTCCCACATCATCTAATTTGCTCTGAAGTTAAACCGACGCGTGTTTTGCTGATGATGTGCCGATTTTGACGAATGGAAGCTTTGCATCTCTGAGGGTAATTCTGAATGTCTTTCAACAACTACTGTGCCATTTCAGGCTTAAAGTTAAAACCTGCAAAAACTTAAATATATTCTTCAGGAATTTCAGCCACTGTTTGGAATGAAATGGCCCAGATGAGTGTTTTGATTTAGGGAATTTGCCTATCAAATTCTTGGGACTTCCACTAGTCTCAGATTATCTTTAGTTGAGAGGATTATAAGTTAGAGTGCTAGAGGATTCTCCTTTGCAGGAACGCTTGAACTAGTCAGCTCTGTGATATATAGTATGGTTTTATACTGCTGTAGTATGCTTCTCTTGCCCGAGAAGTTTATTAGAAAAGCAGGAAACTGATGCAATTCCTTTTTGTGAACTACTACAAATGGAAAAACAGGAGTCAGGGTAAAATGGACTGTTGTGTGCTTGCCCATGAAAATCGGCACATCATCAGTAAAACACGCGTCAGCAAAACAAGTTCATCAATGGACTCGAGCTACTGCTATGAAATTGATCTGGATTTGCTCTAGATCCTTGTGGGTAGCTTGAGTGAGAACTTACCTGCTAAAGCAGCAAAGTTTCCGGCAAATACCTCCATCTGTTCATTCCTCTTATATTTGGAGGAAACTACTGAAGCTAATAGCTGAGGTTAAAACTCTGCTTACATATGCTGTTGGCGATGGCAGAGATAATTTCCTGTGGCTGGATCCTTAGCATCCATTAGACACTTCGGTGGATTTTTTTTTCTCATCGAGTTGTTTATGATGCTGGTCTCCCGATAAACGTAGGAGTTGCTGATGTTATTGCAGGTGGTGAATGGGCTTGACCCGCTTCTAAGAGGAGTCAGTTGCACACAATCTGACATAAGGAAGTTTATATCCCAATTCCAATCAGCCTACTAAGATTTCTTGGACAGAAACCATCAAGAAATTCACTATTGATAGTACCTGGAGAAAAATTAGAATTACAGCAGCTAAAGCCCCCTGGCACAAGATGGTCTGGTTATGCCAAATATACTGAAACATATCATTATAGGTTGGCTGGCTATTAGTAATAGGTTGCCAACCGTATAAAGACGGGATGAGGAAATGGAATGCAACTTTGAGTGAGATTTGTGTACTGTGTGCTTCGTTTCCAGAGACTGGAGACCATCTTTTCACTGACTGTGAAGTTTCCAGAGGAATTTGGGAGCAAGTTTATTAAGTTGTAATGCTGGGAAAGCTGTGCAAAGCTGAGATCAAGATTTGGAGTGGGCATGCTCTTCTTGAAAGGGAAAAGGCTGTGAATTAATTGATAAGGAACAAGAAGTTTCGTGAAGTTGGCTATTGTTACTAGCGGTTGGCTATTCACGAAGCAGTGAATCAATCGAACAAGATGCGTTGTATAGATGTGGGGGATAATTATCCAGAAGTCCCAAATCTATTGTACGGAAATTAATTTAATCCTAAATTTTTCAATTTTGCGAATCCTAAGCTTTTCAATAATTTGTCAGTTTTAAACATTTTAATTAGGATAATTTAATCCTATACCTTTTAATGAATTTTCAATTTAATTCTAAATCTATTATTTAGATATTTGGCCGGAAAGATTATATTAGTAACTCCTCAAAATGTTTATGACTAAATAGATACAATTGAAAAGTTTGGAATTGAATTGGCTATCTTATAGTATTTTTAGGATTTTTTGAACAATTTTCCCATAAATTTGGTGGTTTACACTTAACGGAAACGCAAGAAGCCAAAGGATGTTATGTACCAAAGGTACTTGAACGGAGATTCCTCCGTTGATACTCTTGGTGAATGTGATAAATTCCAGTTTATAGTTTCTTATGCACCAACTCCACCATCAGAGTTCACTGCTCCTCTCTCCGTCTCACCAGCACCACCACCATCACCTCCTCCATCTCCACCTCAGAAAAAACCAGCTATCTCCCCGTTTTACAAGCCAATCTTTAAGGGAACGAAAAGGCATTCCTACCCACTTGAAACACCACAAGTAACACCACCTAGCTCTTCCATTGCTATGTTATGTGAAGCAGACTTTCTGCCGCTTGCACGAGAAAATATGCCCTTTTGTTTCCCTACTCCAGAAGAATTCATTGATCCACAAGGCAGATATTGACATGTTCCCAAAATACCTGCCCCCACTGATGGGATCAACATGAAAGATAGAAAAAGGACTCTTGTTGCTGAAGCTGTCATGAATTGGCAATCAGAGACTCTTTTAGTACATAACAATGCGTTCAAAGCAATTGATTCCAAAATTGTGAATGTGTAACAAGATCTTCGAAGATATGATGAAATCACCAAGAAAATGCTTTCAAGCTTCCAAAAGAGGCTACATGCCTTGGAATCCATATAGCATTTGGGATATCATCATCTTGAAAGTCCGAAGGCGGAAATAAAAAAGCTAAAAAGACAAATCCAACTCCTGGAAGAAGGAAGGTTCAATCCTTTCAACCCATTTCCGACTACATTGTGGACAGAACATTCACCTCCACCACCTCATATGTCTATCTTTGTTGCTCTTATAGATGCTCCCATCAGACAAGATAAAACAAATGTGGTAGAGATGCAAAATCGCCTCAAAGAACTGGATCGAATAAGGAAAGAAAAGGGAAATGAGAAGATGCATGCATAATCTTCACCTGTTATAAAGGAAAAGCCAAACCAAATGATGCTATCGAATCCGTTAGAAGCATTCTTAAAAGATTTGGGCAATCAGGAACAACAGCCCGATCCTCAGCGCGATCTTGTTGCTTTGGAAAACCAGATCTTATTTCCATCAGAACCGGTTTTCCCGAATAACTTGGAAACTAAATTAGATTCGGTATCTCTCTCATCCTTTTCATCCTTTTCAATCCCTATAATTGATTCCTTTCCTATTGCACCAGTAACTTCATCGATATTCATGGCCAATCCTCTAGACCAGGATATGGAATCAAACCCTTTTGAACCAGAGGTTGTTCAGCCAAACAATCCTCCTTAGCATGTGTCTACATCTAAACACTTTATTTATTTATTTTATTTTTATTGTTGATGACATTTCCTATTCTAAATGGCCAAAGAGATTTGAAGAATTCCATACTTGGTTAAATGTCCAAGCTCTTACCAATCAGGATAAGTATGATGTCCTTTTTGGTTTTGTCACAAGGTTTACGAGTAGCCTCAAACATTGGTGGCAATCAGTGATAGAACAAGACTAAGTTCAATTCTTACTTTCACCAAATTTTAGCCATGCCATTTCCCTCCTATACCATTTTTTCATAAGCTCAAAATGAGAGAATTCTTCGAAAGAAAATGCTGCTCTATTTTGAAAAGGCACCTTAATAAACATTATCGAGAAATGTTTAAGCTCTTCTATGGTATTGGAGCTGATCCAAACCTGAAGCAAGTCTTCTTGACTTCGATTTCCAAATAATTATCTCAACAAGTTGAGAGATCTTTTCTTAACAGATAATGGAGAATTGTAGATATTTTGTTGGGAGAAATACAACAAGAAATCCATTTGTGCCTTGATGATTTGTGCTTAAAGCGCTAAATGGTTCAAACTTATCTCACAAACAACACAGAACTCGATAAGGCCTGTTCTCGCCAGAAGCTAAGAATCAAATGCTCCAAGCAAGATTGTGATGGTTCTTGCAGAAAAACTTCTAGGAAAAAGAAGCACTTTAAGAAGCTCTGGATAAAGAAATCTAGGCATGGATCTAAGTACTTCAGTAGAAAGAAGAAATGGCGATATTTGCGCAAGCGGAAAGATTGCTCAGGCCACAAGAAATCAACTCGATACTTCATCTGCAATTAAAAGGGGCATTTCGCCAAAAACTGCCCCCAAGCAAGAAAATGTCAGAACCATTTGATACATCATATAGAGAATGAAACTGGAATTTTCACTTGAAAATGATGATATTGAATCCTTATTTTTTGCGAAAGAAGAACCTTCCGAACAAACTCTTTGTGTCATTTCTTATTACCAGACTCCTAGTGAGACTGATTTAGAATCGGATTTTAAAGACATTTTTCACATATCTCTTACTTCTTTGGAACAAGATCCTGATATATTTTCCAGCCAAATTCATTGTCCCAATTTCTTTGTAAAAATCTTCACTTCAAAGTTTGCCAAACCTATCACTGTAATTGCTCTCATAGATACTGGAGCAAGTTCCTCAATCTTAGATACTAAAGTTCTTCCTGAAAAATATTGGATTTCCCGTGTTCGATATTTTAATTTTGTCACATGAGATACTTTTTCTACGAATGTAAGAACCACTCTGGTAACTATCAAGTTTTTTCCACAGTGTTCCATAACCACAAAAATCTTCGGCACCAGTCTTCCCAACAAAAATTTGATCATTGGGTGGGACATCATAACTCAGATTTCTTAGCTTTGTATCATTCCTGTAAAAAGTCTTAAGTATAAGGACCAATTCTCTAAATTTTTCAATATCCAATTTTTTTTTTCCATTCAAATGAATTTGTTAGATCCAATTGTGCAGAAGCTATTAGAATCTTGTTCTGAATCTTATTTTGAATTTGCTCAAAAATGTTCTCATCATTTATGGAAAAATCTGGAATTCTTTGTTCGTATTCTCTTAAAAAAAAAAAATGAAGACATCAATCCAATTAAGGTGAGTCACATGGGAATGAACCTAGAACATCTTATTGTTGCTCAGAAGGAATGCTTGAAATTGCTGCAACAAGGCCTTATTGAAATTTCAAATTCTCAATGGGCTTGTGAAGCCTTATATGTCAACAAGCGAGCAGAGCAAAATAGAGGGAAGATGCGGTTGGTAATAAACCATCAACCTCTTAACATTTTTCTTGAAAATGACAAATTTCCTTTACCTTTCAGAACTTCCCTTTTTACCGGATTATCAAAAGCCCATATTTATTCCAAGTTTGATCTTAAAGCCAGATTTTGGCAATTGAGCATCCATCTTGAAGACAGACCAAAAATAGGGTTTTGTATCCCAAACCAACATTTCCAATGGAAAGTTCTTTCTTTTGGCCTAAACGTGACACTGTCTCTTTTCCAGAAGGTCATGTGTCGAATTTTCCAACCAATATTGTCAAGTGCAATGATATATATTGATGACATCTTGCTCTACAGCCCTGATGAGGAATCCCACTACCAACTTCTTGGGCAGTTTGCAAAAATAGTGAAAAAATATGGGATTATGCTCTCTCAAAGAAAGATGAATATTGCCTAGACATAAGTTGAATTTCTTAGTATGCACCTTAACAAAGGGACATACTATCCAGGGTCACATATTTCTCAGAAATTGCTGAAATTTCCTAAAGAGAACTTTACGACAAAGCAAGTTCAACAATTTATTGAGATAATTAATTATCTCAAAGACTTTGTTCCAAACATTATAAAACTGCTGATTCCACTACAATCAATGCTGAAGAAGAATTCCCCACCTTGGGGAAAATCTCAAATTAAACCAATTGCTGAACTTAAGGAGATCATGCAAACTCTTCCTCCATTACAATTCCCATCAACAGGAAAGAGAATTCTCCAGACTGATGCTAGTGATGAATACTGGGCAACCATCCTGTTTGAAGGTGTGCCTACAAAAGTGGAAAATTTTCCCAGGCTAAAATGCATTATCACTCAATATTTAAAGAAATCTTGGCAATGAAAAATGGAATAAAAAAGTTCGAATTTCATCTCATTGGTCATCACTTCGTGGTAGAATTAGACATAACATATTTTCCTCAGATGACCAAGTTCAAACAGAAGCAGATTCCAAAAATGATTGCATGAAAGAAATAACTGAAAAGAAAAGAGAGAAAAAGCTCCCCCCGCGCTCGCGAACGCCAGGCGCCCCGACGACCGCGTGTTGGCCTTCCGCTTGTCGCCGGAGCCTCTCCCACCGGTGACTCCTGCTGCTTGAGTCGTCGCCCATCCCCGTGCCTCTGCACCTACGACCCGCCACTGCCGCTCCGCCGGCCTCACCTGCGTCTGCAGCTCCATCGTCGCACCTCCGATGCTCGCTGTTGCTCCCCGCGCTTGTGTTGCGCCTCTTGCACCTACACCGCTCCTGCGCCGCTTCGCCGGTCTCGCGACCCGTCGCCTCCATAACCCACACCGTCGTTGCTCGCCTCTCCTCGGTGCCCGATAGCTAGCTTCGCGCCCGCACTAACGCTGCTCGATTTACCTGCGTCTGCACCAGCACCCAACTTCCCGCACCAAAGCTCCGAACCGGTTGCCAAACTCTGTTTTGGAAGAACCCCGAAGCTTGACCCTGGTATGTCCACTCTTTTCGGATCGATTATGGATGAATTCGATTAGGGTTTTTCTCCCGTCTAGGTTCTGGATTTCGAATTGCTGCTGTGATGGCCTCGGCTTTTGGCCAGGCCTCTTGAGCTGATGAAGGGCCGAGTTCTCTCACCCATGTCCCTCAAGTTGTAGGTCGACCTTCTCTTGATGGGCCCTCGTGCAAGATTAAGGGGTGAAGGCCCTTGTTTTCCCCTGATCCGAGACAGACGGATATTCCCATCCCTGTTTGTAACCATACTGGTGTTTGCACGAAAAGCAGAGGTAGATCCAGACCGAACAGGCCTCAGCCTACGGGTGAGGCAAATCCATCTAGCCGTTCTTGGGCGTTTGTTGCTCAAGTGTTGAGGAAATGCTACGATTTAGAATTCACCCCTCCTGCATTTTTGGATGATAAACAGATGGTTGAGCTGTCAGACCTTGACCTTTAAGCTGCTGACCCCAAACTCCATGATTGTTTGATTGGCTATTATCTGGGTAGGAGAATTCCGTTTAAAGTTACTGAGGAAGCTCTTAAAAGGGCGTGGAGCCCGTACCTCACCAAAGTCATGGCAGACGGACAAGGTTTCTTCATGCTGCATATTCCTGATATGGATTTTAGGAAGAAGCTCCTCGAAGGTGGCCCAATCACAGTTGCGAAGGTTCCATTTATTCTGCAATAATGGAGGCCTGGTCTTGAACTGGAGAAAAACACCCATTTAACTGTCCCCGTGTGGGTCAAGTTGAGAAATATTCCTTTCTCCTTTTGGTCGGCCCAGGCTATTGGCAAAGTTGCGAGTGCGGTTGGCAAGCCTTTGTATGTGGATCATCGTACTGAACAAATGGATATGTTAGCTTTTGCTCTTGTGTGTGTGTTGAAATTACTGCAGACCAGCCCTCTTGTGATTCTATACTGCTGGTTCATAATGGAAATTCCCGTATTGTTGCTGTGGAATATGAGTGGCATCCACAAGTTTGTTCCAAGTGCGGCATCTTTGGCCACAACTGCAATCCTCCAGCTCCTCGCCAAGCATCTAATTTGAGGAGACCTGCAGCCAAGGCTCCTATATTAGTTGTTCCTGCTCCTGTTCAGCTCCCCCAGGACAAGCCTGCTTCCCCTGTTTTGGTCGCTACTCATGCCCTGCATCAGCAAGATTTGGAAAGAGTCCAGCAGCCTTTCGATGCTTTGGAAGCCGGTGGGGAACTTGCTGCTCCTCATGCGGAAGCCGCTGCTTTTTCCCAAGTGTCGTCTTCGGTTGCTCTGCCTATACCTACAAGAAACGATGCTGGTTCCTCTGATTTAGTCACAGTGTGTGAAGTCGCGCCTGCCCTCGCTTCTTCCCCTCCACTTATTCCTCCCGCGGGTGAGGAATGGCATGAAGTGGTAGGTAAAAATAAAAAGAAAAAGCTTCCATTTTTCTAAGAAAGCGGCATCTGTCAGTGTGGCAGGCGCTACCAGAGGTGGACAACAGTTGAATCTGAAGACCGCTTCCACTAAACTGGTTAAACCACCTGTGCTCCCTCCTGTTCGGATTTCTAAGGGAATTTTGAAAGCACCTGTTAAGGTACATGATAATACTACCAAGACCTTGGACTGCACCTCCCGCTCGAGACATTCTATTGGCTCAGATGAGATTGCTAGTTCTAGTATTCATGCTATCTCAGAGGATGATGATCTACTATCCATCAGTTCCTCATCTCGGGGGACGATATCTTGTGCAAAGCCAGACTCTATTCAAGACCAGCTGGATCGTCTACTTCCTGAACCTCCTGCTTCGATTCTTGCTAAGGCCACCTCTACTGGCCGCAAAGCCTCTATGAAGAGGTAACTGCCTCCCTTCCTTGTGTACATATGTTTTTTGGATTCTGGAATGTTAGAGGTATCCTCAATCCTGTTAGGCGTGCTGAGGTAAGGAAGCTTGTTCTCTCCAACAAGCTTTGCTTGATCGGTATTTTTGAGATTAAGGTGCCTGAAGAATTGTTTGATACCATATCTTCGACCTTTTTAAGAGGCTGGAAATGGACGACGAACTATGAATACGCTCCTCGTTGCAGAATTTGGGTTGGCTGGGACCCAAGTGTAGTTGAGTTTGTTCCTATTTCTTCGAACAAGCAAGATGTTCATGGTTTTCTTTCTTCTACTTCTTCTAACACGAGTTGTTGTATTTCTGCGATCTATGCTGATCACACGTTTGTCAGTCGTAGGCCCCTTTGGTATGATCTAATCCATTACAATGAAGTCTTCCAGGACTCGCCTTGGATTGTAGCTGGCAACTTTAACGCCATTAAGGACTCATCGGATAGGGTGGGGGGTTCGAACGCTTGGATTCCATCTTTTGACGAGTTTCGTTTATGTTTAGCTCAAACCGAGTTGGTGGACCTTCGATACATTGGCCTCCGTTTTACCTGGTCTACTTCCTTTGGTGCTGCAAGGAAAATGCGCAAGATTGATCGGGTCCTTATTAACAATCTGTGGAACCATCGGTTCTCCTTCTCTTAAGCCTCCTTTCTCAATCCGGGTATATCTGATCACTCTCCTATGATTATTAGACTGTTTGATCCGGTGTCGAGAAGGAAGCTGTTTAAATATTTTCATTTTTGGTCCGAACACCCGGATTACTCGTATTGCATCAATCAAGCTTGGAATACGCCAGTCTTCGGAGTGCCGATGTTCCGCCTCGTGTCCAAGCTGAAATTGGTTAAAGCTCGCCTCATATTACTCAACAAAGAATCTTTCTCCGACATTTCGATGAAGACGGCTGAAGCTAGAGAAGCCCTTCGCATCACTCAAGTTGGGCTTCATGATGATCCTTCTAATTCATCTCTTGCTGGCCTGGAAAAAAACCAGCGACGTGCCTTTGTCCAACTGCGGGCCCATGAGGAGTCTTTTTACCGCCAAAAGTCTCGTGTGACTTGGCTGAAAGAGGGTGATCGAAACACTAGATTCTTCCACAATTCGGTTAAGAACAGACAGACCAGAAACCACATCCTCTTGGTTATGGATTCATCTGGTGTCCTCATAGATGATCCAACCCGTGTGCCTCAAGTGTTTGTGTCCTACTTCTCAAAGTTGCTCTCACCTCAGGTGTGCCTCTCAAAATCGTCTCTTCATGAGATGAAGGAGCTCATCCATCGGCCTCTCTCGGATATTCAATGTAGCTCCATCTCTTGCTCGGTCACAGATTCAGAGATCAAGGATACTCTTTTCTCCCTAGCAAGAGGAAAAGCCCCGGGTCTTGATGGCTTTTCGGTTGAATTTTACAAGACCAACTGGGATCTTGTCGGGCCATTGGTTATTGAAGCTGTTCATGATTTCTTTGCTACGGGCTTCCTCCTAAAAGAGGTAAACAGTACTATCCTTATGTTGATTCCCAAATTTCAGAATGCTACTGTAGTCACAGATTTTAGACCTATCGCATGTTGTAATACCATCTACAAAGTTATTACAAAAATTCTAGCTAATCGTGTGGCTGTTGTTTTGAATGTTTTGGTTGGATCATCTCAAAATGCATTTGTTAAAGGAAGGAGAATTAGAGATAATATTCTTCTTGTTTAGGAATTGTTCTCTGGTTTTCACTTAGATCCTTACCTTCCGAAATGCGCTGTTAAGATGGACTTTCAAAAGACATATGATACTGTAGATTGGGATTTTTTAGAACTCACTTTGCAAGCTTTCAGATTCCCGGAATGGATCATCCATTTGATAATGGTGTGTGTGAGAGAACACCCAAGTTTTCAGTTTCTATTAATGGCGAACTTCATGGCTTCTTCTCTGGAGGTCGAGGCCTTCGCCAAGGGGACCCTTTGTCGCCGTACCTCTTTACCCTTGTTATGGATGTGTTCTCAGGGATTTTAAATTCCCGTACTTCGGTGAAAGGCTTCAAATACTTTTGGAGATGGAAGAAGGTAAAGCTGACCCATCTTTTCTTTGCCGATGATGTCTTTCTCTTTTGTCAAGCTGATTGGGTTTCCGCCACGATCCTCAAAAGAAGTCTTGATATATTCTCATCTTGGAGTGGATTGCTTCCGAACAAAAATAAGAGCGAGGTGTTTCTCTCAGGAGGCACTGTTTCTATTAGAGAGAATATTCGGCTTGCATTTGGCTTTCAGGAAGGTCGACTCCCAGTCCGGTACTTAGGGGTGCCCATCATTACTTCAAGACCTGGGAAAGTTGATTGTGCTTCGTTGATTGATCGTATTACCGCAAGAATTCAATCGTGGGCTCACCGTTTTTTATCCTTTGCTAGCAAGCTTCAACTTATAAGGTCGGTACTGCATTCTATCCAAGCCTTTTGGGCTAGTGTTTTTTCTCTGCCTATCTCTGTTCTTGATAGAATTGAACAACTGCTAAGACAGTTTTTGTGGAAGGGCACCTCGCTTGGCCGAGGCGGTGCCAAAGTATCTTGGGATGACATTTGCCTCCTAAAAAATGAAGGTGGCTTGGGTATTCGGAAATTGAGAGACTGCAATACTGCTTCCTTGCTTAAGTACATTTGGTTTCTCTTCACCGATAGAGAATCTCTCTAGTGTCGTTGGATCCATTCTTACTTTTTAAAGAAGGACAACTTTTGGAACTCCTCCACACCCACTACGTGTTCATGGGCGTGGAAAAAAATCCTTCTACTTCGAAGACACTTTAGGCTCTATTTCTTTTGGAAGATTGGCCACGGTTCCTCTGTTTCCTTATGGCACGACAATTGGCTGGAATGTGGCCCGCTTCTCTTACTTATCTCGTCGGACCTTGTGGAGAGCTATTGCCTTCCAAGCTATTCTGTAGTGGCGGACTTTTATTCTCCTGTGGGTGCTTCTTTGAGAGACCCTCGCAAATATGGGAATTACTATACCCATTCTTTCTACTGAGTCTGACCACTTCACCTGGCAGGAAGATCCATCAGGTTCATTCTCTATTGCCTCTGCTTGGAAATACATCAGGGTTAAAAAGAATCGAGTGTCTTGGGCTCCTCTTATTTGGGACAATGACCTTGCACCCAGATTTCAATTTCATTTGTGGTTGCTCGCAAAAAATAGACTGCCAACTCAGACTCTCCTTCTCTCTTATGGGAGGATTGAGTTCTCTGTTTGTGCTTTTTGCTGCTCCGTTCCGGACTCCGTGGACCACTTGTTCTTTGAGTGCATAACGTCTGCAACTCTTGCGTTCTTTTGGGCTTCTAGATGTAATTTACCTTGGAAGAACAGAGTTTGGAAGGACAACCTCTCTTGGGCTCTCAAATTCCTATCCGGCAAAGATTTTTTTCACAGTATTGCCCGCTTTTGGGGCTTTATGCCATTTCATATGGAAAAAAAAGGAATTCTATCATCTTTCGAGGTGACTCTTTGGCAATTTCGGCCATGAAGAATCACTTGATCAAGGTTGTGAAGGATAAGACTCTTTTGTTCTCTAATGTCCCGCCTACTCCAAGAAACAAGCGACTCCAAAGAAGTTGGGGGTTTGATCCGTCCATCTTCAGCTCGGAGTCCTCTTCCTAGCTCTCCTCCATCTCTTCAATCTTTGGAGGGGTGCCTGAGGGTCATTAGTCTGTTTTTTAATTGTAGTTCAGCCGAGTAGTTGCTGCTATGTTTCCTTCTCTCTATACCTTTTTGATTCGGCACCCTCACACTCTCCCTGCCCCCACAGCTAAAGTGTGAGTTACGGTGCTGAATTCTTGTTCATTTCTCCAAAGTTTAATATATATTCTTACCTTTTACACAAAAAAAAAAAAAAAACAGAAGTAGATTCCAAATTCCCAACTGCTTCGATGGGTTAAATGGTTTTCAAAATGCTCTTTGGAAACCAAACGTATTGCCAGGAAGAAGAACGTGCTTGCTGACTTCTTGTGAAGATCAAAAGCACTAGCAGAAATCAACATGTGCATCATGAGGCATGCTTTCCATACTCATCATCACAAGATTAAAAGAATATGAAATTGGCCAAGCTGGCGATACCCCTAGGAGATTGTAGAACAAGTCTAGAATGCTGGAAAATCTTATGTGGCAATGCCACACAGATTTATTCAGATTCCACGGAGGTTAAATTCTTTATTATTTTGGATTAAATTCGAACTATCTGTTCATACACCCTTTAATCTTGAAGGAATAAGAGTTCCCTAATCAATTGCAATGGTTATTATAGTACTTAATCAATAAGTACTTAATAACTATTGAAATTCCAATAAGAAGATCCATTGTCAACCTCACTAGGATATTTGGACTCGGTCGAAACATTGAAAAGGGAGAGTGACCAAAATCTCTTAGACTTTCTTAATTGGTTTTATCCTCCCACTCACTAGAAGCAGCTCTTACAGCAATAATTGAGAACTATCTAACTAAACCCTAGGGTTCACACCATTCTATTTTTCAAACGTCCATGGGCTTTTGTAAAAAAAAATGGTAGCATTATCGATCATTCACAATTTATAGGTACCACATCCTATAAATCTCAACCACATCTTATAGAAACTTGGATTTACATTCCTTTCCAGAATTTGTTGGTTGCTGTGAACACCAGTACCGAGAACTCCAAAGAGTCTTGTGCCAAGAAAATAAAACCATTCATGAAGATGTATGGAACTATAATGTACCCACTGCATGGGATCATTATAGCCTTACACCAAAAGCCAAGGAAAGCACTCGAGGAATTCAGACAAGCCGCATTATCATAGGAGCAAGAAATGACAGATACAAATGACCCTGCACAGTCCTCTTAAGACCACTATGCACAATGGGGAGGTCCTCTTTTCCAAGACCCCTATGATCAATGACTTTTATCCTTATCTTTAGGCATGGACACATTCTACTCTGCTCAGCCATCCAATTGGCCTCAGCTAAACATTCCTACTGACATTACAGGCTCCTCCCAGAATTAAGAGGAAACATCATTGTCAAACCAGATTCTCTCACCAAATTTACTTGCAGGACTTGAGCAAAAATATGAAAAATATCTTTTGGGAATGCATGATTCTGATGATTTAGTTTATGACTACAATGTTCGCGACGGACAAGACTGATGACTGTAGCAGATTACTGTAGCAAGTCACTGTAGCAGTAGGCTAAGGAAATCACTGTTCACTATCACTGTTCATATCACCCAAATAATTCATTATCGGAAGTTTCCGGAGTCTTTGTGGCTTCTCAATGAAGAGATCTGTCAAAACTGGAAACAATGACTTGAGTTTACTTGTAACATTGGGAATTATCAATCTTAAAGCTTAAAAGACAATATGCTCCATACATATCCCTCACGTCACTATAAGGACAATTAACACGTCTACGTACTAGAATGTTACAAAATACAAAATATTCTTTCTAGAAATTTATTAAAAGATTATTCATGATAAAAATTTATTAATCTTAGAAAAATATTTAGATGAAAGAATTATATGTATTAGCATTCTTATCGAACCCAAGACATGGGTTTATTACGGGTTTCTATATATATATATATATATATATATAAGAAGATGAAATAAGGGTTTTGGGACGACATGTGTCTTGTGTCACTCCCTCAAGCCCTCTTTTGAATATTTTTTTTTTCTATTTTATATTTATACTTCATCTACTCTATTTCTACCTTAATCTTTTTCATTTTCAAATTGACAAGTATCATTTTCTCTTTTTCCCCCTATCTTTATTTTCCTTTCTTACCATTTGAAATATTAGATGTATCCTTTTCCTAAATATATATTTCTAGAAAGAGTACGTATTCTAGGATGTCAACTTTTACAACTCAAGTAACTTATAAGATTGTATAATATATTTTCTTATATTCGTTACTTTAGATAAGTTTCCTAAGTCCATACTGACTAGTGTTATTTAGTTTCTCTCAACAGCCCCTCCCCCACCACCAAAAAAAAGAAGCTTTTACAAACATAATGTTGATATATGTTTTTTTTTTTCAATTAGGAAGTACGCAGAATGCAATGAATATTTTGTTTTGTGGTATTAAAGTCAAAACAAAATTTAGAAATCCTTAACTACATTAAATCAGTATATAATAACCAAAATAATTTGGTATATGAGGGTCATCACGTGGAGATACATGATCTGGCACTATATAAAAGGCCTTCACTCTTTTAAAATTTCATCATTGTAATTTTAATTTAGGCTACAATTTAAGTGTTGGTCAGAAAATTGCTTCTTTTTGCATTTTTATAATTCGGCGATGAGTAAGACGACCTATTTGAGTTCTAATTTTAGTGATTATGACTTTTAAAAGAGCCAATTTTGATTATTTGGAGGTATTGGATGAAAATAATTATTGACATAAGTTTTACATCCATCTATAACTAAGACTTTTCTGCACTCCATCGAGAGCATTCATCTCATTTTAGGAGTAAAATTTGTATATTTGTTTGGGTGGTGAAAAATGTTTCGTGGAAGTTGTTTTTATACTTCTCATCAACATAGAAAATAGTAATTATCAAAGAATTGAAACAAAATTAGATGACTCTAACATTAGTTGGCTACATCGTTTTTTTTTTCCAACGAAAACTAACGGGAGGTAAATTTGTCACAAAAATACCAGTTTGGGTTTTTTGGTAATCAAAAAATTATTTTGAGGTAAATTTGTTACACATATACTACTTTGGAGTCTTTTGTGGTATTAGTTCTATAGTTAATGATGATCTTAGAAAAGGTCATGCAATTAATGTTTGAAGATTCAAGTGTTTGTGTACAGTTTATGTTGAATGAGATTAACGAGTGATTCAACATCAATATTTGAATGAGTACAGTTTATGTTGCACAATGTTTCCTCGATTGATGATGTTTATTCCTAAAGATGCAACAATTGATGATGATACATCCATGTAAGAGATTAATATGATTGTGAACTCAACTTAAACTTGTCTACGCAAGCAATTCCCTTCTTGAGGTGGGCTCGCTTAAGCCCACCTAACCCAATCAAATTTTCTTATAGAAAGTAAAATAAGTCATTAATCTCCATGGGCAAGGATCTTAGGCTCGTTACTAAGTTAATAGGTCTACTAGTTGTGTCACTTAGTTGGAGGATAGCATACTGAAAATCATTCCACATATTTCAGTTCAAGAAGTAGACTTACATTGTAATAGCAACGAGGGGGCAACTTACTAGTATGACATGAACATGGAGCATGATCGGTGAACTCGCTACTAATTTTTGAAATGTGATTGATTATATACGCGGAGAAAGGAATTTGGGCAATAATGATTATCCGGGTATTATATGTGCACCTTTAAGAATTTTTACCCAAACAAGTTGCAAGTACTTGCCAAGCAAGAATCCTGGAAAAGACAAGGACGACTTGCACTATTTTGCCGCTGCTCGTGTACCAACTGCCACATTTACTTCCCCTCCTTCTCCTCCTCTGATTTCTCTCGGAACCAAAATAAATTTACAAATATATATATATATATATATTTTTTTTTTACAAGTGAGAAAAAGGTTAGCTTCTTTCTCACCAAAACCATCCAGAACCGGACCCACCTCACTTTGCAACGCGTACAGGAAAAAAAATCAGAAATTCACGGTAAACAGGTGAACCCCTAAACTTTTTGTTGGATGAAGCAAAGCAATTTAAATAAAATATTTGGTTTCCTTGTGACGTTCCCATCGATTTTCTTTAAATTACCCGCATGGGTTATATAGCGCAAATTTTGAAAAGAAGGATTTAATTGCATTCTGTAATTAGGATTTATGATTTTGAGTGCGATAATGTAGGACGTGATAATCAGGACTAAATTTTTCAACAAATGATAAAATAAATCTCAAAACCTACGTACCAGCAAGATCAGCTGAATATCTCTGAATCTAAACCACTTGGAAGTAATAATAAAAAATAAAATAATAATATTGATGCTCGCAGTCGCATCTAGGCATTTAGGACTGGGCCGAGCAAAAGGTGATCAAGTAGTCCGCCCCGGTGCACGTGCACGTGCTCGTGGCGTCGTCGTACGCGTAGCTGTATGCCGTCGGGCACGCGCTCTTGAAAATCTTCGAGTACGACGACGGCCCGCACGTCTGCGGCGTCCCATGGTCGCCGGTGCAGCAGTACTCCGGCGTCTTGAACTGCTCGCACGCGCTCTTGCACGCCACCACCCTACCCGACCCGTCGACGACCCGCAGCTCGGCCGGGCAGTTGGCGTTGACGTCCAACAGGCAGCCCGCGTACTGGCAGTTGCCGGTACCGCCGGTCGCCCGCACCGCCATCCCCACGTTGTACCCGTCCACCAGGCTCACGTCGTAGAAGTCCATGCCCCCGGCGTTCGGTGCGGCGACGGTGAACTCCACCAGGGTCGCCGGCGGGGCTCCCCCGCCGGTGCATTTGAGCCCGCCGGGGCAGTCCCCGGTGACGCAGGTCCCGGCGCCGGACCCGTCGAAGCTGCAGCCAGTGCGGCCCCAGAAGCGGCCGGACCAGCCCGCGGGGGCCTGGAGCTGGACGGAGCCGCCCGGGGGCAGGGAGAAGCCGCCGCCGCCGAGGGTGGGGCCGTTGCCGGAGAGAGTGCCGGGCCACACGGTGTAGCCGCATTGGTTCTGGAGAGTGATGACCGTCGCCGATGCGAGAACATTGCCTACCAAAACAGAACAACAGTAACCAATTTTGTTGGGTCAAGTCTTGAACTTTATCAGCGATGAAACCTCCTGATCTCTCACTAGAATTTCGCCAAGATTAAAGGGTTAGATCTTGCTCGATTCAACACTAATTAAATTCATCCAACTTATTCAAATAGCAGATTTTGCATGAAGAGGGGCAAAAGTGCAAAACCTTTTCGATTGTGGTCGAATAACCGAAATAAGTGAAAATAAAAGAAACCCCTTTTTTGCAGCTGACAAAGGACTCACCTATTGAAAGGAGGCAAAGGAGGAGCAGCTGAGACTTGGAGGCAAGGACCGCCATTGATGAATGCTTTGCAGATTAAGGAAGCAAAACAGGAGAGAGCGAGAGCGAGAGGGAGATTAGAGCGGTTGTTGAAGGAGGTCGTGGGAGGTGAAGAGGGGGTTGTGTGTATTTATATGCGGGGACGATCCCTGCACAGATTTGGTCTCTATCTTTTCGTGATCGTCCTTCCTATTTAATCGGCTCTTCTTGGAAGGAAAGAGTGTGGGGGAGATGGCAATGTGGTTCGACGACCGTTGCGTCCCGTGTTCGCAACAAGGAAGGAATTCTGCGATGTTTTGGATTATAATTTTATCGTGTTTCTTGATTGATTCAGCTCCTGAGATTATAAGTCGGATATGATGTATCACTGCCCGCTTAGTGTAATATTCCGATCCCAAATTCTCGTTACAAATGTCGTGATCTTCAAAAATTTACTCTGTTTAAAAAGGAATAGGCCAGTTTGAAGGGGAATTATCACCTATACCCATTGTATAAGTGGATATAGTAAAGATTCTATATAGTTAAACATAGTATAGCCTTCACATGTTTCTAATGTCGTGTTTTGGTGGTACCTGCTTATTCAACAATCATCCTCATGCATACGTAGGAGGAAAGTACTGGGGATGTCTAACTTGATGATCACGATTTCAGCTAATTTTTTTGATGTGTCAACATCGATTGAAACTAAGGCTAATAATGACACAATAGTCGTAAATACCAATTGAAAACACATGCCTGAAATGCATAATGAAGTTCAGCAACGTTAATCAGTGGGGTTTTGCTTCAAAATTCCCCTCTTTTGGAATGGAGGGGTCTATGAGTTTGTGGGGTTTCCCTAGGTAAGCTCACTAGGGGCTGTCAAGCTCCAAGAGCTTTTAAATCCATGAGTATACCTAGCAGATGAAAAAAAAATGTTTGGCAACATTTGATATGAATATATAATTTGAAATTATTGTAGTTTGGACCTGAGCAAGTCCTTAAACTGTTCACGTGATTTCTTGAGAAAGATTCTCCCAAAACCTCTCTCTACTGGGCTCTGCAGCACAGCCCAAAATACCCCTGAAATGGGGTTGAGGGTAAGCAACCCACCCTGGATTCCTGCGACGCCTTGTCCCCGTGAAATACTGGGTCAAGGTACAGGAAAATGAAATGGGCTTACCATTATTTTTTTAAACTATATTTGCATTGCTCATTTTAAATTATAACCTCTTCCATTATTTTAGCTATACACACACTTTTTACATTATCTTCATGTGTTTAAAAAAAAAAAAATTTCTAACTCACACATGGGAACTAATATTCCGCATGGTGTTCACTTGTCTTGACATTGAACATGGCATGATTGTACTACTCCCATTGTGACACATGTCCCTAACTAGAGTACAATTATTTCAAAAAAGCCCCCAAATCTAGTCACTTGTACAATCTCAGACTCTAAATACCCATTGGTCGGATCCATTTAACATGTTTAACATCTAATCACACTTATTGCTTAGTTTGATGGCAATCGATTTGGGTAATCTTATCATAAACTTTCGGTCCAGTCTCATGACTATTGATAGTCTTTAAAAGGGAGAGAAAGTCAATAACAGAAAGATATTCGAGAATATTTTACAACTTATAGTAATCGATGTTGCAATTAAATAATGATAAAATTATGGGAGGTGTCTTTTCATAAATCTATGATTGGCTATTTAAGATAAGGTTCTCTTTTAGAGATAAGACTCTTCCATGATTAATGCCTACGTCAAGGGGGGCGATAAACGAGGGTCATTCTCTCTTGTTACCTTAATCTATCAGCAAAAAATCAGCTCTTTAATTACTGTAATGAGTTAATGCTACAAAAAAACTCCAAATCATATCAATTGTAACATAATCCAAACTTTTTTTATGTCACTAAAGACCCTAAATTTGTTTATTGTGACAAAGTTATAAAAACTCCTAAATTTATATCAGTGTGACAAATATACCCGAGATAGATATCGCACATATATGAGTTTGGGTTTTTTTACAATACAAAAAGAAATTTGGGTATGTATGTCGCAGTGGAAATAATTTAAAATCTTTTATAGTATTTGCTCTATCTTATATACATGACCAAGACACTATTATGATAAAATAATTACTTTCCACATTGAATGCTACAATTTCTTAGAGGGTATAGTTAATATTACATACATGTACTATTAATATTATAAATATTTGATGACTATACTCAAAGATATGGGCTACATAGGCCTTTGTAGTACACAGCCGTAAGTTAGACGATACTTTGATTTTTATTCTTATGGGCGCATTTACTTTTGACGTTTGACGGCACCTATAATTTTGATTTTCATTTAATATGAGACAGTTGATACCCTTAAAAGAATTTCAGATATTGATATGTAAGATATAATCTTTTTTTTTTTATTTCACCATTTTTTGAATACAAACTTTTGAAAGGAATTCATTTGAGGTGAGATAGTGCGCCATAATATCTAAGATTTGTCGCAAGGTGCAATCAAATCTTCGAATTCATATAGGTGTGATTGAGTTTCGAACATTTTTCCAATATATGCAAATTGGACATAGCTTGATTACACAAATTAGATATGTGTTAGAATTTGTTTTGGTTGGACTATTCAAAAGTTTTGATGCAATTATCCTTATTCGTTTTAAGGTCTATGTCTATATTGTGACTTGAAGTAAAATTAATTATTAAGAAATATAGAGTGGTTTTAACGGTTCACAAAGGGAAACTAACATTAAAAGTGCCACAATTTTCATATGGCATTTACTTTAGTGCTAAAATTTTTCGATCGATTACTTGAGTTTCACTTTCATAAAGAAGACTCATTTCAGTGCCATCAGCGATTTGGATTGCTGGAAAATATGACGTGGCAATATTTCATTATATAATGTCCAAATGCGTAAAAACCAACCACACTAAAGGCGGCCCTGACGGCGAGTAATCATGATGGAAGAGAAACTTGTCAAGGTCGTTCGGAGGAACTGGTCTTTGCAAAAGCAAAGAAGGAGGAGAGCAAGCTGAGAATTATGACCATGACAATGGTGGAGTTACCAACATAGAGAGCTTGAGACCGAAATTGAGCCGCTCGGTAGTCTTGAAAGAGATTTAGAGCGAAGGACTAGGATTCGATGAGCTTGGGATGTTTTAGTTTTACTTCAACGGAGGACATGGTTGAGCTGAGAAGTTCCGCTTGATTGAGAGAGAGAGAGAGAGAGAGAGAGTCGCGTGCCAAAGCATGGGAATTGAGTTCCGCGATGCTACACTAAAGTGTACTTTTTACGTTGAAAGTCAAGTGCTGATTTGAAAGCGGGTTGAAAGTAGAGTTATCTTCGATGGAACGGCAGATCCAAAATCCTCCTCATTTGTCAACTAAGAGCAGTAACTGGGAAACACGTTATTATCTGGTTTTACACGTGAGCAAAAAACGCGACGGGGATGCCAGTTGGTGAGGAAGTAGCAATCTGAACAGGAAGCATAGAACAAGGAGTGGTCATGACCCTAATGAGAAGAAGGTATTTGTTGATGGGCGAGAAGGACAGAGGTCAAGGTCAGGAACAGTGATTGGTCCCGTGACTTCAATCATGTTAGTCAAGCGACCAATGAGGGAAAACCCCAGTTCTCTCAGGGACAAACCAATCATGATTGTTCAGGCGCTCTATAATGCTTTTGTTAACATATCATAATAGTTCCTAATAATATGCAAAAAGAAGAGTAATTTTTTTTTTATTTTAAAAAAAATTACTATATTTATGTCCATTTAATTTTAAATCTTTTAATTATACCAATTAAGTCTTAAATTTTTTTCATACTTTATCAATTGAGTCCAGGTAGATTGCTAATATGGACGTCAGTCGTCTTATATAGTATAACCGATACTAAAAGTTTATATTTTTCTTTTCTTTCTTTATTTATTTTATTAAGGGCTAGCAAAGGTTATTGGCCATGGGCCACCCGGAGGGCATCTTGACCCGCATTTGTTTGAGGTGAGGGTCAAGACATCCTCGTTGATCTGGGCATCACAGCCTTGCCTAACTTGATTAAGGGTGTTGTAGCCCTCACTAGATCTAAGCGAGGGGCCATGTGTCCGTGCTTTGGCTAGCAAGGGTCTCATGGCCCTCATTGGCGACGGCAAGGGCTACGACGTCCGTGGTCAAGGGCATTAGGCAAGGGTTGTTGTGCCCTCGCTGATCATAGCAATGGCGTTTTGACGCTCGCTTGTAGCTAGTGATTCTTGCTGGCCCTTAATAAAAAATTCAAAAATTCAAAAATTCAAAAAAAAAAATCATTAAAATGGATCAACTTCAACACTGATCATATAACGTAAAACGGTTGATTTTCACGTTAATGATTTTTAGTTAAAATTAGTTGCATGAACTCAATTGATAAAATATGAAAATATATAGAATTCAATTGACTTAATTAAAAGATTTAGGACTAAATTGGTATATGTAAAATAGATTTAGACCTTTTTTTTCTGGGTACATTTCCCAATATACAAAATTCACGTAATGCATGTACGTCAACATTTAAACACCATAGCTTATTATTTCCAAGAAACCAAATACTTGATTTTATGAAAAAAAAGAAAAAAAACGTCTCAATTCTAGTCTATATGAGAGAGTAAATGCACGTACCTTGATGCATCGGATCATATCACATGGACTAGTCATGTTGTTCGATAAATCCCTACCCTTGTAGAAAGTGTGAAAAACTATCCTATTAATATTCACAATCACAATTAGTGGAATACATAAATGATGACACTCAAACACCATAACTAATGATGTTTGATTTTTTTTTTTTTATATATCAATTAGTTGGTATCCAGATCTATTTTTGCATACCATGACGAGTCCACATCCTGACATAACTATGCATACAACCAATTCCTCAAAAATGGTTTTCCATTCAATTTTGAGAGATCTACACAATCCTCATTGTCATCCTTTGTGTTGCGGAAACGAGTGATCGAACAATAAAATAGATAGAATAAAAAAATAAATTGAACACAAGATTTAGGTGGTTTGGTCCTTTTTTTGTCGATCTCTACTCTCTCTTAGTTGTCTCATCGCAATCGGTCACCACCTTGCCTTTGGCTCTCCATTGTGGCATTGCAGTCGCGGCCCTCTCAATTGCCTTGGTCTTTACCTCCTTGCAGTTACGACCTCGTCGTTACTTGTAGCCTAGCCTCCGCTCCCATGCCCTTGCCTCTGTCCTCTGTTGCCTTCTTCAACGATTCTCTTTCCCTTTGCACTTGCAGACCTGCTCCATAAACCATCATGCTTCTCGCAATTTCAGACATGCGTGTCGGAGTATGTCAGAAAGAGTTGACCACGCGTCATAGTCTGTCTGAGCATAATCGAGCAAGTCAGACACGTGTCAAGGTATTCGACACAACACGGAAGCTCTTGGAACATGTTCATGCTTCATATACTGTACCAATCCGGATATAAGCCTGTCAATATATTTCATTATCTAATTTTGCTGATTCCAATTCGATGTCCAAACAAAATAGGAAACATCAATTAAGACTTTAACACCGAATAAGAAATATATATTTTCATGGTACATACTCAGATGTTCACAACTAACACTTTATCTCAGGTTAGGTTTTGTTTGCGGATTTAAACTTAAAGACATATTTTAACATTTAGAGCCCTTTTATCTTGGCGGATCTAAAAATTGCCGACATGCATGACATGATCCGTGTTGTTGTCGAGACTCAGCCAATATTAGGAGGTTTTAATTCACACACGATCCAAAAAACAGAAGATGGGAACCGACCAATAACTAATCCTACCTCATCGTCCATTATCTTTCCTTTTCTCTTTTGGGAGACTTCCAACTAGAGTGTAGTATCAATAAATTTCCTAACAGTTTAATTTTAAAAGCAAGAGTTAGGTAATTCGGTACCGAAATATGAGTGTGACGACTTGGCTCGTTTTGTATTGGCCAAATTCCCGCAAGGGACACATAAACAAATATACAAAGTGGTGATCATTTGGATGTGTTAACTTCTTAATTGTCTAATAAAACATTCTTCCATCCAAGTGGGACACTGAGATGTTGCACATCCGCAATTGGCATTCTAGACAAGGCTAGTTCATATCACCATGTGATGCTCCTTCTATATAGCTGTATGGTCTATCTGTTCCCATCATCTTAGAAATCCGTATCGAGCTGCACTTTGTTCGAGTCTCCTCTCACGTCGTTGATCACTCCTTGCACTTATTGAATCGTATTGAACCTAATCTGTCCATAGATCTCACATTTATTGGAGGGGTCTTGTTCTGATACCTTATGTTACGACTCCAATTGTTCCTTTCGAGCCAAACTCTTAAAAGGAGTATTTAAAGTAACCATACAAGGTAATGAACACTTAAGAATATGTGTTGAACTTATATATCACTTAGCTAAGATTTCTCCCATTTGACATGAGATTCTAGGATGTTGGAATAAGTCACGAGATCGAAAGCTTAGCATTGTTGATTGGCTTCTCGACAATTGTATTTTAAGAATATAAATGATTTGTGCAACAATTATTTTTGGGGAGGGAACAATTTGGTCTTATGCATTGGTACAGGCCTAGATTGATCTTTCACAGCGGTGGAAAGCGCGTGCTTTCGCTTTGTGTCTTTCGGAAGAAACCCCACAAGCTGGCCAATCATCTCTGTACCTGCAATACATTTGGACAAATTCCAAACATCATAAATGCGTTTCTGGATTCGATTCCTTAGTGGGGAAGACAAATGAGAAGGTGCTATGAATACAATGCTCCTATGTTTTGGATTTCAGCCATAATTCATATACTGACGTCGATTCAATATTAAAATTTTCAATTTTATCAATTTAATCCCAAATATTTTTGCGAATTCCAATTTAGTCATTTCGATTAATTTTTATCAGAAATCATTGACATGACAATCTTATTATTATTGACCGTTATACGTGGTACACAACTACGTAGCAATTTATAGTGAAAATTGGCCAAAAGGTCTATATTAAAATTTCACATGAAGATTTAGGATTAAATTGGTAAAATTAGAAAGTTTATGACGGAATTGGTATTTGTACTGTAGGTCTTAGATTGATTGGATGGTTTCTCCCTCGTGAAAGGGCTCAAAGTCAAACTAAAACCCCTCACACAACAACATGCATAAAATCCAAATCGACTCATTTTAAAAAGTGGGGTGTCTAAGATGGGCAAGCAACGGGCCGGTGAATCTAAAGCAAAAGAACAAGAGGGTTAGTTTGGGAGATAAAACAGGGTGAGCACGACCTTTATGCGTCGCATTAGTCGGTCATGTTGTAGCTGGTAACCAAATGATTTCACCTCATCCAACCCGAATCGCGGGGAGACAAAGAAAATGAGAGTGGAACACGCGGAAAGGTGATGGAAAAAGCCTCCTATAGAAGTTCTTTATCGTTACAACATCTACGCATGTGATTACTTGCGTGAGGGTTTATGTTTAACTCGACAAGACAACGTATAATTCCGTCACAGTCGCTAGGTTGCACGCTGTTGGTACGCAAAGTTAGGACAGTAATGCGTACCAATGGCCTAAAAAGGTGAGTGACGAGCAAAGAAATTATACTTGTGAAGTACAGCGACGAATGTACACGTTAACTAATGTGCACTTCGTCCAGAATTTTCCCATCAATTTCTTCGATTCGAACCGGATCTTCGCAATGTGGTCTTGGGTTCGGTTTTTCAGCCTTTTGTGGAGGATTTGGGTGAGTTGGTGTAAAGTAGTGGAGTGAATTTTTTTGAAGAGGTTCCGTCTTGAGGCCCCTTAGCCTCACGAAAATGGTTAGGGGGTAGGATTACATAAAAGTAACGCAGAAAGTGAGATGAAATAGAGTGGGCGAGGAAAGAGGAGCACGTGTTTGCGGTCAACTCAAATGCCCATCCGAACGACTTGCTAGGTAATCATAGGAAGCAACAATAGGAACACTAACTGTGGGAGGAGCGATGACTATAGCGGGCTGCGATAAAATCCCCCATCGGAATTTAAGTGAAAGAAGAAGTGACAATGTCGTGGAGGCAAGAACGAGAGCAACGTTAACTACAAGTCTACAACCGAGATGAAAGTAGCAGAACAAACACGGTAAACTAGCAACCCCGTACAAACGGCGAAGTCATAGTGGCAGGAACACCAACAGAATTATAGCAGCAAAAACCATCGAAAACTCATAGATGCATGAAAACTAATCAAGGGAGATGTGTTGGCAGAAATTGGAAATTGGAGAAAACTTCCACTAGAGGAGCAACTGCTTGCAAAGAAGTAGTAGTAAAGAAGCAATCACAAGATATATATCTATATATATATATATTGTTAACGGTACCACACCATTGTTTGGGACAATAATTGAAGCATCTCTAGCCATAATGATTTTGTGGCCATCCCCATGTAGAGATTTGATGGTGATAGGCTGTCTATGCTTGGGGAGGTGGGCCAATTATAGGTTGCCACATGTTAGAAGGACATGGGCTAACACTAAGCCCATTAGAAATGGTTATGGGATAGGCCGAGCCATTCTTAATGAATCTTGCTCCAGTCCACTAAGTCAAAACTCTCTGTTGAAATGCAATTACTTGGGATCCTACCACCCATCCTAAATCATTTCTACATAAAGCAATGATCACAAGAAATAAAACTACAAAGAATCCTTGACAATGACATTTGCCAGTAAATTCAAGAAACTATAGCAAGATATTATATATGATAAAAATAAAAGGCCAAAATTACCATCAATTGAATTTTGATGCAATCTTGCATCTCCTAACTCTAATTTTGCAAATTGATGAGTCCATGGTGATGACATCGAATGAAGAATTGGTGATACCGGTGGAGACTTTTTCCTTGTCCGATCGCGAGTCCTCCTTTCGGAAGTATGTTCTAATTGGTAACAATGGCCATGAGCCTAAGATCGATGAAGTTTCATTGCGACTGAGGTGATCAATGGTCCTATTCTTAAACCTGGCTCATTTAGTTCTTGAAATTTGATCCAACTCGACTCTCTTTAATGATGAATTTTCCCCTCTCGCATACCCCATCGGCTGATAGCAATCAACGTCTATTCAAAGATGGAATACTTTAATGAAGGGCTTGCTTTTAACTCGTCAGGACAACGTATTTCCGTCAGACTCAGTAGTTATAGGCATTTGGGATGCTTCATGCCCAGCATTGTTATATTATTTTTTCCATATGTAGTTGAAACATCTATACATCGCAAAGGCAAGATAGCTAAAATCGCCAGCATGGATTTATAGGGAGGAAATCATTGATTAACCAAAGCTCCGCGTAGTGAAGTGTCCGAGAAAATGGGAAAATAATCAAAAATTTTATGACTTTTTAAATAATTGTCCTCAAGGTATTCAGCGGAAAAAAAAAGTGACGAGGAAAATAACGATAACTTTTAAATGGCTGCACTTTTCTTCATCTCTACATTTTTCAATTGTATCAATTGAGTCTTAAAACATTTTTAAATTTTGTTGACTGAGTCTACGTAGATCGTTGGTACGGACATTAGTCATCCTATGTGGCATGGTCGGTGCTAAACTTGTTTTTTTAAATATTTTTTTTTGTTTTTTTCCTTATTTTTATATTTTATTTAGGGCTCCAAAGGTTGTCGGCCATGGGCGAGGTTGAGATACCCTCACCATCCACAAATGAGGCATCTTGGTCCTTATCAGTTTGGGGCGAGGATTGCAATGCCCTCACGACCTCGCCCAATTCGAGCGAGGTGTTGCAGCCCTTGCAAGATCTAAGTGAGGGGCCACGCATCCTCGCTTTGGCAAGCAAGGGCCTTGCAGCCCTCATAAGTGATAGGGCTGTGATGTCCTTGTTGTGGTCAACAAGGGCATTAAGCAAGGGCTGCCGTGCCCACATCAGTCACTACCCTCGCCTATGGTCGGTGACTCTTGGTGGTCCTTAATAGAAAAAAATAATAAAAAAGTTATAAAAAAAAAATGTCCATTTCAACATCGGTCGTCTACATAGAACGGTCAGCATTTACGTTAGCAATTTCCAATTAAAATTAACCGAATAGATTCAATTGATAAAATATGAAAATGTTTATAATTCAATTTTCACGATAAAATATTTAGGATTGAATTGATATAGTGCAATCGATTTAGAGCTTTATATATATATATATATATATATATATATATATATATATATATACTTTCCCCAATATACGGAATTCACGTATACATGCATGTGAACTTTTAAACACCATAGCTTATTATGTCCAAGAAACCAATCACTTGATTTTATAATAAAAACATCTCAATTCTAGTCTATAGAAGTGAATAAATGTACGTACCATTGTGCATCGTATCATGTCATGTGGACAAGTCATGGCTTTCGATATCGCCCTACCCTCATAGAAAGTGCGAAATACTATCCTACTAATATTCACAATTAGTTGAATACATGACACTCAAACACCATAACTAACTATGATTGATTGATTTTTTATTTTTTTTTGGTATATCAATTAGGTGGTATCCGCCACGGATTGGTTTTTGCATACTTTATTAAGTTCATGTTTCAATTTCGAGAGATCTACACAATCCTCACCGTCATCCATAGAATCCTTATATCTTGGCGGATCTAAAAATTGTCGACATGCAATAACATGACCTGTGTCGGTGTCGAGACTCGGCCAATGTTAGGAGGTTTTGATTCACAGCCATTCCAAAAACCAGAAAAATTTGAACCAACCAATAACTAATCCTACCTCATTGTCCTACCCCCAGCACTTTTATCTTTCCTTCTCTCTCTTTCTCTCTCTTGGGAAAACTTGCGACTTGTGCGCACCGCCGGTTAATTTCCTAACGGTTTGATTTTTAAAAGGAACATTTAGGGTGATTCGGTACCAAATTATGAGTGTGACGACTTGGCTCATTCAGGTTGAGTTTCTCTCTATCCTTCAGGGATAGTTTCTTCTCTTGTGCATGCAGAGCTTCTCTTTCGATTTTCTGGTTTTCTTAAACCCTAATCTCTTCTTCTTACCTTGGATCTCTCAATGGATTTTCTATTTTACCAGCTAATATTCTCGGTGCAGGTCACCACTTCACACTATTCCCATCTCCAGTGTTGATTTGCTCTTCGCTTTCGCCTCTTCTCTCCTTTTGCTCCTTTTCTCCTCCATCTTTTCTCTACGAATTCGCAATGCTTCCCTTCCTCTCGTCACTCATCAAACTACTTGCATGCGAGATCCTCCTACTATTTTAGTTTTATTCGGCTCCTCTGTCAAGTTTTCTTGGGTCACAATGCTTTCCGCCTTCATGCTTTCTCTTTGATTGCTCGGTTTTACCATTACTCTGCTTCTCGATGATATGGCACAAGGTGATGAAGAAAATTCGACTCGTCTGGCCGCTTTGTGTCAGAGCTTGGGACGACTTTGCTCCCCTCATGATTTGGAAGTTTGGGATGATGAGCCCACTCCTGCGAAATTGCATGAATGCCGTTTAACCCTGATTGGCAAGGTATTTGCTGACTCTCCTGTTAATTTTCAGGCTTTTCAGAGTATTATGAAAAAGGTGTGGCGTACAGAACATGTGGATATATCTCAGCGTGAAGATGGTTTATATGCAGCGAAATTTAAATTACTTACTGATAAACAACGGGTTTCGGAGGGGGGTCCCTGGGTTTTCTCTGGTCGGTTGGTCGTATTTAAGTTTTGGATTCTTAACACACCGCTGCATTGCTATGATTTCTCCACCTGTACATTTTGGGTGCAAGTCTTTGGCCTGCCCCTGGAATTGTGTTCAGAGCCGACTATTAGAAAAGCAGTTATGATAGTTGGAAAAGTTTTAGAAGTCAGAGCTGATGGTCAGGACACATTTACCATGAGATCAGGGCGTGCTCGCATTGAGATTGACTTTCGGCATCCTCTGCAAATAGGTCGTTTAATTAGAATAAATGATAAGACTCTTTGGCTCGATTTTAGATATGAACGTCTTGCTCATTATTGTTATCGATGTGGCAAGCTGGGACATTACACTACCTCCTGTCCAGAGAAATCTGTTATTGCTGATGTTTTAACAGGGGAGGATAAGTTGCCGTATGGACAATGGTTGCGTGCCGAGCTCAAGGAACATAGCCCGTACTGGAAACTATATTATGAGACCAAAGCAGTGGAAGATATTGTGGAGGAAGTGATACCTAAAACTCCCCCAACAGTTGCTCCACCCTTTCCTTTACTGCTGCCTATTCCTTCCTCTGGCACATCTCCACCCTTGCAGCCTTGTCCAACTGAGTTTCCCCCTGCATCCAAAATGGCTGGAGGTTTACATACTGCCTTGATTCCAGCATCAACAAAGCATAAAGGGGTTCAGCTTAACACAACTTCCTTTCAACAGGATAAGAGTTTAAAAACTTCTAGACATTTCTCAAGAGCTAGCCCTGTTAAAAAACTGAAGCGATAAAACCCATATGATATACCAAGAGTTGTACTTGATGACCTGGATGAATCTTTATTACTGGACACTCTAGTAGTGCAAGCTCCTGGTGATGGAAGTTGGGCATGGGTGGCTGGCCCTCAACAGCCCCCTACTCACAAATGAAATTGATCAGTTGGAACTGCCAGGGGTTGGGCAATACCTTGACAGTTCGGCATTTAAAGGCCCTGGTTCTCAAGGAATGACCTGATCTTGTATTTTTTATGGAAACTAAAAACGGTGAAGCTGTCCTAACTCAGTTGCAGCTTAAGTTGCGTTTTTCTCACATTTGTGTTTATAATCCGGTCGGTTTAGCAGGGGGTTTAGCAGTTCTATGGAATGATTCGGTTTCTCTTTCTTTTGAGCGTTCGACACCGTATTTTTTTGACATGATATGTACAGAAGTAGCAGGAAATATTACTTGGCGCCTCACGTGTCTTCACGCCCCTGCTGGTGCTCGTCTGTGACAAGATGTTTGGCAGGATCTCATCAACATCAGCTTTGCTAATACTCTTCCCTGGGCCTGCATTGGTGATTTTAATGAGATTCTTTTTCACTGGGAAAAGTATGGAGGTAGACCAGTAGATTTTACTAGGTTGGCATCTTTTCAATCTGTTCTTAATGATTGTTCGTTACTGTCAATTGAAGCAAAGGGTTGTGCGTTTACGTGGACAAACAATCGTCAAGGAAATGAGTTAATAAAGGAGTGTCTTAATCGCGCACTATGCTCACTGGAATGGCGACTTCGTTTTCCTAGGGCTGAGGTTTCTGCCTTACCTGCTGTTGGTTCAGACCACAACCCTCTGATCCTTGACACTTTCCCAGTGAGAGGCTCTAGACGATACTACTTTAAGTATGAGTCCTATTGGAATCAGGATGAGGAATGTAGGGATATTATTACCACTTCTTGGCACTCTATCCACAGCAAGACAGCTTCCTTTAATAGGAGAATTCAAGCAGTTTCTTATGCTTTAATGAAATGGAGCCGTTCGAAATTCTCACATAACAGAATGAAGGCTGATGAGTTGCAGCTACAGCTACAGCACCTTATAAATCAACGACATAAATTATCTGACCAGACATAAGTTAAAGCTTTGAAAGAAGAACTGCAGAGGGTATGGAGTCGAGAAGAACAATATTGGGCTATCCGTTCGAGACTAAACTGGCTAAAATGGGGAGACAAGAACACCGGATTTTTTCATGCAACCACTGTTCAGCGACGTCAGCGCAACCAGATTACTATGCTTAAGAATGATGACAACTTATGGGAGCAGGATCCTACTCGAATTAAAGAAATGGTAACGTCTTTCTTTTCTTCTTTATATACCTCCGTAGGAAGTCGTCATTATGCTCCCATTCTAGCTCAATGTGATCCTTTGGTAAATCAGGATATGAATGCTCAGTTAATAGCTGCTCTTACCTTGGAAGAGGTAAAGCAGGCTACTTTTCAATTAGGAGCAGCCAAAGCTCCAGGCCCTGATGGACTTAGTGGTTTATTTTATCAGACGCATTGGGATATCATTAAATATGATCTTTTCGCAGTTGTTCATGAGTTCTTTACTACTGGTATTATGCCTTCTTACTTAAATAGAACTCTGCTAGCCCTGATTCCTAAAGTTCCTCACCCGGAAAGTCTTGATCAGTATCGTCCTATCAGTTTGTGCAATTTTGCTTACAAGGTCATTTAAAAAATTATAGCCAATCGGTTAAAACCTATCCTTCCAGATCTTATCTCAGAGGAATAGTCGGCTTTTGTGGGGGGTAGACAAATTCAAGATAACGTTCTACTGGTTCAAGAAGTTCTACACCAGCTTCGAATTAAAAAAGGAAGGTCTACTTATCCAGCAGTTTTGAAAGTGGACATGAGGAAAGCGTATGACAGG
The DNA here is from genome assembly GCF_016545825.1 of Eucalyptus grandis. Lineage (NCBI taxonomy): Eukaryota > Viridiplantae > Streptophyta > Magnoliopsida > Myrtales > Myrtaceae > Eucalyptus > Eucalyptus grandis. The sequence goes on from NC_052617.1 coordinate 29,517,315, forward strand.
GTTGAATGGGATTTTCTCCAAAATTATTTATTAAAATTGGGTTTTATCCTATTTGGGTGAATTGGGTTATGCAATGCATTTCCACCCAATCGTTCTGTGTTAAATTAAATGGAGAACATCTTAGTTATTTCTACCCTTCTCGAGGTATACGACAAGGGGATCCTATTTCCCCTTACCTGTTTATTTTGTTGGCTAATCTCCTTTCTACACTTATTAAGACAGCTGTTGGTCTTGATCATCTCACAGGAATTAAACTTAATAGGTGGTGCCCTTCCTTAACTCATTTGTTTTTTGCGAATGATGCCATTTTCTTTCTTGCTGCTACTATTACTGAATGTCAAAGAATTGAACAACTTGCTCCTGTGTCAAGGAGGGTGTAATGTTTTAGGCAGAGTCCCCTGAAGTAAAAGGTGTGCTTTGTGAAAATCTCTCCATGGCTTTCTAAATTCCTCTTCTTCTCCAGCTTGGTAGGATCCTTCAAGAAATGCAGCTTGGGTAGGTTAGAAACGTTTTCATCCTGGCATCTCTGAGTGTCTCTAGGCTCTGAACTAAAGGGCTGAGTGGTTTTCTGCTAAAAGGCTGTCCCCGAAGGGCTTGAACCGGGTTGTTCGCCCTTGTGGGATGCATACCGCAGGAAATTTACTCTCCTTCCCTGGTTCTAAGTCTAGGTCCATTCATGGTATCAGAGCCCGGTTTCGTTTTTAATATTATCCATTCCATGCGCTTGACGGGTGAATCTAGAGCTGAGAAGATCTCTTCTCATCATGTCTACAGAACCAGAAATCCTCGAAGCCCCAGTTTCTCTTGCACCTTCATCTTCATGTTCAACACCACCAGAATTTCGTGTTTCTAATGCTTCTAAGATAGATTATCTCTATGAAGTCTCTCTTAGCGATGAAACCAAGATTTCTGAAACCCAACTCCCCCTCATGAACCCTTATTCTGTTTTCGCAAAACCAACCTCTTCATTTTCACCCATCCGCTCCATTCGCCAGCTAATTCACCAAACCCCAAAGCAAGTAAAGGAGTACGTATACTACAGCAGTATTGTCTTGCAACAGGGCAGGAAATTAACCGAAACAAATCAGGTATCTACTGTGCAAAAGATTGCCCATTTAGTTTGTAGCAGAATTTGGCTTCAGAGCTTCGGGTTCCTATTCTAAACAAATGTGGGAAGTACTTAGGGATACCGTCAGATTGGGGACGTTCGAAAAAGGATATGTTCTCGTGGATATTAAGCCGAGTTCATTCTAAGTTGGAGAGCTGGAAAGCCAGTTTGATCTCAAAGGGCGGGAAAGAAATCCTACTCAAAACTGTTATTCAAGCTATTCCTTAGTACGCAATGTCTACTTTCAAGTTGCCTATGTCTATTTGCAGATCTATTGAAAGAAGTATAGCCAGATTTTGGTGGTAGAATGACAGAAATAGATCAGGAATTCATTGGAGAAGTTGGGATGTACTGAAAAAACGGAAAGCAGATGGAGGTTTAGGATTTTGAGATCTTATTCATTTTAATAGAGCTATGTTGGCCAAGCAGGCTTGGCGTTTACTTAATCAACCTCCATCTCTTTGGAGCAAAGTTTTTAAAGGTTTATACTTTCATTCCAAGTCTTTTATGTATGCTGACAAAGGCTCTCGCCCATCTTGGGGCTGGCAGAGTCTACTCACTGGCCGGGATGCCATCCTACCCAACACACGTTGGTCTGTAGGTGATGGTACATCAATCAGGATACGTGGTGATCCGTGGCTCCCTATTGGCATATTACATGGCCCTTCCAACCGTGAAGAACCTACTTTGGTGGCTGATCTTATTGATCAATCCACCACCACTTGGAATGCCAGCCTGCTACACAGGTATTTCGACACTTCGGTTATAGAGCATATCACAACTATCCCTCTCCGACCGCTATCTACCGTTGATCAGCTGATTTGGACTGCCACTAAAGATGGTCATTTCTCTGTTAAATCTGCCTATCATTCTTTCACAACAACAGCAACACAACAGCCAGTAAGTAACTCTTCCTCATCTTATAAGAATCCCAGCTGGTTATGGAACAGAATATGGAAAATGCGTTCCCCCCCAAAAATTCGAGCATTTCTATGGTCGATCTGTCAGAATGCCCTTGCTACAAGGGCTAATTTGTTTCAGAGACATATTATCACTAACCCCTGCTATCTCCTCTGTGATCAAGACACTCCGGAAACCCTTGAACATTTATTTTTGTTATGTCCGTGGACTAAGCAGGTATGGACGCACCCTAGCATTCATATTCAAATATCTCCTTTGCAACTTCACAGAATTGATGACTGGATAGTCCAGCTAGTAAAATCTCGAGCTTTCGTACCTGGTTTGGAGACTTTGGCCTCGGTTCTTTGGCAGATTTGGCGCGCACGGAATGGCTTCATTTTCCGGCAAGAATGCATTCGGCCGGCTCGGGTGGCTGAGGCTGCACTTGCGGATTCCCATGTCACTCGTCTATTGACTTCGTCACTGACTCAAAAGGGTCGCTCCTTACTGAATAGGGGATCTCTTTGGAGGCCTCCGGATCCAGGTTCCTTGAAGGTTAATGTAGATGGGTCGTATCAGCTTGGATCACGAGAAGGTACAATGGCCTGTATATGCAGAGATCATCAAGGAAGACTTACTGATGGCTTTTCCAAGTTCTTTCCTACATCGTCTGCCCTTCAAGCTGAGATCCAAGCGGTGTCCTTCTCCCTACAACATCTCCAGCGCCAGGCCTTATCAGATGCTTCGATTGTTTTTGAATCTGATAGCCAAATTGTGGTTGAGGTCCTCCAATGTCACCGCAAGCCGCCATGGGAAGCTCGGTCCCTCTTTCTCGAAGCCGACTCTTTACTCTCCAATTTCCCTAATCTCTCGCTAGGGCACTGCCGGAGGGAGGCAAATGTTGCTGCTGATTGGGCTGCAAAGGCCCACGATCGTGTTTCCTCTGTCCAATGTTGGACTGTCTTTCCCCCTTTTCAGTTGGTAGACCTTATTTGCGCTGATGCTATTGCCGCCGGATGTAATGGTGTCTCCACTTCAATATAGTTTCCTTCGTTTCTGACAAAAAAAAAGAGACTTGGCTCATTCAATATTGGACAAATTCCCGAAAGAGATACGGGAACTGTCATGAGAAGCAGTGACTATTTGGAGGTGTTAACTTCTAATTTGTTTAATAAAACATTCTTCCATCCAAGGTGGGATTCTGAGATGTGGCAAGTTTGCCAATTAAAAAATTACCGTCCTCGGAAGGGTTGGTTCATATTACCTCGTGATGCTCCTTCTATATGGGTGTATGGTCTATCCGAAGCCACACCTTGTTTGTGTCTCCTCTCACGTTGTCAATTACTCCTTACACTAACCAAATTGTATTGAACCTATATGTCCACAAATCATACATCTATTGGAGGGGAGGGGGGAGGGGGGGGTTTGTTCTGGTACCTTATTTTACAACTCCACCTATTTTTATCGCGCCAAACTCTTGAAAGTACTATCTAAAGTAACCATACAAGGTAAAGAACACTTAAGAATAGGTGTTGAAGTTATATATCACTTAGCTAAGATTTTTGCCATCTGATATGGGATTCTAAGGTGTTGAAATTAGTCACGAAATTGAAAGCTTAGCATTGTTGATTTGCTTCTCGACAATTAAACTTTTAACAATATGAATGATTTGGGCAACAATTATTTTTTGAGGAGGAAAGGTTAGGTCTCATGCATTGGTACAAGCCCAAATTAATCTTTCACAGCTGCGAAAAGCGCGTTCTTTGTGTGTTTTTACGAAGAAACCCCGCAAGCTAGCCAATCATGTCTGTACTTGCAATACATTGGGACAAATTCCAAGCCTCATAAATGCGTTTCTGGATTGATTACCTAGTGAGGAAGACAAATGAGTCGGTGCTATGAATACAACGCTCTATATTTTCAATTTTTGCCATAATTCATATAGTAACCATAAAGGGCGAATTGCCCCTGAATTTTGTTCCTTCATGACTTGTAAAACAAAAAATTACCCAATAAGTCATAAATTTATTTTATTGATGTAAATTCAGTATTAAGTTTATTTAATTTTACTAGTTTAATCCCAAACGTTTTTGCGAAATTTCAATTTAGTTATTTCGATTAATTTTCACTAGAAATCACTAATATGGTAATCCTATCATTGTTGGCCGTTATATGTGATACACTGTTATATTAGCGATTTACAGTGAAAATTAATAAAAAAAAGATTTACATTAGAATTTTGCGCGAAGATTAAGGATTAAATTAGCAAAATTAGATAGTTTATGATATTTGTATTCTAAGTCTAAGATTGACAGGACGATTTCTCCCTCATGAAAGGGCTCAAAGTCAAACCGAGACCCCTCACACAATAACATGCATAAAATCCAAATCGACTCATTTTAAAAAGTGGGGTGTCCGAGATGGGCAAGCAACAGGCCGGTAAATCTTAAGCAAAAGAACGAGAGGGTTAGTTTGGGAGATGGATCAGTATGAGCACAACCTTCATGCGTCGCATCAGTCGGTCACGGTGTAGCTGGTAACCTAATGATTTCACCTCATCCAGCCCGAATCGCGCGGAGGCAAAGAAAACGAGAATGGAACACGCGGAAAGGCAACGGAAAAAGCCTCCTATAGAAATTCTCTGTCATTATAACATCTACGCATGGGATTACTTGCATGAGGGTTTTCGTTTAACTCGATAAGACAATGTATAGCTTCATCACAGTCGCTAGGTTGCAGGCTGTGGGGAAACAAAAATTAAGACAGTAATGCATACCAAGGGCCCAAAAAGATAATGTGCACTTCGTCCAGAATTTTTCCCATCGATTTCTTCAATTCGAACCCGAGTCTCCGCAATGTGGTCTTGCGTTCGGGTTTTCGGCCTTTTGTGGAGGTTTTGGGTGAGTTGGTGGAAAGAAGTGGATTGAATTTTGTTGATGAGCTTCGGTCTCGAGGCCCCTTAGCCTTGGGAAAAAGGTTAAGAGGGTAGGAGGATTACGTAGAAGTAACACTAGAGGCGAGATGAAATGGAGTGGGCAAGAAAGGATGAAACCCACTGATCAGGTCACTGTTTTTGAATGGGCCTCATGAAGATCAAATTGAGAATCCAGCTGGTGAAAAATCCGAGGATCAATAGGAGTTGTTAGAGCTAACTACTAATGGCTCGCAAACATCTGTGGAACAGCCTCTGCTGGGGAAAGCATCTTGACACCCGAAGTAATGGATTCGTGCGCTGGAATGTGTTGTTTTGTCATATTTTTGGCAATGCCCATGGAGTAACTTTTGCCTGCTAAATGGTATGAGAAGGCCTTTCGCAAAATGACAAAATTGAGCGACTGCTTAAAGGACGTGGATCCTGTCGACAGACGGCTCGTAAATGTTAAAAATGGTTCAATTGTCATTGATGATCTGGTGGAGCATAAAGTGCATACTTTTAAATCGCTTGCTGGCGCTTTTATTGGGCCTCCGTTGATCCAGGAGACACTGAGGAGAAGTAACCCAGCATCTTCAGTGGATTCGAAGTCTACGACCCATGTTTGTTTCGGTAAAGTGAGTGAAAGAGAGCCCATGGTCATAAGTTCCCTGACCAAGATAAGCGACATACTTAACATTTCCGCTCAGCAAAGGAAATAAGTGAACAAGGCAATGACACCATCTGTAGAGGGCTAGAAAAAACTAAAGATTTATGAAAGCAATGAAATCCACCATTCATCCTTGACAAGGTAATGTCGAAGTGAATCACACTCGTACCAAAAATCTTATACATCTACTATGAAAATGTAAAGAACAGTCTCAGCCACATAACACAGATTTGGCCAACTTTGTTTTCCATGGATCACCATGACAAAATTAATGAAGAGAATAGGACATCTTCAACAGAAAAAGAACTACTTTGCTACACCTAGTGAAGAAAATCAAAACTGTCTGCAAAGTTATCTATAATGCTAAAATTACTCTTCTGAAGATCTCCAACCTTGACCAAAATTAAGATTCTTTATCCACCCATAAATACCAGCCAAATCCACATATTAAGTACTACGGATATCATACGGCTATTTGAACAAACGCTGAAAAGGAGATTGACTTAGTCCGAAATGGTACTGTCTGGATGCTTCCCTCCTCCTTCTCCATCTCCTCAAATCAAAAACTACATGTCAGTCTATCCTATCTAGCCAGTTGCAATGCTCCAAAAGCAAGCCAAAGGATGTTTATATTCTTCATCATTGCTTTCCCTTAAGTTTGCGTTAGTACACCCGCTTTCATTCCCTTTATCGCAACATCGATCACGCTGTCCATCTTAACTTCCATTTCTTTTCCATCAATTGTTTCGCCATTTTCTGGGAGTTACTTTTTCATTCGACTTTCCAGTACCGGCAAACAAGTGCTTGTTAATTGTATCAGCAGTGCCCTGAGAACAAGTTTCTCCTCCCTCAACTTGTGTCACCACTTGAAGAAGCTGCAAAGGTGTGGATGCAGGATTATGCTCTCAGCATCCAATAGAAGCATTTGCACCTTCTTGACTTGTAAGTGAGCAGGGCCTGATGAGAGAACTAAACATTTCGCTCTTGGAATTGTCCATACTTTACTTGGATCCGGATGCTTAAGAAACACAGTCTTGAAGCCACAAACTTTGATCAGTAGAACAACAGTAACACCACAATCCTCACTGCAATCTTTGATCGCTTCAAGTGAGGGAAGTGTCCACCCACCTGCATTATATGTTAACACCAAATATGTTAATACATATAGCAAAGAAGGAAATTCTTAAGAAGCTTGATGATTGGAGTAGTGAGAAAGAACTTGCAGATGGACTAAATTCTTCATAAGGAAACAGCAAGGAAGGGTACAACATGGAGCAGAAAGCTCCTACAAATGGTCCAAATTCTGCTGCAGCTAAGCATAGGAAGCCCATGGACAGAAACGACAAAAGTCGGATCAAAATTTTTTCCCATGCCATTTCTAATGTTGAATCTGAAGTGGAGAACGTAGTCCCAAAGCAAACGCTCATTGCAGACCCATATTTTCATTTTTTTTTTTTTGACAATGATTGGACAGAGGTTTCAAGTGGTAATAATCAAGTCTGGGCTACTTATGATGATGATGATGATGGGATGGCCTGTTCCCATGCTTTGATCCATAATGTCATGACATCGAAACCATTCAAGTTGCGCATAAGTTGGCCTCATCTAAAAGTAACCAAGAACTGCGCTCTCTGCGTTGGGTTGGATCTGGCTTTGCCAAAACCTGTGGGTATATGCGGATAGGGAAATCTTTGATGGTCTAGATTTGATTCATAGATATTTAGTGTTTAGCAACATCCTCTTGACCCAAAAATATTTGGATAAAATGCTGGATAAAAAATCAGGGAAACAGGGTGTGATAAGCCATCATTGAATAAAAAAGTTAAAAAAAAAGTATCAAAACAAGATGAACAAGCAAACCATGTCATCTTCCAAAGATGGAGCGATGGAGCATGTGGATATTGCCGTCGGCCACCGAGCGATGACCACCACCACGACAGCTGATCGTTATCACTTCCAATCACCGTGCAATCGTCGTTGCCTCCGACCATCGCCAATCGTGTTCCAACAACCGAAGGTGAAAAGAAATTTAAAGTCGATCTGGTCCATGCTTCGTTGCTTTTGTTGTTGTTGCTCTGTGCTTTATTTCTATTGAAGTCAACTCACACCTTCATGACACATAAAACAGGAACCTTAATTGACCCTTGCAAAATCTCAACAGAGCCAAGCTATAACTCGAGAAGCATAGGGATGCATTAAAAAACTCAAGGATAACCATCACTCACTCACTCTCACGACAGCTTAAAAAAGGTTCAAATGAGACTTTTATATGAAAACGAAGACGTACCTGAAATTAAGGAGAGGAAGTTTCCACTCGAAGCCTCATTCACCTGAATCAGAAGCAAACGGAGAAGAAGATCAGAAACTGAAAAGGCGTTGAATTTATGAGAAATGGAGTTAAGAGAATTGGATTGGACCTGTTTAGGAGGATAATAGAAAACCAAGGCCCTGATGTATGACAATGAATCTCGTAGAGCACATGTCCTTCGTTTTTGTCCATTGTTGCACATTTCCTAGGATCTCAAACTGTTGAATAAAGGGTAAATTCGAGCAAAGAAAAGAGTAACCGCGATCTGATTGAGTTCGAGCAAGTGTGTTAGAGAGAGAACTTTTTTGTTTGAACCTGAGACTCTGGATGAAGAATCACGACCCCTTTGGTGTGCTTGACAAAACAGAGTATTTTTAGAGATTTTTAATCCTATCTTAGGTTGCACCAAACATATGATGGAATTTTTTCTGATCTGGAGGATTTTATCTTATCTATCCCAATTTAAATCTGGGCACTAAAACACAACAAGGAACAAGGGGCTTAGTTCAGATTTATCCCCTAGAAGGATATGTTTGGGCTTTGCATAGGAATTGGTCTCTCGATTGGAATGAGTGACGCCTGAATGAGCTAATACACAGCTACGTGATTGAAGATTGCATTGAGCAACGCAGTGTAGCCGTTGCTAAACTCATATTTGTGGCTTCAGGACTGTGTTTCAAAAGCATCCGGTCCAAATAAATTATGGACAATTCCAAGAGGGGAAATGTTCTGATTCCCTCATCTGGTCCCCGCTCGCTTGCCTATCTGTTAGGAATTTACAGATGCTCCTATTGGAGGCTAGGAGCTTGATCTCGCACTCACACCTTTGGAGCTTCTTCAAGTGGTAATGCGAGTTCAGGGAGGAGAGATGAAGGCCCTGCTTATACATCAAGGAGCACTTGTTTGCTGATACTGGAAAGTCAAAAGAAAAAGAACTCGCAGAAAATGGCAAAACAATTAACGGAAAAGAAATTGATGTCAAGAAGGAGAACGTGACCGATGTTGCGATGAAGGGGATAAAAGCAAAGGTGGCATACAATCACGGGCTCAAGGGAAAACAGTGATAGCAAACTTAGTCATCCTTTTTCATGCTTTTGGAGGACTGATGCAGGTAAGATCGGATAGATTGACATGCAGTTTTTCAATTGAGGAGACGGAGTAGGAGGAGGGGGAGAAGGAAAGCATCGAGATAGTATCATTTTGGACCAAGCAAGTCTTCTTTCCAGCGGCTATTCAAATAGCCATATGATATCCATATTTAGTAGTTAATCTGCTGATTCGGTGGTATTTATTGATGGATAAGGATTCTTAATTTTGGTCAAGGTCGGAGATCTTCATAAGACTAATCTCGGTAAATTTACGGACAGTTTGATTTTCTTTACAAAGATTAGCGCGATAGTTGCCTTTTTGGCGAAGATGTTTTATTCTCCTCATTAAGGCTATCTTAGTAATACATTGATTACGAAGTTCGCCAAATATGCTTGATGTGGCTGCAACTTTTCTTTATATTTTTCTATCAGAAGTATAAAATCTTCATTTTGAGCATGATTGGTTTAACAATTATATTGTCATGTGATGAATGGCGCATTTCATTACTTTCATAAATGTTTATTCTTGTCTTAGCCATGTACGCATTTCATTTTGAGCATGGAAGGCCGATGAATATCGAGTGTTCTTGCTCACAATTACATGAAGTTTTGGAGTTCTTGGCAATAGAAATCGATACCTCCATATTTCATGTTTTCACCTTAGTAGCCTCAAGGTGACTTGCGTATATGTGTGTGTATATGTGCAGTACAATCGACCAATAGATATTGTTTTACGAGTGCAACCCAATAAGAGAATTAGCTGAGACTTGCCTATATATGTGCAGTACAATCAACCAATAGATACCGTTTTACGTGTGCAGCCCAATAAGAGAATTGGCTGAGACTTGCCTCTTGTTGGAGTAAGGTGAAAATCAACCTCGACTAGTAATTTGCTCGTTGGTGTTGCTAAGAAATGCAAATAAATTTTTGCAAACGATATTAAAAGTTGGGAAGTTTAGTAAATAAATAAATGTTGGCAATAAATTCAAATGAGAGTTGTTTAAATTAATACTATCGGGTATTTTTTTTTTTTTTTGGTTGAACTATGTGGTAATTTAATAGTTAGTGATGAGTCATACTAATTTAGACTGGGAATGTCAAAATGGAGCTGTTAAGTGAAAAAGGTTACTAATCAAGCCTAATGAAAATTGGTATGTTCGTAAAAAATATGTAAAATTGAGAAAAAAAAATTAAACTATATGTAACTCAAATGAAATTTTGTATCCCAAAACTAGTTGTCAATTAAATATGACAAAATTTGGCAAATTATTTTAATTTAGATTTAATTTCATATAAGAGTTGATAAGTTCATAATTATGGTAAATTATGCAAATAAAAGTTGGTAAGTTAGTATGTAAAAAATTGCCAATTTACGAACTGTAAAAAAGTCGTTGATTTCATAAAAAGAATGGTAATTTATACTACTGTTGGTAGGGATCGAATACGAAATGCACACAGCACAAGACGTCAAATAAAATTTTATGGCTTGAAGCCTCCTGTGTTTGGGCCTCTTTCAAAGTAGTTCACATAGGGCAACTCTATCTGGGCTCCGCCCATACAAAATGCACCCTTCTTACCTTTCTTTAGACATGCCTAGGGATAAATGCATCGGAGGTCTCTATTACATAATCACGTGTCAACTTCTTTTTATGCTATCGAATCCCTAAAATATACAATTCCCTTTTTTCCGATTTGGTCCTTCAGTAAAATTGAGTATCGGAGATGGCGTTAAACGTGACAAAGTGGTGTCTTTGCTTGGCAAAGATGCATCAATGGAAACAAAGACGAGAGAGGGGCTTGGTTATTATGGTTTAGTACTATGCACACTCGTTTGTATTTTTCAGTAAAATTTCTATTTATTGCATGCGTTTGTGTTTATAATATTTTTTTTTATACATATAATACCCTTGAGTACAAATATTTCGATTTTCATTTTATTTCATATTTGTCGTCAGTCGATTAAAAGATGCAACACATCGATTTATCATCTATATTCGAACATTGTGAGACCTTTTTATATTCATACAAATACACACAATATTAATTTGCATTTTGTCATTAAATATAGTACAAAGTAGTAACAAAACATGACAATTAGATACATTAATTTTACAAAATATTTTGCTTTGAATGGTCCTTATATTATGTGCGAGTTTTTTTTAATTATAGCATGATTGATATACAGTCACAACAACATACTTATAACTTCTCAGATATTATAATAATGCCGAATATTTTCCATGAACATATTTAAAAATAATTTTTGACTAGCATAACTTAAGAATAGATATATGAGGCGGCTTGTGGGGAAAAAATTAAACATATTAAGAAAGTACCACGTCAGGTTTGTAGCTTTGCAAAATCTTTTTCCTTTTGACAAAGGTAGAAAGAGAGAATTGACAGTTTCACTTGATATGATCTTACGAATACCCGTGATGCAAAATCATAATTACCCATTTGCTACCTTTAAAAGATTCATGTCATCGAGCATCTTCCGGGAAGTTTGCATATATGTGGCCATATTTCAAGAGGGGTTGCGTTCTCATTTGATTTTTTTTTTTTCTCGAACCTCTAATTTTAATTGGTGAATTACATTGATGGACATGTAATTTTAGTGAAATTTTCACACGAGGGATGTTCATCCACGGAACTCATCAATAAGAGACTCGATTGGCTTAAATTTTCCCTTAAATCGTAGATGAAGAAAAGTACAACCATTTAACTGGTGTCGTTGACCGACCAAAAAAAAAAAAACTGGTGGCATTCTTTTTCCTCATTACTTTTTTTTTTCAGCCCAATATTCTTGGGGGCTAATTAAAAAAAAAAAATTCCCTAACCCCATTATACATATATTAATTCAATTTTAAACTTTTCAAATTTATTAATTTAATCATAAATTTCTTGACAATTTATCAATATAGTTTTTCCAGCCAAATTGGCCGAAAATCGGGGACATGGTTGTCAGTTGTCCTACTTGGTATAGTCGATGATGACGTTGACAATTTTTTACAATTTTTATATTCAATTTTCGACTTTTTCCATTTTTTTCTAGACCAAAAAAAGAATTTTTTTTTCCATTTTTTCTTGTCAGTATTAGTCGTACCGTATACAACGGCTGACATTTACATCGGCGATTTTGGCCAAAATTGGTTGGAATAATTATATTGATAAACGTTGAAATGTTTAGGACTAAATTAATAAAATTAATAAGTTTATGACTGAATTGGCAGTTAAACAATAAATTTGTGACTTTTTTTTGATAATTTTCTCATTTCCTTGGACACTTTACTACGGAAAGCTTTGGTTACACAATGATTTCCTCTTTATTGAACCAAGCGGGGGATAATTAGCCATCTTGTCTATGCAATGTATGGATGTTTCGACTACATATGGAAAAATAATAAAACAATGATGAGTACGAAGCAAATGCCTATGACTAGTGACTCTGACGGAAATACGTCGTCTAGTCTAGTTAAAAAGCAAGCCCTTCATTCAATAAATCCATCTATGAACAGATGTTGATTACTAATGATCGATAGGGTATTTGAAGGGGGGAAATTCATCATGAAAAAGATTGGTACTGGACCAACCTCCCTAAGTACACGAGATGATAAAAAAAGAAAAAAAAAGAATTGGATTGTTCTCAAGACCGACGTCCACATTAACGATTTATGACCAAAATTGGTCATGGCTAGAATAACTACATTGACAAATTATCAAAAAGTTTGAGATTATACTGGACAAATTGAAAAGCGTAGGATTTGATTGGTATGTGTACAAATAAGTTCAGGACCTTTTTTTTTTAATAATTATCCCTAAGGTATTTGCCAACTTCATCTTGTGTAATTCCACTCAGTCGAGGCGAATCCAAGATTGCCTCGTGATGCCACTTTTAAAAAAATGAATTTTGAGGAACTAAGAGATTTAATCTATTCAGTAGATTTTTGTCTTTTCCCTTTCTCTCCACTTATCTATGTAGAAAGTAGGGACAATGACACCACTTCAAATTATTTATTGAAAAGTTTCGTTCTAGCAATTAAGTTACTTGTTGAACGAATTCAATGTTCTTCCATTACGAGACAAGTGATACCTAAGTTGGAGAGTAATATTCACAACCAAACTTCAGCACTTAGATTGATATATTGCATCGATTCACATAACCAAGAACGTACAAAACTACATTATCGAACAACATCACCTACGTGTCTATAAGAAAAATATTTTCTCCGTCCCTAATTAGAGAAATGCTTCCGTTTGGCGCATTATATGTTATAGACATAATCCGCATGTGAAAGTAATTGAGATTACAGGTGGTCGATCTCCATCTTTATAACCCACTAACTTATTCATCCAATTAGGAATGGAGGAAAAGGGGAACTTATGTATAATGCATCTTCCTATATATGAGGATAAAGAACAATCATTCGAATCATCTCGGACTCAGGGAGCATGGCATCCCATAGGTCTACTAGGTTGTGTAAGATTATTCATGCCATTTTGTCGATTCATTCTAAATCTTGCTAGTTATTTCTTGAAAATCATCGGTGATTACTTAATTTCAATAGAGTTATTTTCTCTTTTCTAATGTAGCCGAACGGCCATTAGAATCACAGCGAAAGGTCGCAAGGAATAAGGATTTCTCCATCCAACGACATTTACTGACCTTGGACAGGATTGGAGCATATAGTCATCATATTCACACGAGGACAAGAAGTAGGTTGAAATATAATATTAAAGAAATTTTGGGTCGTTTTTTTAATTTATATAACCATCGTGGAGGAAAAACCAAGAGGAATAATCCCATTTGGTCATCCCCCCAAACCACCATCATCAAACCTTGTTAGTAGTGTAAGGAATTACTTTTTTGGATGGGGCATAGTGGGACTAATTTATGCCCGTATTTAAATTAAATTCCTAAAGTACCATCCCATATGAAAAACTATTTATAATGGTATATAGGAATATCAGTAATTTTCATTGAAAGTGAACATACTTAAATAAATAAGTGCTTCTATTGGTAATTTTGCATTTTTGTAGCAGAAAAATCAATTTCGACATTTTCTCCGATAGTTGCAATCTAAAACGAAAGACTCGACGCATCCCGTTTTCGTAGCATGATCCATTATCATGATTTGATTTTCTTCATTTCGCAATGTGCCCCGTCATTGAGATTTGATTTCTCTTTCGGACGTTCATATTCAGGCAATACGGGATGTGTTGTGATACATCTTAATTGTACTAGACTAAAAGAAAATGAATGGTACACGAAGGACTTCGCAATATACGTCCGAAAAATAAAATAATAATATATATATATATACGTCCGAAAATTTGACCCAAAGGACGAGGTCCCCGCTCCTACCCATCGGACGGTTGAGAATGGAAGAGCCGACATGGTACCCCGCACAGAGGATGCCAGCCGGACGATGACGCGTCGTTGGTGTAGCGCGAGCGCAGACTCCTTTTCACATGTTCCTGAAAAATCAACGGGAAGAATTCAATCGCAGCGGAAACGGGCGAAAGCACGAAGAAAGAGACACGGGTTGGATGCTCCGGTGCGATTCATCCATGGCGTGTTAGAATAGGGCTTTTGGTTCGTCGGGAGAATCGCTGGTCGCTTCTCTCATTTTCGGCCATTGGGATCGATCAATTCGCACGTCCGAAGAGGTCAGTGACGTCTCCTGTTTACTGCGAGTTCGAGCGCTTCTGATCGAAGCGTTTCCGGTTTAGGGGACGTGAAATCGCCCTCGCTGTTGATATGATTATGGGTCATCGATTGTCAACTCGCTTGTTATTGCACATGGGTCGATGCCGAGTCGGTTTGTGTTTTGTCGAATTATCTTCGGCGTTTGGGTATGAATCGTCGTTGTTCTTTGCTCGTTATTAGATGTGGAGGTCGATGTCGAATTCGTTGGCGTCTTCGTGGATGATTTTCGGGAATTTCGGTTGCTGGGTCGTTATTTATTTGGCTTGCGGATGTTGATTTGCAATCTCGGCAGGGATTTCTGGTGCTAGCATTTGCTTGGGTTGAGGAGATCGATATGCCTGAGCCTTCAGAGGGATTGATTTTTTTTAGCAGGCTTCTTGATGAATGCTTAATCTAAAATGGTTTGAGTTGATTTTTGTAGAAGATGATTGCTTTCAAGCTGTGCGTCTAGTAGTTACGAAATTTTAGGAAGATTTATAGTTGCCAGGTCAACCAATGGTCTTCTTGAATTAGCTTCAAGCCTTGTTTGAAACTTCATAATGTGCGGTATAATGAAAACCATCACTTCATGTTTTTCATCCGATCTTAACGAGGGTTGTGACTTATGATTGGGTGTATAGGCAATTGTATACTGAGTTATCTCAAGAATGGCTAGTGGTTTTGGGGAATCCTCAAGCAGGGCGCCCCAAAGCCCTTCTTGCTCAAGCAACAATAACAATGATGCTGGTAATTTCGAATGCAACATCTGCTTGGACTTGGCTCAAGACCCTATTGTGACTTTGTGTGGTCATCTTTTCTGCTGGCCTTGCCTTTATGAATGGCTCCGTGTTCATTCCCAAGCGCAAGAGTGCCCAGTTTGTAAAGCCCTCATCGAGGAGGAGAAGTTGGTTCCGTTGTATGGCCGTGGTAAAAGCTCGTCCGATCCGAGATCGAAGTCCGTTCCAGGTGTCAACATCCCTCACCGCCCAGCAGGGCAGAGGCCTGAAACAGCTCCTCCTCCTCCTCCTGAACCGAATCTTTTTCACCAGCATGGTCTTGGGTTTAGGGGTGGCTTGGGTGGATTTGGGCCCATGGCAACTGCGAGATTTGGGAACTTTACATTGTCCGCAGCTTTTGGTGGTCTCTTCCCATCATCATTGTTCAACTTTCAGCTCCATGGGTTTCCCGATGCCGCCATGTATGGTGCATCCCCTGGATTCCCGTTTGGATATCCCCATACGTTTCATGGTGGCCATCACCACCACACACATGCATACCATCATCATCCGAGAGGCCATGGACAGCAAGATGTTCACCTGAAGATGTTGTTACTGGTTATTGCTGTCTGTGTGGCTTTTGCACTCTTTCTGAATTAGAAGCGATCGTGCAACAGAATGCTCAAGCTGCTAACCAATTTCTAAGCTTTCCCTTTATCTTGGATATGAACGTTTCTAGTGCTCTGGGGTTTAAGCCGTCTTCTCATCAAGGAAATTGTCTATAAGTTATGTCAGTGGTGTGAAAAACCTGTATTTAGGATTTTGTTCAGATAAGATTCAATCCGTGTTCTTTGAGTCACTTTATGGGATTCGTCACCTGGTTTGAGACATGAAAAATGGATCAATATGCCTTACTCTGATGTCTTCATCTTTCCGTACATATATGTTGAACCCTAGAATCATTTTGCTGAGATAACAGTAGCATTTATGCGATGATAAT
Organism: Eucalyptus grandis; assembly: GCF_016545825.1. Taxonomy (NCBI): domain Eukaryota; kingdom Viridiplantae; phylum Streptophyta; class Magnoliopsida; order Myrtales; family Myrtaceae; genus Eucalyptus; species Eucalyptus grandis. The sequence goes on from NC_052617.1 coordinate 29,533,702, forward strand.
CTTTATCACGATCTCTTTCACTATTTTCACCCTGTGTGCAGGGGCATCTGTGGTAGCTAGTGTATTGGTCCACAGCAGCAGACAAATTAGCAGTAGCGACTCAGTTTAATTTGGCTTTCTTATTAATTCTGGATCGTCCTTTCAATCCAAATAATGTGTGGCTGACCCTCAATATGGTCTCTTGCCGATGCCATTAAGGGCTGCAGCCACCGTTTTCAGGATAAATGTGGCCTGCTAGATGTTGGGATTTGGTAGTTTATGTAGATTTTGATGGCTCGAGCTTCAGAACATTCTTCCTAAAGCACATTATCCTGTACACTTGTTTTCTTTGCGATTATCTGGACCTCATCCCTGAGGAAAGTAACAGGACCAGGATATCTGGAAGCTCAATGAGGAAAGGTTCTAACATTGAGAGGTCTGAAGTTGGATTACTTGAATCGTGACAACGACTTCTTAACTGTGGACAAGAGCATAGGTTAGGAATTACAGGAATTCTATGGATTAGGTACAATTAAAGACCTTTACCTGTTTATGTCGACTACCCAAGAGAGAAGTATTTTTAATTCTGGGGCAAAGCTCTCTGAAAGTTGTTTGTAACTAAGCCAACCAGAACGAATGTAGCATCACCTGTTTGCTACCATTATCATGAGGATATGTGAGAAATATAAGAATGTATTGAAAAATGGTACGGTCTTAAGTAAACATGAATAATAAACAATGTTAGTGGTTCTTAGAATTGAATCAACAACAAATTTGCATTGTCAATGATTATCCGCTAGCTCATGTATGATATCTTCCATTTCCTAAAATAATCCCTGTCATGGAGGCGGCCATGTTTACCTGATGAAATTATTCTGATGTCAATGCCACCGACAATCTAAAGGTCATCCAGTTCCTCCCGTTGCTTTGACTTGGAAGTGCCGGTCTGCGTGGTGAGCTCATCATTCTTACTAGAAGGGATAATCTGGAGCTCAAACCAACAGAATACAGATAACATTTGCATGATCTGGAGACTTCAGGACATTGTTATTTCCAAGAGTTAAATGAGTTGTTCTTGCATTTACTAAAATGGATTGTGATATTCAGGAAGATATGCTTCACATGAATGTGAAGCATCTTCATTATTTATGGTAGCTTAAGATGTCTGTCTAGTAATTAAATTCACGTAAGTCTGTCATTCTCCTACTCATTTAATTGGTGTTTGGTCCAATGAGATACATTCTTCTACTCTTAAGGCAGCAAATGGATATCCGCCTAACTTTGTGAAGTACTTAACCTGTCAATGGGGGACTGAGCGCCTTTTGTTTTGTATCCATGTGGTCGAAATTACCATGAGTCCCACAAGATTAAATGGCTGCAATTTTTCCTGGTTCTTGGAAGGTGCAATATCTGTCTCCTATTCACACACCTACAAACAAGGTGTGTGAAATGTTGGGTCGGCGGCAATGAATACTGCCTAAGATTGTACAATGTACAATACCCGAATTAAGAGAGCGCCCATTACAGCTTGCGACTAGTCCAAGGCACAGTACCATGTTTTCCCATCACCTAGGTTGACAATGTGACAGTCCCTCTTCACTTTGTAGGAGTGATGGGTCAAATGAAAAGGGCATGTGGACGAAGGTTCACTCTTTTGTTTTTTGGCTGTTGCCTGCTTCTTCTCCTCCTCCTTTTTTGACATTTTTCTTCTGCAGAGTGATGGGTCCACTGAATTGGGAGACCCACACGGTTGTGGACTCGGTTCCTAGGAGGTACAAAGGTCTTTTATGCCATTCGTCATCCATTCTTGAACACCCCCACCCTTCCTTAATTTCACGTTCAACTTGTCCATAACTAGGACCTCTTTATAGGGCCACTGTCCTTACGCGGTGATGGAGACAGTTTGGGGGACTGGACCGACCTACCTCATGCTGCAAGTGTTCGACGGAATGCGTATTTGATCTCTCGCACCCTTTGGAATTTGGCCTCGTTCTCAAAATCTGTCATTGAGCTTCCCCAAATGGGTCTGCTTAGTTGAACTTCATGGTGCACGCCTGACCACTGTTTTAGCCGTGTCTGAGAGCCACGAACTGTGGGAGTGGTGGCTCACAAAATCGTGTGGTTTGGGTCTTTATTCAACTTTAGGTGACTAGAAAATGGGACTAGACTCTGAAGATAGATCTCTTATATTATCCTTCTGCCGGCTTGCACCATATTATGTCGACTCATTCTAGTGGCACTTGATATTCAAATCGGACCGTTCTATAAGAGGCGCGGACCATCGCCCGTATCTTTTAAATTGCTGACAAGCTGTTTTGAGGCTGATACGGTGGGAAGCAGAAACTCCATACGTGTGTTTCAGCAGAAGAGAGAGAGAGAGAGAGAGAGAGAGAGAGAGAGAGGAAACTGTATACATGTAATTGAGAATATGTAATTAACAGCCACCTACATTCTCTAAACAATGAATAATACGAAATGGGCCACCCAGACTTCAAAAGAAGTCTAATCACAACCGCCAGCTTTAGACTGGTCGAATAAAACGAAACGAGAACATAGAGAGAGAGAGAGAGAGAGAGAGAGAGAAAGGGAAAAAACAAAGAGGCAGAAAACCCAGATTTTGACTGGAGCGACAAGGTTGTATGTACGAGAAGGAAGGCGGCAACCGTGGGTTCAAGAGATAGAGACTTGGCCTTGAAGCAATTACACTTGTTTTCAATTCGGCTCGTTTGTATTCATCAGAATCCGATTGCTAAATCTCACCTCTCTGAGAATGTGATAGTTCAACACCTGAGGAGGGGGAAGGTCAATAAAGGGAAAAAAGAGGGCGTTGTCATTGTTGTTGTTATCATTATTATTTTTTTTTGTTTTTTTGTTTTTCCATTGATGATGAAACCTCAACAACCCTCGCATGACCTTTCAATTCTTCCCTGTGGAGTGAATTAGTTCCAAAGCTATATTGCTAGTTGCCTTTGTCATGGAGCAACCCATTCTTTCGTATGAACCCCAGAAGCAGGAAGAGGCAAAGTGACATTAGAAAGAGAGACCCTTGTATGGACTGACCCTTGACTCTAAGGGAAGAGCTTTTCCAATTGCACATTAGTTAACGATTTGCGAGTTCGAAGGGGATCATAACCTTCATATTATCTATTTGATGTTGCAACTAGGGCAATTTCACCAAGGTGAAAAGGCGGAGGTATCGATGAATTGGTAGCATAGATGCTAATTTAACTAGCGTTAGGGTTAAGTGTTTTGAGATTGGAGTGGTCTTTGGATCACCTATTTGCGGTCCACTCTTGTAGATAAAAATTGTCTCATTAGATAAATATGTTTCCTTTTGTATGTGTTCATAGTCAAGTGGCGTTCGGGCCAGTTTTTATGCACCTCGACTAGTCCACCTTCAGTTACAATACTAAGGATGTCCTCTCCCACGTTAGCCTATTGCATAATATTTTATTTAAAATTAATTACAAAAAGAAAGTCATAGCTTATGTGAAATCGTAGAAAAGGGTAGGAAAATCAAATAGAAATACGAGAACGCAAACAACAAGTGACAAAAAAAGAAGAAGAAGATGGAAATGCCAATTTCAACAAGCTCGATATACAAATCACTGTGGTTGTAACAAAAAAAATTATCTTGGCCTATATTTATAGGCAAGGGGAGTTAATTTCCAACGTGTCACAAATTAATGAAGATAAATACCCTAGAATCCTAGCTGAAATCTAATTTTCAATAATAAACTAGGAAACTAAATCAATAGGTGGTTGAGAGACTACTGTCCTGTATCGACTATGCAAATTTATTTGAATAATGATGGTATGAAGATAGTTTACCTGCAAAAGGTTGTGAAAAGAGGGGCTTTGGGGGAGATTAAAATGATTAAGGGGAAAGCAACTTTTGACTTCATTACCTAATTTGCGCATATCATCTCCATTCCCTCCAAAACAATCATCTCTCTATTCTTTAGGCTGTCTTACTTCCTATTCACTTCACAAACCTCAAATGACAATAACACGAGGAGGAAGAGCAAAACCAGAGAAAATGAAATGTCAGAGACAGAAGAGGACCCATCACCAAAGAACCTTTAAAACCTGCCATTGCTGATGTGAACTCAAACAAACTTACATTGACCAAAAATCTCTCTCTCTCTCTCTCTCTCTCTCTCTCTCTTCCCCCAAATCTTCCAATTTCCTACTTTTTCCTTAGTTTTTTGTAATTGGGTCCTTGTAAATCAGAGAATTCTTGTTTAATGCTCAAGCCTTCATGTAAAAAGCGAAATCTGAAGTTGAGGTTGGTCCATTTTTTGTTAGTTCTATCCTTTAAAAACAACATTCCTCTCACAAAATACATGCCCTCTCTCTTTCCCTCTTTCTCTATCCCCACGAAAGTATGCCTGAACAACCATTCCTCCTCCTCCTCCTCCTCCTCCTACTCCTCTCCTCCATTCTCTCCTCCACCGCCACCACGACCGTCGCTGCCCGACAATTCAAGGAAGCCCCGCAATTCTACAACTCCCCAGATTGCCCCTCCATTGTGGAAAACCACCACAGAGCCGAAGACAACGCCGAGAAGCCTGAGGCGGATGATGACGGCATCTTCCTTTGCTCCGAGACGGCTGTCCACGTGGCCATGACCCTCGATACCGCGTACATCCGCGGCTCCATGGCGGCCATCCTCTCCATCCTCCAGCACTCCTCCTGCCCCCAGAACGTGGTCTTCCACTTCGTCGCCTCCGCCTCCGCCGACGCCCCACACCTCCGTGCCACCATCTCGGCCTCCTTCCCTTACCTCCGCTTCTGGCTCTACCGCTTCCACGACTCTGCTGTCTCGGGCCTCATCTCCACGTCCATCCGCTCCGCGCTCGACTGTCCCCTGAACTATGCCCGGAGCTACCTCGCCGACCTCCTCCCTCCCTGTGTCCGGAAGGTCGTCTACCTTGACTCCGACCTCATCCTCGTCGATGACATCGCAAAGCTTGCGTCGACACCGCTTGGCGAGAGCACCATCCTCGCCGCCCCTGAGTACTGCAACGCCAACTTCACCGCCTACTTCACGCTGACCTTCTGGTCGAACCCTTCGCTGTCATCGACCTTCGCAGGCCGCACGCCGTGCTACTTCAACACTGGAGTGATGGTGATGGATCTCGATCGGTGGCGACGCGGGGGCTACACGAAGAAGATAGAGGAGTGGATGGAGCTGCAGAAGAGGATGAGGATATACGAGCTAGGGTCACTGCCGCCCTTCTTGCTGGTGCTCGCAGGGGGATTGCAGCGGTCGACCACCGGTGGAACCAGCACGGGCTTGGCGGGGACAACTTCCGAGGGCTGTGCCGGGATTTGCATCCCGGGCCGGTGAGCCTCTTGCATTGGAGCGGGAAGGGGAAGCCATGGGCCCGGCTCGACGCCAACCGGCCGTGCCCTTTGGACGCTCTCTGGGCTCCTTACGATCTCTTGCAGACTCCATTCTCTTTGGATTCTTGAAAAGAAACATCAGACATCATGCTCAAGGTTTTACGTCGGGGCCTTTTAGCCGGAGGATTGATATCGGATCGCGTGACCGACGCCTCGAACGGCGATGAATTGAGCATTACATGCACACCTGATTGGGAAAATCTCTGATGAAGGCCAAGATGGTTTCCCTTTGAGCCTTTTGTTCTGATCTTAGTTTCTTCTTCTTTTTTCAATCGAAAAGTTCTGATCTTAGTTCAAATATGTGAAAGTTGTAGATAATATAAGAGATCTTGATGTGTAATTGCGTACGACGGACGCAAAATCAATAAAATGTTCAGGATGATGCAGAGAAGTCGTTTTGGTGCAGCATCGTTTTGCTCTTCAAACGCATAAAAATGCACATTTCAATCTCTGCAGAGAAAAATAAAAGAGGCTTCATTATCCAGGAAAAATTAAACCAAAGTTCTATTGTCTCTAGACATTATCGTTATTGCAAATTAAATTTCTTGGGCTGTTTTAGCAGCTCGAAAATTAGTCGTGCTACGGTACTTGTTCATATGAGGACTTTCGAGAGGTTATTGGCTAGACTTAATTCAAATATACTTGACCGGTTCACATTATTTAACGCGGGATCTTACTTACAGCAGTATTAACTCTACCTAGTGTTCACAATTTTCCATTGAGTCTATCATATAAATAGAATGAATTCACATCCATGCTTATGCTTGTCTCATTAAGCACAAGGAAATAAACTGTGGAGATTAGTCAAGGCATTCATGAAGGTTGAAATTGAAACTCCATTTCATTTTCTGAACATTGTTTTGGCTAGAACTTGCCATGGATACAGCTTCCATATGGCCTTTATAATTATTTTCCCCATAAATAATTACAAAATCCATAATCCACACCCCCCCCAACTGGCTATAAACAATTCCCCACATTCGTCAATAATGGAAGACAACCTGATTTCTGATTGACAGCTTCAAAATGACATTGATAGGAAGTTCCAACATTGACCACAAATAATGTAGAATAGTCAAACATTTTGGTATGTAAGATTTAAATCTTACGATCCAAACTTCTCACAGAGTCCATAGAATTCCATCGCAAATAAACAGCTAAAATCACACAAAATGACTTTATCGTTAAGCATTTAACATGCTTATATCGTATGTCAGTTTAAGACATGACCCATGTTTGATAAGATACTTATATCATCAAATGGGAATGATATTTTATTCAAAATATTTGTTCGATTGTTGAGTCACATGGTGTTAAATCTATGAGATTAGTGAAGTATGTCATAAATTTGAGGTTAATGAGTGAAATGTACAGCGAAGGATAATTCAACGAGCGGTGTAGCTCGGTCGTTCGTTGTGGGTTCGCATACACCAGTCGGACTCAGAGCGGTGGATAATTCAACGAGCCAGCCTGTGCGAACTTCCCTTTTCCTATGTCTGCATTGTGTTAATCATACGATTGAATATGTCGTTGACCGAAAATAAAATGGTTTTCGATTTGCTTTTTCTTGGGTAAAGGGACAAAATATTAAAAATAAATAAAAAGAACAAGGAATTAATCGTGTTCAAAAAATTCAGTACGGAGTGTCGGTGGAGGGAGGGAAGGTGGAAGGTGGAAGGTGGAAGGGAGTGATGATGTTAAGATATAATTTGTACGGTGCACGATAAGATCTGGACGGACTTGTGATTTCTACAGGTGGGTCCTAATCAAGATAATAGAACTCAAATCGCCTTTAATTCATGCTTCCTACTCGATATTCGAGTCACGTAGTATTAAAATCATGTGCTTCGATTGTTATATGGTGCATGACGGACGAAGGACTATTTATGCAACGCATTTTTAGCGTCATGGTCGATTGTTATATGGTGCATGATGGCACTTGTAATGTTAAAGGGACGGAACGCATCCATCCTAAAAATAATATTGTATGATTTGTTGCGAATCCTTAAAGTTATTATGTATCCTTTTTTTGCCTAATTTGATTCTTTAAAACTATAATATTCTGATTCATCTCGAAGGAATCTGTGCATCAAAATCCTACTATCATAAAATTAATATGATATGAGCCAAAATTTGAAAAAAAATTTGATTATTAGCAGGCAATCTCTATTATGATGCCAAAAGAGCCGTGTGCGTGGGATTCATACCCGCCACAAATTCTATTTTCGTTTTTCCTTGTTCATATTATTGGCTAATTGAGTGCTAAGAAACATTGACACTCTCCAAGAGTCTTTATGTATTTCGACACGTGTCCCTAACATGCGTGTTTAGAATTCCAACATGTGATTTTAACAAGCATGGGGTTAAATTTAAAAAAATTCAATACTTAATGGATCAAAATGTAAATATATGAAAAAAGGGTAGGGATCGTGGTTGGACATCGCTGCTGCTGCCGCTACCACCATTGGAGAAGGTCGGTGAAGTGGCCGGGGGAGGGGGGTGGTCACCAACTTGGGCGAGGCCATTGCTGGCTAGGCAAAGGCCAGCGAGGCTTGCCTTAGCTAAGGCCTAGCCAAGGCTCGCCTAGATCTGAGCAACACTATGCCCTCGCTTAGGCCTGGCAAGGGTTGTCAGTCCTTGCCTAGAGCTAGTAAGGCCTCACTTAGGGCTAGGAGGCTCACCAACCATAGGCGAGGATCGGCATCACCAAGCCTTGCTTGGCCCTCACTTGGGCTGACGAGGGCAGCCACCTAGGTTGTCAACCCCCCTAGGACGGTAGCAACGACAGCGGCAATGGTGTGCCTAGCCACGACCTTGCCTTTTTTTTTCTTTTTTTTCTTTTTCTTTAAGAATTATTTTAGCTTTTTCAAAAGTTGTTTACTATTCTTTAAAAAAGATTAGATGCCATGTAAGATAAATAAATAAATTTAAAAATACCACTTCAACATTTTCCATTAAACAAATTGATGGTGTTAATGGAAAAGCTTGACTATATCAATTTGATAAGTTTTTCGACTCAATTGCACTTTCATTATATATTTTAGGACTTGTAGTGCACGTAATAGTATAATGTGGATGGCTTGTTTTTTTCCTCCAAGTTTTATGGATTATTGTAATGAAATGTAATTGAATTTGTCAAATTAAAATAATGAATGATACTAACAAATATTGAATTAATGTTTTTAGTGTAAATTAACTCTAGGCTCTTTTTGTTATTATTTATTCATTTATGCACTTATATATAAAAAAAATTTTTTAATAAATAACGTGTCGGAATGTGTAGGAATTTTTCATTTTTTGATAAATGACCTGTCGGCATGTCATATCATATTATATGGCGTGCTGCGTGTCCATATCAATACTACATAGATTGAGTGTTCGAAGAGCAAGACTGACGAAAACTCAATTATCTTGTTCTAGATTTGATGGAAATAACAAGTGATGAGGTTTCAATTTACAAACACCATATCATCAATAAACTAATAATGGGGCGGTCAACACACATTCGCGGTTGTGGCAAAAGAGGAATGTGGAGGATGACTAACACGTAGAACACTTGAACAACTCCTTTGGATTTCCAATGTCAATATATATAACTTGTTTCAAATCTCATTGCATCAACTAGTAGATTCTGTTATGAAAATGAATAATCAGTTTATAGCTAAAAACTACCTGATTTTTTTTTTTCTGAATTAAATGTGGAATCATTAGCACAATTTCAAAATGCACTATAAAAATGACTAGGCAATTTACCCAATTAATTCTAAACCTACTCTATAGATGTCAATTCAAAATTTTTACGTTAAATTTCAATTAGCAATGCAATTCACGAGTTGTTCACATCAGCGTGTCACGTAGGATGGCTGGGCAATGTCAGCAATTTTTTATGCAATTGGCTGAAATAATTATATTAAAATTTCGCATAAGGATTTAGAACAGCATTAACATTTGTAAAGTAAGTTTAGGACTGATTGGATGATTATCTCTGGATGGCCTTTTTAATTTAGATTAATATACTCTCTTGTGTAAACGATTCATCATCGTGTGAGTTGAGGGAAAACAACTATAGCGGTCAATGGTGATATCTTGTTCTTTGAATAATTTTGATAATTAATCTATAAAGTCTACGGGCAAAGGCGGAAAAAACAATAAAGTCAAAGTCAATGGAATGGTGAGTTTGAGAGGGAATGTCACGCGTGAGAGAATTCAATTTATTTTATTGCCCATTAACTTTGACATGTCACGAAATTGTACCTGATGGGATTATCATCAGGAGGAGTAATACATGTCTTCTTCATGTCCATTCAAGCCGAGGAGAGGTCCAAAAACTGTTAAAGTGGTTGACAACGATGGACTTTTTGTCATTTTCAATTTTTTGTTTTGTTTTGAATTCCTCTTATTTTTATTTTCCTTTCTCTTATCTCATAGAAGAAGCGGTTACGTACGGATAAGAATAGTGTAAAATAGGTTTGTTGACCCCTATAAGTACGAAATAACGCAAAAATGACTTATGTGGATAATAAATCTATTGCATTTTTGTCACAAACTTATTATATTTTTGTTAAATTAATTCTAAATATTTTAATTTTTTCAATTGATTCATAATTTTTTTTGCATTTTGACAATTGAGTCTATTCAGCTAATTTTGATTAGAAATCGCTGATGTAAACATTGGTCATCCTACATGACACGATCGACACGATATAATAAATTTTTATAATATCTGAAAAAGCCTTTTGAATTTTTATATTTTTATTATATTTTCTTCTCTATTCATTATTTACTTCTTTTTTTCTTAATTTTCCTTTTCCCCACACCAGCCATCATCGGGCCTCGTCGATGACTAGTGAAGCACTAGCCTCAAGAGAGGTTAACCATCATCGGCCTAGTCCTTGGCATTTCTTACTTGAGCCTCAAAGATGGTTTGGGGCAAGAAAAAGAAAAAGGAAAAAGAAAAAAAGAAAATAAGAGAAAAAAAAAAAAAAAGGGAAGGAAAAAAAAAAAAATCAAAATCAAAATCAAAATCAAAATCAAAATCAAAAAAATATTAAATTGTTATTTAAAAATGTTCACGTCCTCGTTGATTATGCCACATATGATAACTGACATCAACGTCAACGATTTCAAGGCAAAATTAGATGAATTGACTCAATTGACAAAACTTAAATATGTTTAGGACTTAATTAATACAATTAAAAGGTTTAAGATTTTGGATAATTTTTCCAAAAACAATGGATAATCTCCTATATAATTCGTGGGTAGTACGATTTTATCCCTCCACGTTTAATATTTACGGTACATGTCGGGAACTTCTAATAATCAGAGGATCATTTCTCGGTTCTCATGTAGCTTTTCAAGAAGGATATGAACGTAATTGTATCAAGACTTTGGGGAGAGAGAGAGAGAGAGAGAGAGAGAGTAGTAAGAATGGCATTATGAACCGTTTAAGATGGTTAACCTCGTTTTCAATCTCTTTCAAACTTGAGATAGGTGTGGGATCCGACTGCTCGGAATTTAATTGGTCAAGCACCTGAACTTTTCCTTGTCCTTGCCTCAGTTACTTCCTTATTAGCCGGCCCTTACCCTTCATCTTGGAGCTCTCCCTGGTGGATCTCTTTCCTGGTTATTGAGCAAACTCGCTAGATACTCAACAATGTCCGCTAGAACCGAATGCAAGCCTGATTGTACTCGATACAAGCTCATCCGGGTCAAGTGACATTGAGTTTCAAGAGATGCTTCAAGCTCATTATAAGGAAAGCTAACTCATCCAAGATAAAAAAATAAAAGAATCATCTTTTATTTTCGAGCTGGGGGCTCCATTGTGTCGTTATACAGTCTGGCATTTCGACGAAAAAGCAAGAGCTCGTTCGAAATTCCCTAGTTTACAGTACCCATCTCTCAGGGCTCGATATGTTATTTCATCAGGCAAGCATCTGTGTCCCTCCATTCTCTGGAAAATCTCCTCTGCTTCGGCCATTTTCCCCATCTTACACAGTCCGTGAATCATGGTGTTGAAGACAATGCTCGATTTGGCGAAGCCCCTCGCCAAGATATCTTTCCACAGCAGAAGCGCCATTTCAAGATCCCCCATCTTCAGATACACATCTAGCAATGTGCACAAGGAGACTTCATTGGGCGCCACGCCTCTTTCCAGCATCAAACGCCACAGGTGTAAGGCGTCATTGAAGTCTCCAACCCGACACAGGCCCTTGAGAAGAGTATTATAAGTTACAGCAGATGGTTCGATTCCTTCGTGAATCATCTCGTTGCATAACTTAAAAGCCTCTCCTATCAAGCCTTCTCTACAGTAGCCATCTACTAGAGCATTATAACCGTAGGAGTCCAGCTTCATATTCCAATCTATCATCTGCGATACGAAGACCTCTGCTTGAGAAAGTTGACCGAATTTACAATACCCATTGATCAAACAATTGCAAATGACATTATTCAAACCGAAACCCAGCTCCAGCATCTTCTCTTTAACTCTTAAAGCATCATCCATTTTGCCTATCCTACAATAACCATCCAACAATATGCCATAAGTACGCTCATCTGGAACAATGGACTTGTCATCCTCCATTGCCCCAACAATCTTCTCTGCTTTCTCCACTTCACATTGCATGCAAAAACCCTTAACCACAGACGTGTACGTAACCACGTTTTTTAATACTCCTTTATCGGCCATCATCTTCAACACCCTCTCAACTCCTTCCATATCCCCACAACTCACATACCCATCAATCAAGCTATTGTAAGCAACTATATTCATATCAAAACCAGCATTTTCCATCCCCTCCACAAACTCCATGGCCTTATCAACCTGCCCATTCTTGCAATTTGCATTCACCATTATCGCACAAGTGAACACATCGGGCACAATCCCCATCCTCGCCATCTGATCAAACACGAGAACTGCGGTGTAACTCTCACCATTTCTAACCAACCTGCTCAGCAAAGAGTTACAAGTCCTCAAACTCGGCACTCGACCGCACTTGCCCATTTTATCAAACACGTAGAGCGCATTCTTCACCATGCCCTTCTCCACGTACGCCTTCAGTATCATATCAAAAACAACGGGCGAGAACCCATAATCCCGATAAACCCTCAGGAGCTCATCCCACACAACAAACGAAACATAATTGTTCCTGCACAGAGAGACCAGTTCGTTCACATAAGCTCTGGTTTCCTCGTACATTCTAGCTCTGGCCAGTATATGAACGAGCTTACAGTAACCCTTCACATCAGGCCGATAATCCTGCTGCTCGGAGGCGAACTCGAAGAACCTCAAACAAGCAGTGGGGTTCAAGCGGAGACGGTGAAGAACGGAGCCCAGGAGGTCGTCGGAGAACGCGAAGGGCAGGCATTTCAGGGCGCTGAGGCGACGGAGGACCAGGATGCGGGCGATCCGGTCGAGGAGCTCGGGTCGGCTGAGCCTGGACTCTTCTCGGGGGTTCCAGCGGGGGGACGACGACGGCGCGTGGAAGGATCGGACTCGACGTGGGTTGGAGGGAAGGAGCCATCTTGACGAGTGCCTCAGCATTTACGTGAAGAGGCGAGAGATCGTGGGGTAGATGAGGGTTTGGCCTACGATGGGTGTCATCTTGATTCTGAGACTCGGCGTTGCATGTTGCAGATGGAGAGAGGGACGACCGTCGTACCGAGAGAGCTCGATGAAGATGATGATGAGCAAGCCAAGGTTCGAGTTCTCTGTTCTAGCTGCGCAAAAATTGGTGGTTTGACGAAAATGGCAGAAAAAAGAGGAATTTGGATTGTGGGCTTTTGGTGTTACGTTATGGGCCCGCGTTGTTGTTTGAGAAAGAGGGAGTTTTACTTTTAGCCCCCTGTAGTTTTCCCTTTGTCTCGTTTGGCCATCTCTCTGTTATTGAGTCAGCCTATATAGCACTTAGCTAGTGATAATTTTGCTGAAACACTGACAAGAAACCAAGAAATGAAGACAAGATACAAAGGGAAATTGGGAAAACTGAGGCTGCGCTTGGTTGTGGCCCTGGGAAGCCTTCCGTTTGCTGTCTCCATTCAAAAGCAGGTTATGAGAAGCATTTGACAGTCTTCCTTAATTTTCCCCTTCTGGAAAAGTTGAAATGAAGAAGAAAACTAGGAAATTAACATGTTTTCTTCTTTATGAATTTGCACACATGAAAAAGGGAAAGTGTCATTCTGTGGGTGCATACATCCTATGTCTATCGTTGTCTCATATCGGTCGCGAATACTCGATATTCCATTCCTCGCAGAAAAAGAAGTACAAACAAGGTATATCTGGAGGAGGGAGAGAAAAGAATTTCCAAGTAAAGAATGTATAAGAGTATGACCTGATCCTGTGGTTTCTATTGTAATGGACAAAGAATGTGTATGGTGAACTCTCACGAGGAATGAGTGTCATCCTAAGTTACTATGTACCACCTACTAATCCCTGCACATTGACCTTGAAATAATATGAACGGCCAATCATCCTCAACTCTGCTGCTAGAAAAAATAAATGAATCTCACATCAGCAAGGAAAATTCCCTGTCAACTGAATGTGATCGAGGGTCGTTCGAAGACCATACTTCTTCACTGCCTGCCGGCCAGCCCTGAAACCATCACCGTAAACTGGGGACGAGTCCGATTCAATCTGGTGCATGAAGAACTCACCGAGCCTCTGCTCGAATTGAGATTTAGGGCCTCCCTTCAGTCCTTGAGAAGAGGACGGTGCCCTGTGGCTGCTTGATTCTGAGTTGAGCTCTGCCTCCAACCACATGTGGGCCAACACTTGGCAGATGCCTTCCTCCACATCTTGGCGGAGAGTTCGAAAACCTTAAGCATAGATGATGAATATGTCACTCCAAATCGCTGACAAGTTATTTTACAGGAACTCAATATGATGGTAGAATTAATTCAGTCATCCGAGCATCAGAGCTTGTGAAAACATAGGATTCAATCTGTGAAAGCACACAAATTCCATAATAAAAATGGCACTGACTAGGAAATTACCATTAAGTCGAAGGAATGCATGCATCATTTCATGAGCTAGGATCGATCCAGTCAACAACCTGTTCCCAAATACTTGCATTAACAAGCGGGAAAAGTGTAATAGATTGCAACAGCAAAACAAATATTTCCAAAACATGAATTTCTGCATGGAGTTCTAGAATTATCACGCACATACAATACCTGGGAAGACCATACAAGATGAGAATGGCAGTCACTTCACAAGACCGTGTTAGCTTGAAGGGCTCTGTCATCATGTTCGTAGCTCGGCCTCCCCCAATCCTTGGTCTCCGTGATATCTGCCATAGAAGGTAGAAATTCATATGAGAGAGATAGACGATGGATAAATGCTATTTCACAGACTGAGCATTCTACAGGAGTTCTTACCGTACTGATGGTTCTTTCCTCTGAGAGGCAAAGTCCTCTTGTCTCAGGCATGTGGTAATGGCCCTGGTCAAAAAGTAATGTTTTGAAGTGATTAACTGCAAAAACAATGTACCCCCAAAAGTGCCATTGATCATGATTGATATACTCAGAGACATGTCACTATAAAAGCATGTTAAAAAGTTCTAGAAATGAGACTGTCTGACCATCAAATCCTTCTTGATTACTATGTCAAAGCATGACCATTTTCTAGAATGAAAGACACGTTCATGCACATTTTGCCTTGCAATTTACGTTCTTTACGTTTCTATTTCTCATGTTATCATCCAATAAGACTGTGAATGGTTAACTAACTGTCCAGTATAGAAACATGCCAATAACAGGGAATGCAAAAGAGCAAGCCTTACATTTTTTTCTCCCTCTCTGGCGTCATTTAGAGCTTGACGTTCCACCAGGAGAAGCGGAACTTGCTGCGCCACTTTCATGTTCAAAAACTCATAGAATTTATGTATACTGTGATATAGTGGTTGACATTGATTCGTATCCATGATTGCCGAGTCTAAGCATTCTAGGCAGAGCTTCCGACCATCATCAAGTGCGACATATTGCATCTCTCGTGACTGCACATGAGGAGAAAATATCTCAACCTATAACTTTCAAGCAAATATAGGTTGCTGGATCTCTCTTGCAGAGTTGAGATGCTAATTTGGGAGATAGAGTGGATTCATCAGACTGACCTCCATTCGCTCACAGCTGCAGCACCTAGGAGTCCCATCATGTTCGTGTGAAGGGCAGTACTTCTGAACCCAGAAAGGATGTGCCCTATATTCAATAAGACCAGCAGGGTTCGTCGGAATCTGTCAATGGAGATGTATTCTGATATGAGTGGCGCCTCTCAGGATATAATTCATAGTTTTTACATGGTACATACATCATCGTCTTACATCTTAAGGCATACAAAGTCTTTTCAATCTACAACACCGATAATTCCCCATATATAGAAAGATACTGTATGGTCAGTTGGAAGGTCTGCCCATATTTTCCAATTTTATGCGTATTCCTTTCAAGTGTCCCTCAATTTTTTTGCTCTATTTCAAAATTTTATTTATCTGTGATTTTGATATTGTCATCTAAATCCTTTCATTTCAACACTGTTTCTAGTCAACCTAATGAAACAGAATACTCAGTGAATTCAAGTAGATTCCTCCTTCAGTGTAGCAGGATTTTACTACAAACTGACAATTCTTGTCATTCTCCATTTAAGAATTACAGCTGACAAAAATGAGCAGAGTATAGTTTCCTTATTACAAAAGAGAGATGGAATCATTTACAAAATGACCATGAGTTATGGGTCTATTGACAGTCAAATAGAGATAATGTAGAGTAGGGTGAGTCAGTTCAAAGCAGATGAAACTGAAAGATCACATTTACGCACATCCAATGAGGGGGAACACGTTCAAGCTATATATAGCCAGTTCAAAGAAGTATATTCCATGACACTTACAAAATGCCTGCAAACATCACACTTTGGGTGGTGATGCTCCTTGTAGCAAGACCTATGAAAAGGGTAATTTCCTGATACAGAAAACTGCAATTCACAGATAATCTTGCTTGATTAGTTGGTGTAAACCACCCAAATAACCCTCTTAGTCAAAAACCAGAAATGTATAAATTCCTAAACGAATCAATTATATAAGAAATAATTTTGGTCAGTATTTACCTCATAATCAGCAATTGGTCGACCACAAGCACGGCATCGAAAACATTCCGGATGCCAAACAGCATTCAAACAGTTAAGAAACCGTCCATGACCGATTTCCATATTACACCCAGCGCAAATTCTACAATATTGAGAAGGCACTCAATTGTCATGTTTCTGCTGTAATCAACTTCAGAAGAAAGAAACAAGAGACTTAAGGCATGCTGGATAAAAGTTGATGAAACTATATTCTTGCCAATTGTCAAGGATGAAAGAGTTAGCAATATCGGACACCTATCATTTACACGACACAATGACTTAAGTCATGATACACTTAAATTGATTGTTGATGCAAATGGAATTGTTTCTATTGCAAGTCAATCTGGCTTTCTAATCTAATGGTAACGGAAATTTGACATAAATTGCAAACACAGCTATGCCACTCTAACACAATGACATATCTTAGGGGCTCACACGGGACCCCAAACTCCCAATCTGATAGGTGCATAGTGTAACCTTCAGTAATTTTTTATGTATGTGTGAATTTTCATGAAAGATTTCTTTTACAGGATTTTCCAAATTCTTTTTATCTCGTCCCCCTGGTCTAAGCCTTTACATCCTCAACTATTATAACAGGAATGGTAAAACCTAACATGATATGCAGCAGAGAAGGTTATTTCTCATTCTTTTGGACTAAAATATGTAGTTTCACAAGAAAATATACTCATGCATAGGCATGACAGATGTGCAAAACATTCCTTAAAAAGGGAAAAAGGAAAATGTACCATAGAACATCTTATACATCATAACAAAATATACAGAGACATAGGCACCAAAAAAGTGCAATTTCTTAGGAAATAGTTGACTAGAATTTTTTGTAACAAGAGGGTAAAAGGAAATTTTACCTGATAAGAAAACGTTTAACAACTTTCATTTTAATATATCTTGACTACTAATATATTTAAAGCTTTCCCAAGAAGCTAGCATGTCAATGATTCAGCATCAAGTGATGAGAAAGAATTTTTGTGAAGTGACCAACTAACCCAGACTGTCAACTAGCCAAAGAGTATCACTTGTAAAAAGGGGGGCTTGACACATTTTGCTGCAAATCCTAAACACAAGTAAGCATCTCTTCTTTTGTTTAATGCTTGGAGAAAACACCTTCTTTCCCTTATCAGCAAGCTTATGATGGATTGGTGAAAAATCTGGAGAAAATGACTCACTATCTTTCCCTTATGAACGAGATTAGGTCAGAGAGTCATGTCAGCGTCAGTCGTATATCAAAATACAGTTCGATGATTGAATGGATAACAGAGATTTGAGGTTCAACGGATGGTGGGTCATAGTAAGGTGCTTCTTGCAGAGGGAGACTTCAATAGAATTAATGAATAAAATTGTAAACCACCAGTATCCTTCATGGTAACAAGCAGCATTTTAGGGCCTATTGAATTTACTTGAAGCTGTAAATTATTCAAGTTGAAAATGTAGTTGCTTAAATTCAAAAGAGTACAAGCTCATGGATGAACTATATGGTATTTACATATATCAGGAAGCTCAGTAATCATGCACGAAGTCCTAAAAGCATAAGCCCACAATCAAGGCTGCATTTCATGTTCAGCACACCTCTTCATATTTTACACGACTTCAAAACTCTGGAAATTGTGAACGTTGATAATCCAAAGTTCCGAAAGGGTGAAAACTTGTGTAATGTGTCAGATAGGGGGATAATTCAAACATTTCTTTCGACATAAGTTAGTGAGAATGTAGTTTGTCATAAAATATATTAAGGCTCTGTTAACGTAGTACTCTCAGGGCACTTGTCACGCAACTGCAAAAGGGAGCTTTCATATTTTAAAAGATCCTCTTTTCTTTTCTATTGATGTATGTAATTAGTATTTTAAAAATTTTGAAGTTTTCCTTATCAGAAGTGCTTGACTAATGTCATTGGTGAACTTATTAACATGACTGCTCTGCTAACGGTATGACCCCTGTAATAATATAAATCTAATCGAATCAAAGAGGAAATCAAGCACGAAACTTCAACTATTCCTACACCCTTCCCTTTTCAAACTTTAAATCCAAATAGTACATGATCTCCAAACTTGTTCACAATGGCCTAAATAACAAACATGGCTCTTGTTACACAATCAAACTCCATGGAATAAGGTCGAGAAAATAAACCATTCCATCCAAGTAGAATGTTTGCTTGACCTTGTTCAAGTAACTTAAGGGTAAAAAGGTTTCTCATTCCCTACCTACTCCCAGATTACACTCAAACTCATGCAGTGCCCATTAACCTAGGACCAAATTTTTGATAAACACAACTTAAGAGTCAAAATGAAAATTAAACAAATTTTCCACAATATAAAAGCTGTCATACCTGTAACCTGTGGTATAGGGGAATGGTACAGATTGATATATATGACCATTTCCATTTGGGAAAGGAGAGTGTCCATTTCCTCTACGGGGTGGAGACGCAACATTCAAGCTTTCTTGGATGGCCCTAGCCAGTTGTTCATCTTCTTCCAGTTGGTGTTGATTGTCTGATCCAATCATTCAATTAGAAAGTACATAAAAGTTTTGAACACAGAGAAGACATCCACAAATCATAGCTTAAAGGTCCGCATCATATTGTTGCTCAAGAATTAAAGCAGAATTACAAGCACATAGTCTGTCTCTCCAACAGAATATGGAGTAAAAAATTTGACCGATGAAATAAATGGCCAATTGGCCGTATCACTCACCAATCACATTATTTTGATTTTGGCTCTCCTCCGAAAGGGATAATGCGATGGCACGATCTATATCTTGATTCTCATACTCCAACCATGCGTCCTACATTTAGTTGCCCACCAAATGTGGTTAAAAGGAGAGAGCAAATCAGGAATCTGAATCGCATTACAAAAGTTTAATACTGGCAGACAACGTCAAGGAAAATAGGATGACTACTGCATTTCGTAATAGTATAATGTCTGATTTTCAAACGTTAAGTGCCATTTACATGATGAACTAACTCCATCAGTCCATTTGATCACATAAGACAAGTCATTCAGATCATTTGAGAAATAAGAGCAAGTCACATCCAGCCCCTAGTGGGATGATGATGATACAAGCTAAACAAAACACAAACTAAGTTAGCACATGATAGACATGGTTATATTGAAGGAATATGGCAAGAACTCATAGATGTGATTACCCGTGAAGTGGAAGGAGCGTTATAATTGGGACCCTCCCCATAATGTCCCTGGTGATGCCCTTCCGTGATTTTATGGCTGGAACCTTTGAAAATTTTCTTGAGCCAACTCATGATGCATAATATTATCTGTTCATGGTCATTGACGTCTCCACCTATAAGAAATTTTATTCAGTCGAGTAACTACAAGAAAATTTGAAAGGCCATATAGATTAAAAAACAGCTTTTGATTATGTTGTTTTCCACAATAATTAGATGGATTGGAACAGTTTATGGTGTTTATTATCTGCGCGCAACCAATAGGAAATATAGGAGCATCATCAGGTAAATTTACATTCTTGTGGCAGGTGAACAAGAAAACCCAGAAACAAAAAGGACCATGCAACTCTCTTCAATTACTCCCGAATAAGAAGAATCGACTCAAGTACAAGTGATGGCAATAATAAGAGGAACGCCTGTACATGTTAGCACATATTCGAATCTTGAACGGGGAAAAAAGGGTTAATGAATCCTTAAAGCTCAAGAAACAATACCAACATTCATAATCTGAAATTCTCAAGCAAGCAGGTGTTGCACAATCAAATGTCAAGAGCCAGTACTGAATTTTTCTTCATCAGGCAGGTATACAAGTAAAACAAGCAAATGCAGTCACCCACCAACCATCATAAAACCAGAGCTTGACGGAGCTCAAAAGCAGACAACCTGGGACTTGTTCGTACAATGCATAAGGAATTTCCCAAACATCTTATGTACTTGAAGAGATAAACCAACAGACATCAATTCGATGAAAGAGAAAATTGAATTCGCAGAGTTACAGCTACATATCCACATGGAAGAAAAGAAAGCGAAAGAGTAAAAAGGACTGACCCGCCTCAAACAAAAGAACAGAGGAGCCTGCGAAAAGATGGGAACTTTGGAGAGACCCAGATCAGAAAAGATCCTGATTTGCCCAAAAGAGCAGCACCGGAGTTGTCCTAGAGACGCTCTCGATCACGCCGTCCAATCTTTCTTCCACCCCTTTTCTTATTTTCCCTTCTTGATCTTTGTCTCTCTCGCTCGCGAAAAGACGGCAACCGGAAAGAGGAAAGCGCGAGAAACCTGTTCTGGGTTCTTTTCGTCAGACCACAAATGGGAAGTCTTCACGCATGTTTGGGGGAAAATCAATAATCGCAGAGGAGCAAATCCCCGAGATGATAATTGACTTGGCTCGGCCAGGTGGTATCGAAGGGAGGAACAGAAGCACGCAGGTGTGGAAAGGAAAACGAGGGAGGGTGCTTGAATCGGACGCAAGTTCAAAGTCAAATTCGGAGCAAAGCCAAAGCCCACCCCACGAAGACAAGAACTTGGCAGTTGACGTGATTGTCACACGGTCCCGACATGCGATTTCATTGACGAAGGTTCCGCCTCCACCCAAGCCAACCCCCCCAGCTGGAGTTTTTGAATTTTCTCCGTCATCGCGTGTTCTAACGCTGTTTCGCCGTGTTTGATTAAATATAAAAAAATTGCGGAACTTAAAATAATTCTTTTTTTTTTTTTTATAAAGAAAGGAAGAAAAAGAGAGAGCTTTAAAACTTTCCTAGGAAGACCGTCTGGGAAAAAAGAAGAAGAAAAAAGACAAAAGCCTGGGAAATTTTAGGGTTTGGTCCGGCGATACACTGAATCGGTCTCGTATGTAATATGCATTGACGGATCGAAAGGAAAAAGGAAGATGAATCGTTGGATGATTTCACAAGGAAAGATAACTTATTGAAAGATTATCAATATTACTATTGATTCAGTGAAATTACAACACTTGAGAAGAATTAGTCTTTGACATGGTTACACATTGTTTAGAAATGCCATATTGTGGAGGTTATAAGAATAGAGAAAAAGATTCACGATAAATTTAGGTTGATTATGACTTTTGATGAAAAATTACTTTGGAAAAAATCACAAAAACCTATACGTATGCCTATCGTGGCACATTTGCCTCGAATTTTTTTTGTGATATTAAAAACCTCAAAACTTTTTTATGACATTAAAATCTCAAATTATGCTCATTGCAACATATTTACTTTAATTTTTTTTTATGACATAATAAATCCAAACACATGCTTATGTATCGTATTTACTCCCGTGAAAGTTTTGTTAGATGATTTTTCAACCAAAACACCTTGATTTTATTTCACTTAAGCTTCATAGGTGTCATGTCAACATCTTTTGCTTTATGGCGTCCATGTAAGCAAAATTTTAACAATGCTCACCTGGGAAACTTGATGAGGATAAATGTGTCACATAGATGCAAATTTGAGATTTTTGGTGTTGAAAAAAAAATTAAAGTAAATATGTTGCATTGAGCATAATTGGGCTTTTTGTGGCTTTTGCCCAAATTGCTTAGATGTTCAGCCTTCTAGACTTTAAATAAATTATTATGGGCCAAAGATGATTATTAATGTTTCATTTACCAATTCTTGGGGACGATTGACTAATCTTGATTACAATTACTTACAACAATTTGAAGTATTTTGCTACTTCTTCTTCTTCTTTGTTGATCCTACTTTACTCTTACTATAACTTTCATTCTCAAGCTTTTACCTTACTTCCTTATAAAGCGATGAGAGTCAAAATCCACAATTCAAACTAAAACGTTTCCATCGGGAGAATATGAGGATTCAAACCCCATATCTCATTTCCATGTGGGAAGGGCAACTAATAGGGCAAACCTTGTGGTTTACTATGTTATTAGTTGCTTACAAGTAAATTCTGGCCTTTTTTTTTTGGAAAATAAAGCACTAAAAAGCATTCGACATTGGGGAGGATGAAAGAACGGAAGGATGTGAACTTTAAAAATCTTTCTTTCGCTAGGTTTAAATGTGTAGAATGATTCAGAGTGTGTTTTAGTAATTTTTACTTGATTAGAATCTTGTGATCTGCATAATTTGATTCTTTTTTAAATTTGAAACTACTAAATTTTTCATGACATACGATTATAGGTACGCAAATTATTTTCATGTTCTAACAAAAAAAAGATTAATTTCATTTTTTAAAAAAAAATTTGAATAATATCTAAATAAGCGATAAAACAAACATGCCCGTTTTGCTCTTTATTAATGGCAAACAAACGAGCCCATTCACTTTTTCTCCTTTTGCAAGTAATTAAAAAAATCCATCATTTTCCATCACGGAGATTCTTAATTGCATATCAATCCAAAGGTTCCTTTTTTATTGTATATATGGTGTACATTTATTAGTCATCTAGTTCAATTTTCCAAACTTTTGTCTGACAAACTTCTATTGTTATTTCTTAAAAAATCTTAAATTTATTTTACCTATATGTTACATCTTTCCTAGAGCTAGAACCTGTCCATGAATTAATTATTCCCTCCATGTAAGCAAAATCTCAATTAATAGGGTCTTATATTGAGTTACTTGTTATCTGTTAATAGTGTATACTCTTTCCCCATCATACTCAAGGACTCACATGGCTTATGCGACTTGGGTGATAGTCGTCAGATGAAACGAGACTTAATATCCATTATTTTTGCCCATGGCTGTTGTAATTTACTCCTGAATTGGTAGTATTTCGTAGGAGCTATCGAACTGAGGCAGAAAATGTAGAGAATAGAAAACTATGTAGTCTTTGATGGCAATTCTGTAATTGTACTGTCAAGTGCAAAAAAGGTAATAAAACCGTTTACTGCGGTAACTTGGGTCCGTCTCATTTTAATAAGTGGGTGAACCCCAAGAGACAAAGGACAAGCAACTTCATTCTCTCTCTAACGCCTAACGGCCCCGCCCCCACGGCGCGTGTCTCCCCTATATTTTCTTCTCCTTTTTAGACGGCAAAACGCGTACGGAGCGTTTGGGAAACAAGTCGATGACTCTCGAAGGTCAAAGAAGATGGCTAAATAAAATGCCCTTTAGAAAAGGTCAAAACCTTATAAGAAATGGGAAATGGGAAATTCAATTTGATTAATGTTGGGGGAGAGGAGCAGTTGGGCCTTCTCGATGATTGAGATCATCGTCCGTCCCCAAACCATTTTCTTGCCGTATGGTTTTCGTCGCCCGCGTGGCTCCACCGTTTCATCATAACCATTGCTTTTCCTAGAATAAGTCAACTTATCACAAGTTAGCAGCTTTGATTATTTGAAATTAAAAGGACTTAAAAGTAAGAAGTGTTTATTTCTTGGAAAATAAATTATGAGTGGATAACGTGATAGGAAAGGGTACAGACAAAGATGGCCACTTGGATAATTAATGAATGCTTTGGAATCAATATGGATGACAATAAATATAAACATGAGATTTGATCTGAGAAGAGACTTTCACGGACTTCTAAAGAAAAAAAATTACTTTTGTCACCGCACTTTACTTCCTTTCAATCTATCTCCGGTCGTTTTATTTCTAGTCATTCCAGTTGTATTTTCACCTTTGCCAATCAAACACTTGTTCTTATTCCTTTAGAATGATTTGTGTTCTTATTGATGGATTCATTTCATTGATTTCTCGAACCCAATTGTCAAATTCTCAATTCTTTCTTTGTGTACAATTATCCGTCAAGTCAAATTGTAAAGATTGCGAAGTTATGTCCAGATCATTGATAAGTTGAAATGCAATTATTTTCACCATGAAGTCGACAATAAGAAGTGAGCAATTTTGAAAAAACAAATACTGCTGGGAAAAAGAATGAAAGGACAACTCCGTTTTCAATGAACTCGTGTTTTTTAGTTTCACTGGTCATGGTTAGGGATAAGCTATAAGCGCAGACGGGCTTTCCCTGGCTTATGATCAGAACTCTCAATACCATCCACTGATTCAAAAGTCGGTAAAATTGCTTTGACTTGCATCTTCTATCTGGAACAAGTCCAATCCGTACATGATGGCACTCGTACCTTCACCGGAATTAAGTCAAACATTTCGCCTTCGGTAGGAGAAAGAACTAAACATATATAACAATACAAACCAGAAAAATGTACTCCAAATTAGGGCGCATTTAGTAACATTTCTATTTAAAAATTATTCCTAGAAACAAAAATAATTTTTCTATTTCTGTTCTAAAGAATAATTTTTAAATAAAAGAACGCGTTTGGTAGCTACAAAATTTCTATTTTTGAAATAGAAAAAGAATATAAATACATTTAGTAAACTTGTATTTTTTTTTTTATATATAGTTTTTCTTCTTCCTTTTTTTCTTTTTTTCTTTGGCCGGTTGTTGGCCACCGCTGTCGCCGGTGACTAGCTAGGCAACATTCAATGAGCTTGCCGAAGTCTCACTAGGCCAGGGCGAGGCTTGGCGAGCCTCGCTA
Source organism: Eucalyptus grandis (assembly GCF_016545825.1). NCBI lineage: Eukaryota > Viridiplantae > Streptophyta > Magnoliopsida > Myrtales > Myrtaceae > Eucalyptus > Eucalyptus grandis. Next base: position 29,558,636 of record NC_052617.1, read on the forward strand.
GGCCACCGACGAGGCTCGGCCTCACCCAGGTAGCGCGAGGTTAGCCTCGCCCTAGCTTGGCGAGGCACGGCCTTGTGTCGGCTAGGGAGGTTGAGCCTTGTCGGTGGCTGGGTGGAGCTCGGCCTAGCGCAACCCAAGGAAGGTCGAGCCTCACGTGGCCACGGCAAGGCTCGGGCCAATGAGCCTTGCTGTGGCTCGGCCTCTCCAAGGGCTAGTGACGCTTCAGCGAGGTCACTGGCCCTCGTCTGGCCAGTCGCCGGCACTGGCCATGGCCAAGGCCGATGACTAGCAAAAAGAAGAAGAAGAAAAAGAAAAGAAAGAGAAAAAAGACCACCACTCGCAATGGCAGCGCTGGCTTTGTGCTCTCACCCTCATCCAAGAGGGGGGCAGTTCGAGTCCCAATGCTGTTGTTGGGAATTCTTAAGTGTGGCGCCTTGGTGATGTGTCATGGGCTAGCGCCGCTCTTGGTTTACCTTAGGCTACCGGTGTACGGGGTTCCGGGATCATCAAAGAAGAGAGAGAGAGAGAGAGAGAGAGAAAAGTGTTTTTCGAAAGTTTTCTCGAAAATAAAAAACAAGTTTTTTCTACTTCTTATTTTTATTCCAAATCTGTTCCCGAGAAAAAAGTGTAAACAAACGTATTTCTATTCTTTTTTTGTTCCCTAGAACAAAAGAACAAAAAATTGTGATCCTAGGAACAAAAATTTTTTTAAACAAACACACCCTTAATTAGCCGTCATATCTTGATCTGATATAATTTTGAAAATAAGTTTAAGTCCAAAGAAAATTATTTATTGAGGGAAGTCTTTTTATAAATGAGTTCTCTCGAATCGCTATTTGAACATATAATTAGGATACAACGACAGAATGAGAAAGTGGCATATTGGTCATTCTCCTTTGACCTCTATTCTTTGAAATTGATTTTTTTTTAGTAACTTTTCATGTATTACCAACCTTATGTTGAGGCATAAATTATAAAACCGCACGAAAGCTGGACAAATCTATTTTTGGTGTGCACGTGCGCAAGTAAGGTCACAATGTATGTATCGGTATTAATTACTTCCTTTTCCAAGCAAGACGAAAATATATTTTGAAAGACGTATAGAGATTCGATAAAAGTTTGGAAAATAAAGACTGGGGGGGCACTTTTGTTTCTGGTAGATGAATGAAATTGCTTATTAGTGTTGCTAATCCCATTCGAAAGAATTAATTGGAAAAAAATGAAAATAGATATAGGGCGAATTGTAAATATGAGACAAACGAGATAGGTGACCACAAATGTTATTGCACGTAGAGATAAAATTTAAGGCATCTTCTAATACAATCAAGGTAGAGAGAACTAAAATAAACCACAGTTGAATATCCAAGAGAAAATTACAATAAAATCATGGTTAAATATTGGATAATCACTGACCCCAAAAACAAATATATATTGGCTAGCCCAAGTATGTAAGAACATAGTCGTAGTTAAATGGAAAGAGCAAATCATATGAATCTGGCGCTCTTCTCATGCTTCTCGTGGATTTTTATCGAAGTCACTTTTATTAGAGACAATATATATATGGTATTTAATTTAGATAATCTTATTAAATATCGGCATAAAGTTGGAAAAAGAAGAAGAAGAGATAGATCATATTTAAAAAAATGAGATTTTGAGACACATCCGATCGACCACTGACGCGAATCATCTAAGAGCAGCTTCGATTTGAGGACCGGGTACAATTGCAAGAACTTGGCTTCAGTTCTGCCATTGAGACGAGGACGGAGCTCCTTGTCTCTTGCTCTCACTTTTTGGCAAAACCAAAGAAACCTTAAAATGTGCTTCTTTTCGCGTAATTTTTTTTTTTTTTTAGTGATTGAGGATTCGCTGAAGCTTGCCCTTGTCGGCTTACGCCGATTTGGAATCTCACGGGCTTCTGTGGTGGAGACCTAACAGCGATTATACCTCGGAGAAAACTGCCCTAGCAATTCACTGCCGGGCCCTCCGCTTTAATCGCTAACAACGTAGAGTTTTGAATCCTTGACTTTCGTTACTGGAGGAAGGATCTCAACCAGCTGTGCTGCTCACGGGTAAGTTTTCTTTTCGCGTAATTGATGTGCGTTGAATGGTATAATTCCTACTTTTGGATGACCAGCTGTCTTCGGCTTCAAGGACTTCTATTGCATCCCAGACAAGTCGAAACCACCCAGATAGTGGAAAAAGAATACTACTAGGAAAAGAGATAAAAGTAGAACTCGATTTTCGACCGTCAAATCGACAATTCGAAGCCAGCGGTTTTCGAGCGAACAGATATCACTAGAAGAACAATAAATGTACAACTCGGTTTCAAAAACTATGTTTTTATTTCATTGATCTTGGCTGGGGTTAAGCTTTAAGCACAGATGAGCTTTTACTGGCTTATGATCAGAACTCTCAATACCATCCACTGATTCATAAGACCGTAAAATTGCTTTGACTTTGTTGGCATCTTCTATCTTGAACAAGATCCTATCCGTCCATGATGGCACTCGTACCTGCACCAAAAAATAGGTCAAACATTTTTTCTTTGGTAGGAGAAAGAACTGAACATATATCATAACACAAAACAGAAAGTGTACTCTAAATTTAATTCGTCGTCATTCTAAAAGAATTTGCTGTTGAAGGATCTACTGGATGTCGTGCTAATATAATTTTGAAAATAAGCATAAGTCCAAAGAAAAGTGTACATTGAGAGAAATCTTTGCCTAAATGAGTTCACTCTTCTATCTTGAACAAGAATGAATATGCAAGAATATAGTCGTAGTTAAATTGAAAGAGCAAATCATATGAATACTAGCACTCTTGCTCATGCTTCGAGTAGATTTTTATTGAAGTCAATTATATTAGAGACATTATATATAATATTAGACATAATTTTTTTTTATTAAATATAAACATAAATTTGGAAAAAGGAAGATAGATCATATTAAAAAAATATGAGTTGCAAAGTCAATATTGCCAATCTATTTAGGCATTAAATATACATAAATTTATTTTTCCTTTAGTTCGTGTTAGTTTTTTCATGATGAAATTGGACATCAAACACAATAAAGATATATTGAAGTTGAATTTCTTATATAAGAATTAAGTACTGTAATTATCAAAGGTTGCACTTCGAGAACATGAATGACTACTTTTTCATTAGTCTTTTGAGCGACAACTTGAGTGGGAGCACGCGTTGCATTATTAGCAGCAAAGTCAAAACCATGATTAGTTAGAATCACATATTTGTATTTAACTTAGGATAATTCTCTCTTAATTTTGTGGAAAAACAAGACACCCATCTCATTAATTGTCATTGCATGAAGTGCACTCAATGTGTAAAAGGCAATATCTCTCTCTCTCTCTCTCTTCAAAATTAGGGCATAGGTTCCTACTTTAATCTAAATTCCTAAATCAAGAACCCAACATCCTAATTTGTCTCACTTATTGATTTTGATGTGATGATAATTTAATCTCTAAGCAACTAAAATTAGAAAAGGGTGGAGAGGTAGTTGGCGAAGCTGGTGGGTTTCATGGTGTGGTCGTACCTTATGACTTGTATCGTAGTCGCTGCTTCCAACATCATATTTGTAGGTTGGCTTGAATTTTAGCGTTCCCTCGCAGTATCCGCTGAATATCTCTCCCCTCTCAGCCTCTTGCAAGAGTTGATCTTTGCCTATCAGCATCTGCACCCACACAATTTACTGTCTAGGTTTCCAGTCTCATCATGAGGCGCTATCTGATCGCGAGTTCAGAAATTGGCTTCAATGTTTCAGAAATCTCGTGAAGAACAAACAGTGCTATCTCGGGTAAGATCGTATTGTTTGACGTAAATGAACAAATAAACAATCGCTCACCTTGTGAAGGTCTTTGCGGATCAATTTGCGGGCAGGTTGGTTGTCGATGCCTTGCAGTCGGTAATTGAGATCGCCCAACCAGACAGTGAGTTGGGCGGGTGGTGCGTACGGGTTCCAGTGCTTGGACTTGGTAAAGAGGGAGTGCGATATGTGCCTGCACTGCTCGTTCCTCTCCTCCACATTGTGTGCATGAGCTGCTTACAAAAAAAGAGTCGAGACTAACGCTGAGTTGCCGGAGAAGTTTTAATCAAAATTAGAATTTCTGTCCATTCCATGTCCATCTTTAATGCATAAGACATAACTTTACAAAGCTTTCTTAGATGAATGATGTGAGCGAAGATTTGGACGTAAACTAGCATCCTACTGTTTTGTTATCAGATTATTAATCAAACTTAAAGCATAGAGTGGACTTAGAGTCTGATAGCAAAAGAGTTGTGCATGTATTTATCCCCTCAAAACCTGATTTAAAAGGAACACGTAATGCTATATAGTCATTTTGAACTCGAACATCTAACCGAGCCATATAGCCCTACCATTTCGGTATGAGAAGCAGTCAGGATCTGAAAAACTTACCCGAGAGATGGCAGGAGATAAACACCATTCGGATACCTCTGAAGTTGATGTGGATCGCAACTGCTCCCTTTTTCCTCCCAATCAGTCCTCCAAGTCCCCCAACGGATTGCTTGTCGACTTTCAGTTCTGCAATGCATAATTTGATGGAGAGAAGGAGGTTATGACTAGAGCTGTCATGTTTTTTCAATCTTGCTGATCAATTTGATTGACACCCAAACAAACCCTAAGTACGTACCTTTGGTGTCCAATTCTGAGTCCTTGGGTCCAAAGACATACAGCTGCACGGATTGCATGATGGCTTTTCCTAACAAGCTTCACGTCACACATGAAGAGTCAGTATTCATCGACTACTGGCAAAAATCTAAAATCAGAAGTACGAAAAATAATAACCAAAAACCAATGAACCAGTTATGATTCCACTGACCTCTTCAATATCACAATTATCTGTCCAATATTTTGATCAAATTGTCCTCCAACATTAAGGTTTCCAAATTGAATGGTTTGATTACACACGATGGTTGAAAATAATTTTCAGGCCACTAGATAAATGTTCAGACCAAATTCATTTTGGTTTGGATGCTTTCCATCCTTTGAAAAGTCAAAAGTATTTTGTGATTAGATTCGAAGCCAGTATTTGATGATCTTGTCATTGACTCAACAAGAAAGGGAAGAGTACGTAAGATTATAGTTGTAGTTTGATGATGCAATTGAATCTTGGCGGGAGATTTTCTTTTATTTTCCTATTTGTAGAACGATGCTCTCAAAAGAAGATGCATTATCATATTCCAATTATTCTTAGCCTCAGAACAAGTCTCACTAAAATAAAATAATGGCCCATCTAGTGGCCAGTCCTCCGTAGTCATATGCAGCTCTTGTTCAAGTCACCAAAACACAATTACATTTTTGGATAAAGATTACCAATGTCATGCCACAGAGAGAGAGAGAGAGAGAGAGAGATCAATAACTGAAACATAGAAAAGTTCGGAGGGATGACTGCAAGTATTTCAAATGCGCATTAAGGGTCTTATATGGAAGGAAAAATATTGTGTACAGTGCCTACTAATTGAGGGCAGTACCAGCTGAAGATATAGAAACGATCAGGAGGTTCTCTAGAATGATCCGATCATGAATGACTAGGCATGAAATCGTTCGAAATGAGAAGTTAAAAGAAATGTTGATGGCAACTTTCTTACGCGTGTGTTTCGGCCAAAGTTGCTTGCAACATTCTTGAGATGCTCTTTTGCGGTGCTTCTTGCAAGCCCACAACCAGCAGGTCGAACTTTCGCTTGCTTCCGACCAGCTCCGCAAGATCTTCATAAGATACCTTCAAACACAAAAATAAATCCTTTATCTCAATAAGCGTGTTGGTGAGGGACTGATCCTGACAATTTAAAGATGTAGGGTTCCATTCTATCCACTCGCGCCTCTCCTGATCTCATAATGTAATCAAGACCCATGAACCGGGGGTTTACGTTACCTTACAATTAAGGAAATAAAAGCAATTTTCTGAAAGCAACGGGCAGTTGAGTCCTTTTCAAGAGAATTGATTATAGACGAGTGGGATATCTCAAGATCATCATCAAAGGAGTACGTAACACACCTGGCCATTCATGTTCCAAGTAACCAAGCAAATGCAGACGTCGGGGTCGCTTGAGAAGTCGCATGAGTTGCACGACCGAATTGTCCTAATTCCTTCTTGCTGAGCTGCGACGATGTGGCTGACCATGTTGTCTGAGGCGTTCGATCTCTCCATCTTGGACCTTCTTCTGCAGCAATAACCCATTTCAAGAATCTTCACCATAATACATGCGCCTGATTTTGCAGAAACCAGAACTCGAGTTTTCTTGGGGCACCGATATTGGTAGAAGAAATATCAAATGTGGACAATGTGATCGCGGAACAAGCTTTCAAATCGAGAGCGATTGGGGATGTATCTAGAAAGAACTACCTAGATCGGGGAATAATTGAAACTCTTTACGTCCTTTATCTCCATCTATTATCTATATATATACTTGTTATACGTGGAAGTTGACAAATTGGGTAAGGTGAAGAAAAGTCAAAGGCTTTGAAGCTGTCTTTGTGCGCCTCTCTTTCATTTGTTCACTACTTTCTAGGTGGTAGGCAGGCCCGCGTCGACAATGTGAAGGAGTTCAATGAATTAGGACAATGACCTGTAGGTTTGTAAGAAGTGCAAATTTGACTTCCTATCGTCTCTTCCATTGCGTAAAAGGCTAAAGAGCTGCTCAAGCAAGCAAAGATGTCTATGAATTTGAATGGTACGTAATACAGCTTGTCACGCTTTCAAAGAATAATACCTCAGAATTAAGAAAGCAAAGAATTTGAGACACTTTTGGGAACTTATTGAAAACCGACTTGAGACACTTTTGCAAACTTGTTGAAAACCGACTAATCTACTCTATATTGCATCCAAAAAGGGGAATTGTTCCATCATAAAGCCCGTTTGCTATATCCATGATTGAATTGTAGCTATCTTGTGTTGTGATTGGGATGTGAAGTGCTTGTTGTAAATAATATATTTGGTAATACATATTTAATAGCTACAACACCTTCAAATTGGGAGAGACAGCTTCCTAAAATTTTATTAAACAGTTGTAGCTTTAGAGGTGTTACAGTTATGAGATTTCTGGCAAACGCCTTATAAAAGGTTTTCACAATTGAAATTGCTACAGAAAGACTCTGTCAAGTGGCCTTTTAATCATATAACGTTTCTGTGTTTAACTTATTTGTTAGCATACCATGACTCAGAGTAACTCAATGAAAAATAAGCAATTGACTATATCATTACTCTTGAAAGAATGACGTTGCGGTTTACACCTTATAATTTTTCAAGGAAATTGGATGACTTGTTTCTCCAATTTCCTTGGGAAATTAGGAAGAATTCCACTTGAATCCCCACCAACAGTTTTTTTTTTTTTGTGTGCTTCGGTTTCCTATCCTGTGCATAGTAGAATGTGTGGTTCTGCTTGCACGGTTACAAGTTGTCTATAACAATGTCATTATGCTAGTGAACTCCTAACTCAATCTATTCAAGATAACGGCATTACCGTCACAGCAAAGAAAAAATCTATGTAAGAGGCTCACTTAATCTAACCAAGTAGAAAATGCTCTCAAGTACGAAGAATTATATTGTAGATCAAACTAGTACAATAGATATCAAGAAAAAAAATTTGGTAGAATAGTATTTGTATAGAAATGTTACATTAATTTGATTATTCATATTAGCAAGGATGAATAATTTCATTAACACGTCTTAAGTGGAGGATTATGGGAGTGAGGTCTTGTGCTAGCTTCCCTTCAGATATTGAGGCTTGGTCCGAGGTGTACCGCCCACTTTACGAACCGTGGACTGCCTGGCGTAAGCCTGGCGGGCTCGGTGGATCCTAGGTATAAAAAAAATATATATATTTATTTCTTGTTTGGATCGCCTGCTCGATTTTAACTGCATTTCATGGATATTGCAAATTACCTATTTTAAATGAGCTTCGTCATTGTAAAGACAGATGCAGCGACACTTCAACTCGAACTTGATAACATTTATCAATCGAGATCGGATCACCACGAACACAGAAGGTGGGCAAAACCGGTTTGGTCCGCTAACACCAAAGACAAGTCAAAAGACCAAAGACAAGTCAAAACCGGTTTGGTCCGTGGGATCGCGGGTCGTTGCCACTTACACGTGGCACCACGTGATGCGCCTGACGGTGGGAGGTAATCCAAAAACTCGGTTGACCGAGAAATCATTGGTTGCTCTCGGATCGCCGAGTGTGATATCATCTCAACCAATCTATATTCGCCATGTGTCGTCGGGGAAGACAAGTAACTACTGAAAATTTTAGATGATCCGTCTGCACATAAATTCCAGTTTCAGATCGTGTATGGAGGAACCGGTTCACCCATACAATAAGAAAAGAGAGAGAATAATCATAGAAGCATTTTCTTCTCTCCTTCCCCTTGCCCGAGCTCCTCCTCTACCGGCGTCGCCTCCGGCAACCATGGCATCACCGACATCACCCATCGGACATGGCAGTGCTTCACTAGTTCATAGCTCGAGCTTGGCTGGGAGTTAGCTTTGCTTGATTCTGAGCTTCAGTATTAGCAAAGATGGCAGCTTCCGCAGTCAAAAAGCTCTACGGTGCATATTTTGTTTTTCCTAAGCCATATGGACGTGTTTAGTTCTTTTCCGATATTATTACCATTGATATGTAATTGATATGCATTGTGGGGTTTTTCTTTGATTATATTTTTGTTTATATTATGATTGTAATTAATCATTCTTATAAATATATCATGCAATGTTAAGCCACCACAATTATTAGGCCGTAATACTCTCAGACTAAGACCAACTCTTGCCCAATAAAGGAGAAGTTTTCTATATAAAAAGAAAGAAAAAGACGTAAATGAGTGTTATTTAATCTTTGTTCCATGCTTCAGTCTATGCCTTGAATTATTCGACCTCCTTTTTGCCCCTCTGGTAAATGTAATGTCACCTTGCAAGGAAATTCACGGAATACATATACATACATATAGGTATATATCTCATAGGTATCATCCTACATGATTTGAGGATTTGGTATTAGAGCCCTACTCTAAAGAAGGTTTAAATACTTCTATTATCTTAATCCTACGTGATTCAAGATTATTAAATTTTGAAGAATCCATATTAATAATAATAAAAATAAGTCTTTGTAATGGCCAAATTCATTTCGATTGTTACCCAAAATTTTCAATATCACTCAGAGACCCAAACATTATTAAATCTTTAACCCTCAAAGTTAAAACACATATTACAAACTAGTCAAAAGTTCAATTCCTTTAGCTTTTGTTTATAGAATTCATTATAAAGCAATGATTTCAGCCTTTGAAGTTAACGTCTTCAGGTTGCAAGGGTATGGAAACACCCGGAAATTAACTTGCGAGTAGACGCACGGGAGGTTAAAAGAATGGATGAATGGCTGGTAAAGTTCATTAAGGAAAATTCGCACCTCCCTTCTCTGGAGAGGATCGGAAATCTTCTTTGGCAAGTATGGAAGGAGCGCAACAATTTTGTCTTTCAAGGTACAAAACCAGAGGTATGCAAAGTCATAAATCTAGCAATATTTCAGTATGCTAGCTACCAAAAATGGGGATTTGGGTATTCACCAGCTGAAAAAATCAAAGAACAGAAGAACCCGCTTACCTGGCAAGCTCCGAAAACCGACTCTCTCAAACTGAACATTGATAGGTCGCTGAGTGAGGGATCGACCGAGGGAGTCGCGGTTTGCGTCGTCCGGGACTCCTCTGGCAACTTCTTAGACGGTTTCACGAAGACAGTTCGGGCGGAGACGGTTCTGCGGGTGGAAACCCTAGGGGTTCTCGAAGCCCTAAAGTACTTGAAGGAAAAAGAAATCGGGGAAGCGGTCCTGGAGTTTGACAACCAAGTTCCGGTCAACCACTTGAAGCGTGAAGAACAGACAGACTGGCAAGCACATGGGGTGTTGTTCGAATGCAGAGTTCTTCTGCAGCAATTGCCGCAAGTGGGCTTGGTTTGTTGCCCAAGATCAGCTAATGCTGTGGCAGATTGGGCCGCGAGACAGCAGCAAAAGAAAACCATTCCTCTGAACTAGTGGGCCTTTCCTCCTCCAGGCCTTTGGGCTTTGTTATGTGTTGATGCCCCAGCAGAGGGCTTTGGTGCTTCTGTCTTATGATATAAATAAAATACCTTTTCGACAAAAAAAAAAAAAGTTAACGTCTTCAAATATAGTCCAAAAGGATAAACCTTTTTACTTCAAATTGATATTATAGAGCCAATTCCACCATCCCTAGATCAATACATTGGAGTGATATGTTCTTACCAAAACCATGGGAGTTGAAAAATCAAGTCCCTCAAAGTGTTGTTTGAAATAATGAACTAACAAACATAGTACAATATCTAGAAGGAAAAATAACCATTCTATCTCCTAGAAGATCATTTAATAGAAGATCAATTCCTTCTAATTCATTGAGAAGATCGGTTGATCTTCATCCAAACCTCCCTCCTATTATCACTCTTCCACCAAGAAACCAAGATAATGCCACACCTTCAAATCAGCCTAGTAATCTTATAACAACTAATATTAGTGGTCTTGATAATCAGTTTTAGATTTTTAGATCCATTTATCAATGGGACCAAACTGAACAAAACCTTGAAAAATTAGATTCTCCTCGTCACTCTCCTACTTATTCACAAAGTAGACCCTAAGACTCTTACTCTTGAAAAAGAATTTGACCCCAACCTAAAATTTTTAAGCAAAGAATTCAATTCAAAAGAAAACAAAGAAATTATACAATAGTTGTTTAATACTTTCCATGATCAAGCTAAAGAAACTAAGAAAAATATTATAATCTCCTTTATGAACATGAAACTCATATCTTTTTCTTCTATTAGTTTGAAGAATATTTCCTTCAACCTAAATAAATTTATGTTTTAGATCGTGCTTATAGATGGCAACTAGATTATGGCCAAACATAGAATCTAATCATTCTCCTTTGAAAAAGATTCCAGCATAAAGATAGTGAAATTATTGTCACACCCTTTCAAATTACAATTGAAACCGTTGATCCTCAAAATGTAAAAATAATATAAGAAAATAATTATATTAATCAATATGTCCATACTATTGGTAATTAATTAAATATGATAGAATCTCCTTACCAAAAAAATTAAATATGATAGAATCTTCTATTTTATTCTACTCTTCTCATTACCAAAACTTAATTCCCTTAAATCACCAATCTTTAAACCCTTTGAATTTCCTAAAACCTATAGTTATGAATTTGCTAAAGCTATAAAAAATAGAAGGTCTTTAGAAAGAATGCCAATCCTTGACATTCTTAGTGTTAGAGGAGCCCCAACAAAAGAAACCTTTAGGATAAGAGAACTTGTTATCAATGAAACTCCAGACAAATAAATATCCTTGAAAAATCCAATGAAAAATCTGAAAATGAATCAATTCCTGAAATATGTAGACTCTCATGGAAAAATCCCCCAAAACTTTACTATCAGAGAGCCAAACCTATCGGTATTGCTTTGGAAGAATTATCACATAGGATCCAAAATAAATATTTTCCTAATGCCATTTATGAATGAAATATATGGTGTATCTGAAAATAACATTATTAATATTCTAAATCAAATGGGTACGGTAGTAAATGCATATAAAACTCAACAAGAACTAAGGGATTGTAATGTTCGATTTGACTTGGGAGTGTTGGTCTAATTCTTGTTTCCTAAAAGTGGAATCAATGTCCAAGTGGTTCGGATCTTGGTTCCAAGGGAGCTTTGGATCAGACTGACTATATATACTTTTTTTCAACTTATTTCTTAGAAAATCAATAAAATGTGAACTAAACATTATCTCGTCCATCAGTACTATAAACTATGGTACAATAACACTTCACTCATTATTGCTTTTGTCAATATCTTAAGATTTGTCATTTTATCTCGTTGTGTATGGCCACCCTTTAGTACTAGAAAGAAGTGGTTGGTTCTTTTGGACTAAACCAGACTGACTAGTTCCTAGTCTTAGGACCAAACAATCCGATCCTCAATTCCTAAAATTGGGAATCAATTCTCCTAATTCGATTTCCGATTCCACCTTGAAACTTGATTGAATTGGGAACCAATCATCCTAACAAGAACTTTCCGATCATGCCGTGTTAATCTTTTACTAGTCGGATTTACAGGGTAATGAAAAGATTTGTGGGATAATTACCGACTAATGAACAAAAAACTCAATTTTTTAAATGCATATAAAATAGATGGATTTGGATAGCATATTGAGGATGCAAATGGACAAGCCATTGAGATGTTATTTGTATTGTCATCGATTCCATATCTCAACACTTTATAGAAGACCCAAATCACATAAGAGATATAAATCAAGATCTTCTTTCAAATATCAAAATGCAAATCCTTAGCAAGATTTAGAGAATATAAAGATCTTTTCCTACGAAGGGAATTGGTTAGGCTAGATTATAACCAAACCTTTTAGAAAGAAATTTTTTTAGCAAAATTACACTATTTGATAGGCGACCAGGTTCACAATAAAATAAGAGTAGAATACAAGGATCAAATACCTTATCACCTATTATCATATGGGGATACATTTCGTATGTTTATAAACAAGGAACATAAATGTGTAATTCAATCAAATTACAAAAATAGCTCAAAAAAGAACAATCATTAAGCAATAGGGATTTAGGAGATTTCTATTCTCAATATGATCCTTCAAACCATCAAAACTAAAGTGTAAAGGAGATTGTCCTTCTACAAATGAAAACCCAAAATTATTACGAAAACAAATCACATGCTAATAAGCAAAATAAACTCAAACAAAAACCTAAAAGGAAAATTAACAAAGATGTTAAATGTTACAATCGTGGGAAAATATGGCATTTTTCAAAATACTGTCGAATAAATGAGCTCACAATAGATGGAGAAACTCTCGATCAACTTAATAGCATTATGGCAACCACATATAATGATACTTCTTTAGAAGACTTCCTTGAAGAAGAGGGTTCTTCAAATCAATGAAATAGAAACTTATGATTCCTTTCCTAGTGCACCAACACCTTAAATCAATGTTTTAACAAAAGAAGAAGAATTTTTATTAAAAACCACTAATACAATAATAGATTTAGAAGCTAAAAAATAATATTTAGATAGACTCCAATTTTCTATGAAAATTCCTACTAATTTTACTACAACTTATAATCTCAAAGATATTCTTGACAAAAATAGGAAAATCCAATCTAAACCTATTAATATTAATGACCTTAGTAATGGAATTAATCACTGAAAATTAGAAATACAAGCTCTTTAGGCTACCCAAGCCCAGATGCAAAAAGAAATTTTGGCAATAAAATCCAAAATAGATAAAGGGAAAGAGAAAGAATTTGAAAATTCAGCAAGTAATTTTGATCCGGTTTTTTTAATGACTTCATTAGAAATAACATCGAGAAATGGATAATAGATATAGACCTTAATTGCACAAGAAAAGGGTTAACACCAACAAAATATCTTGAGAAAACCATGAAATCATTAAAGTTAGCCTCAAGAGAAAAAGTTAGAATTAATTATAAATTATCATAAGCTTCGGTAATAAAAAAAATTTAAATGTCTCATGAAATATCTTTCCTTTTAGTCAAAGTTATGAGGCAAAATGTAATATGGGTACACCTTTTATACAATTAATCCAACTCTTTATCGTCACCAGAGAAGGAATTGAAACACAAGCTTTGAATAAAAAAGATTACTTTCAAATTCATCACCGAACCTCAAACAAGAAATTTAAATATATTACAAGTACACTCAATTGTTGTAAAAAAAAAGAAGAAGATGAACAGCTTCAACATTTAAAAGATGATTTCAAATTTAAAAGAATAGAGCAAAAATACTTGAACAAAAGATAAAAGATAAAATTGCTTCTCTTAAGAAATACATTGAACAAAATATATGTTCTACCTTACTTAATGCATTTTGGGAAAGAAAGAAAGAAACATATTGTCAGTTTACCATATAAACCATATTTTTCAAAAAAACAAATTCCCACAAAGCTTGACCAACTCAAATAAATCAAGAAGTTTTGCAATTTTGCCAAAAAGAAATTCAAGATTTATTAGATAAAAAAATTAATTAGAAAAAGTCAATCACCCTAAAGTTGCTTTGCTTTCTATGTCAATAAAAATAATGTATTAGAAATGAGAGTACTCAAATTAGTCATCAATTACAAGCCTTTCAATAAAGCGTTAAAATGGATTAGGTTTTCAATTCTAAACTAGAATGACTTATTAAACCGACTTCATAATTCAAAAATATTTTCAAAATTTGATATGAAATTGGGATTTTGTCAAATCCAAATGAATGAGGTAGATAAATATAAAACAACATTCATGGTATCATTTGAACAATACGAACAAAATGTGATGCCTTTTGTCTTAAAAAATGCACATTCTGAATTTCAAAGAATCATGAATGATATTTTTAGTCATTATTCTAAAAATATTCTAGTATACATAGATGATGTCCTAATATTTTCAACTAATATAGACTAGTATTTCAAACATATATATGTTTTTATAAGCATTACCCATAAAATTGGCTTAGTAGTCTCTCATACTAAAATATCATATTTTCAAACAAAAATCAGATTTTTGGGACATCACATTGCACAAGGAACTATCATTCCAATACAAATATCAATTCTATTTGCAGAAAAATTCCCCAATGAAACCAAAAAGAAAACCCAATTACAAAGGTCGTGGGGAAGCCTCAATCACATGCTAGATTTTTTTCCCAAACATTAGCATATTATGTAAACCTTTACACAAGAGATTCCAAAAAAATCCCCCACCATAGATGTCAGTTCACATTAATATTGTTAAACATAATTAAAACTCATGTTTGAGAAATACCTTGCCTCCATCTAACTTATCTATCTGCATTCAAAATTGTAGGGACAAATGCTTTAAAAATATGCTATGAATGTATTCTCAAACAAGCAAGAAAATAATCAAGAACAAATCATGCAATTTGTTTCAAAATTGTTAACATCGATTTTCAATCGACTCGTCATAAAAAGATAAAAAATCAAGATTTGAGTTTCCGATCACGATGGAGCCCATTTTTTCAACCAAAAAGTGTTGTTTTTCACTTATTTCTTTTGCATTGTTACTTTTGAGTAATTTCCTATTCATTTTCAAGAAAAAAAAAACCTGAAAAGTCAAATAATTGACTTTTGTGCTGACTTTTTGTTTAACCCTTTGATTGAAAGTCAATCTCGGGTAAAAAATTAGCTTTTCATCCCAAGAAAAAAATTAGTTAACCTTGATTTCATTTTGGTCAAATGATTTTTCAAAAAATCATTTTAGGAAAATCAATAAAAAGAAAGATTTGACAAAACAATTGGAAAAATAAAAAATCCTCAAAACGCTTCAATTTAGTATCAATTTGATTTATATGTCGAAAATTTTACAAAATTCGTTTAAGAATCTTGTTTTACAAATTTTTCGATTTTAGGTTCTAAATCAATCAAAAATAAAATTACTTTTGTTTTGGTCATAATTAGGTGCAGTTCCTTTTATGACATTTGGTCTAGGGGCTATCTTTAATATACTTGTTCATTTAATTTCGAGAATTGCCATGTTGAAAAGTCAAATTTGAGGTCCATTTTGAGAAATTCACATGAAAACTTCCCAATTTGAGGAATTTCGCTCAAGAAAAAATCGAGCCGTCAAGTTTTAATTGAAGAAATTTAGGTTGACCCATTCAATACTATAGATCATATCCAATTAGTTATGAATATTGATGGAAGATGATCCATTTATTTTGGAAATGGGTAAATCGGACAATCGTATCCAAATGGTTATAGATAAAATGGAAGATTTTCCGTGACGATAAGCATCGCATCTCATAGTTAGAGATCGAATGGCCGTCTAAGAAAGTAACTTCCTAACTTATGTGATCTTTTAGGGCAATGTGGATATACATTATTTAATCAAATATTTAGCTGAATACAACAAATCACTCAAAACAGGTCATAAAACATATTACCTAATTTGAAGATTAACTTTACAAATTCAAACTTGACGTAATTGGAGCGAAATCAAGATCACAGGGCTCGACAGATGGGCAGTCAATGAGGGCGGGCGGCACACAATGGCTAGAGACGACGCATGGCCAAGAGAACATACGGACCATGGTAGCGACGGTGTCGCTCGGTGAGCCACAGGCGCAACGTGAAAAAACATCAACGAGTTTCTCCTTCTCCCTCTCCCTCTCCCTCTCCACTACGTGGCTGTGCCGCCTTCTTTGTCTATGTATTCGTTCCTCGGGAAGTCCACGCCTTGAGATGTGCCGCACGGTTGATGAACGTCGGTAAACCTGCGAGAAAGAACAAACGGGGGACAAAGAAAACTTTGGAGTCGGCGGACTCTCTCCGATGGTCCCTAAATGGCACGACAATAGACCAAAGGATTCTCTCCTCTTTTCTCGATGTGCGCTGGACAGAGAAATTCTAGTCGAATTTTCCTTCCGACTTCCAAAGAAAAATCACCACTGCTTCAGCCAGCCCTTTCTCTTCTTGCCTCAAATTTCCGAGCAAAGCTTCTCGACCCCCGCTTGGACTTATCCTTTCGACCGGAGATCTCACATTCGTCGTGTGCCCTTCCTTCCATGGCTGCTCGCGGTGATGCTCAGTAAAGGTGGGACAACAGGGTGATTATCATTAAGGAGGTCCCCACGGCCAATTCGCGAGTGGCTCTGGCCCTCTGGGATGCTTGAAAGGTCGAGGATGAGGATGAGACCGACGTGGCAAGGAGTAGCAGCACTTGGATCTTCGCCATTTTTGAATCGGGATTGTTGAATTCAGAAGATCCTACTCTCAAACTACATAAGAATTTTTTAAGACCGTTTTTCTGAAAATTTAAGTAGTTAGATTAATGTGATAATTTGGTATTTACATATTTTAGGACGTATTGTATATATAATAATATAAAACAAAGACCAAAACATCCCCCATTAGTATCGGGGTCAACCCCAAGAATCGATTCAATTTCAAAGTCAATAAGATCAGTCGCTAATTCCAAAAAATGAGTTGCGACACTTTTATCCATACATTACTATTAGTTATCCTTTTTTTTTTTTTTTGCAAAACAAATGAGGTTTATTGAACGAACCTTCTCCAGCCAAACATCCCATGAGGAGTCTCTCCTTCGCTTTGAGCGTCTGAATTTCGTGGGCCAGTCACTTTGGGCGCGTTTAGTAATGTTTATGTTTAAAAATTGTTTAGAAATAAAATTTAGAAATAAAAATTATTTGAACATAATTGTCCCCGAAATAATTTTGAAATAATTTTAAACGCGTTTGATAAATTTGTTCTTGAAATAGAAAAAGAAGAGAAACACGTTTAGTAAACCTATATATATAATTTTTTGT
The DNA here is from genome assembly GCF_016545825.1 of Eucalyptus grandis. Lineage (NCBI taxonomy): Eukaryota > Viridiplantae > Streptophyta > Magnoliopsida > Myrtales > Myrtaceae > Eucalyptus > Eucalyptus grandis. The sequence goes on from NC_052617.1 coordinate 29,576,039, forward strand.
TTATTTTAATTTTTAAATATTTTTATTCTATTTTTCTTTTTTTCTTTTTCATTTTTCTTCTTTTTGGCCGACGGCCTCACCTAGCCACGGCGAGGCTCGCTGGGCCACCGCCAGGTTGGCATCGCTTGGCGGTGGCTCGGCAAGCCCAAGCCGGCGGGCAAGGCTCAACCTCGGCGAATCAGGTGAGCTCAAGCTCACCTAGCCAAGGCGAGGCCGAGCTTCGCTAGGGGTGGTGATACTTCGGCGAGGTCGCTGACCCTCGATAGCCGATCACTAGGCATGACCGAGGTTAGTGATCAGCCAAAGAAAAAAAAGAAAAAGAAGAAGAAAATTAAGAAAAAAAAAAGAAAAGGAGAGAAAAATTATCTTTCAGAAGTGTCCGAGGAATAAGAAACAAGTTTTTCTTTTTTTAATTTCTAAAATAAATTTATTTTCGAAAAGAAATAAATTTAGAACAAAAAGTTTTTGTACTTTTTATGTTCCCCAAGAAAAGAAAAAATCATGAACAGGAGAAGAAAAAGAGCACAAACAAACATTGGCTTTCACAGTTCCACTCATAACCAAAATCCACCCTCCCCGTTTCCTTGCTCTCTCTTTCCTCCTTCTTGGCATAAATATTTAAATATTCCTCTTCAGGTGCAAGCTGCTACGTTACAGAATTTCTGGGATTGAAATGATAATTTCACCCCCTTTCTTCTTCTCCTTCTTCGTCAAGAGCTTCTCGCGGTCGCTTGCTGGAGAGCGTGCCGGTCGCTCTGAGATGGCTTCTTCGACTTGAATCGGACCTCGTCGGAATCCTCGACATACCCATTTCTTTTGCGCGCCTCCCCAGGTAATTTGCTCCCTTTTCCACGAGTCAGTCGACGGTCGCGAATTCTTGTTCAAGTCCCTGCTTCGCTTGAAGAAATTCGTTCCTTCCCTTAAAAAAGGACCACCCGAAATTCATCCTGGTGAAACACAGTGTATCCGCTTATGGCATCGTAATTGGTTAATTTTTGTATGTACTCGACCCAAGATATTCTTGGAATGCATGCGGTTGTTATGTCCGAGGTTGAATTCACATGTTTGTCAAACGGAAAAGAGATAGTGTAATGATTGGGGTTTAGGTATGCGCGTGAACTGAGGGTGCCCGATTTGTGCACTGTGGCCTTTGCTGATGATTTTGAGCTTATGATGCTTCTGTTCATTTGAAATGTGAGCGGATGTTTTAGCTGGTGAAGTTGATCCCTGAGAATGATTCTCATTTTGTGTTTTCAATTTCAGGAAGGGCAAGGTTTTTGGAAATAGCTGGAAGAAAGCAAGATGGTAAGCTGGAGTTTTTTTCTGTAGTTCGTGCTAAAGTGCTATAGATGTCAATTGTTTTTTTGTTTTCATGGGCCAAGTTGCGAATTGATTTATGAATCGTGTGAAATTTGACAGCTATATCTTTGCCTACTGGAATGCTCCATCAGATGCTAGACTTATTGATTGTATGATGCAGTTAAAGGCAGTCTGTTTGAGGTGCTCTAGTACACTCTTGACACTAGGAAAAGAAAATCAGTTAATTTAAAAGGAATTGCATTCTATATGCATGAATTACTTTGGGGAAGAGGGAAAAACAAATTCACTCCAGTGGTTCTTCTGAGTTCTGATCACAAAAATTAGTGGGAGGTAGCTGGGGATGTCTTGTGGAGTGTTCTTGGAAAGTACAAGCCATAAGTTGGCATGGTTTTCATCCTGGCATGTATTAAAGCAGCAGCTCAGTGTCATCAGTGATTTGCTTACATACACCTTATATTCTTAAGAATGATATTCATTAGAAAGATTCTGATGTTGTAAAGGTGTTTTGTTCTATATGGGGAAAGCTGGAAAAGGGGACTTTACTTTCTGACAAAGTTGAACACTATGTTTTGGAGATGCTTTGCTTGTGTTCATATCTAGTAGTTTCATTGGCTCTCCTGTCAGTCTTACAAGGTGAAGGATAGACTTAATAGAGGACTCACCCCTATAATTATCAAGGGAGATGTCTGAAATTATTTATCTTGATCCATCATGCTACGTTTACGCCCCTACTCTGATTTCCTATCCAAGATGGATGCACTTTGAGAAAATCTTACCACTACTTTCTTTTGATTTATATTCTTAGTCATCTGATGGATGAATCTTGCTGCAGAAAAGAGAGCCACCCAAAAGTCCTTGCCAGACAGAGATCGAACTGGATAGGCTCAGTAGCTTGCCAGGACATATTATAGATCAAATCTTGTCTCAGTTGTCAATAAGGGATGCAGTAAGAACAAGTGTTCTGTCAACAAAATGGCGGTACAAGTGGGCCACACTTCCAAATCTTGTATTTGACAACCATTGTATTTCACTTACTTCCCAAGACCAGGCAGTCATCAAGAGTAAGCTTGTGAGCATTATCGACCATGTTCTCTTACTTCATACTGGTCCCGTGTACAAATTTAGGCTTTCTCATCGGGATCTTGTTGGTGTCACTGATATCGACCGGTGGATTCTCCATCTGTCGAGGAGCCCTATCAGAGAATTTGTTCTTGAAATATGGAAAGGCCAAAGATACAAGCTGCATTCTTGTTTGTTTTCATGCCAGAATTTGACGCACCTGGAGCTGTTCAATTGTTTGGTCAGACCTCCACCAACGTTCCATGGCTTTAAGAATTTAAAGAGCCTCGATTTGCAACACATTACAATGGGGCAAGATGTGTTTGAACATCTGATAACAAGCTGTCCTCTTCTCGAAAGACTGACGTTGATGAACTTTGATGGTTTCTCACATCTTAACATTAACGCAACAAGCCTTTTGTTCTTTGACATTGGAGGTGTTTTTGATGATGTAAGTTTTAAAAATACATTTCAGTTAGCTCTAGTCTCCATCGGCTTGTATGCCAAAGATAAGATCGGCAAACGGCCTGGTTACACCAGCAATTTGATCAAGTTCTTTGCTCATTTGCCTCATATTCGAAGACTTGAGATACAGAGTTACTTTTTGAAGGTAATGGTTTTTCACCCCACTAAACAGTAGCTCATGTATGTCTACAAAATGGATAACCATCGATGTAATGGATCTATATGACTTTGAAATATCCTTTTTTCCCTTTTACATAATATATTTAGCTTTCTTTTTCTTTTTCAGTGAGAAGTTGAACGGTGAAATCATGAGGGGGTTGTTCCTCAAATTTTAAAGTCATTCCCTTAACTAATATATTTCTCCTTATCTTAATTCTGTTTCCGCATCTCATTGGCTTCTACACTACACTACTGCACATGTTCACTGGTGATTAGTGGCTTCATTGTATTTGTTCTTTTTATCCAGTATTTGGCTGTTGGTGATGTGCCATTGAAGTTGCCTAGCCCATGTGTGGATCTCGGTTACCTTTCCTTGCGCATAAACTTTGACGACTGTGAAGAGAATAAAGCTGCTTTATGCCTATTGAGAAGCTCCCCAAATTTACAAGAACTTGAGATATTGGTCAGTCTTCTGGACCCCTCCAATATAGTGTAGTACTTCGAACGAATTAGTGTTCCTGGTGCTGGCCTTTTACCTGTACATTCAGCTGATTTTTACACGCACTGTCCATGGTAAATTAGCAAGGCCTGACTTGTATTCTAGAATTGACGACTTCTGGAATATTTGATGTCATCAAAATTTGATGTAGGCTCGGCCTGAAGAAGCGTTCCTTATGGAGAGTTTTGTTAACTTTTGGGAAGACGAGCATTGGAGTTGCCCGTTTGACCAGTTGCGGCTGGTGAAAGTTACTGGCATATCTGGAACTAGGCTTGAGCTGGGTTTCATAAGCTTCCTGCTTTTGGCTTCTCCTGCACTTGAGAGGATGACCATGAAGCCCGCTTCGGCCAATGGACAATTGCTGATGATGAAAGAGTTGCTGCGGTTTCGGCGAGCATCGGTCCGAGCAGAAATCATCTATTTGGATCCGTGACATCTTGGGATTCTGGCAGCTGTCTCCTGTGGCAAGTACTTTGGTTACCGAAGTGGATTGCCACGGTGACACGAAGAGCTTTCTCATGGTTTTTTGAGCTTTTTTTTTTTTTTTTTTTTTTTCGGAGATTTCACATGATTCAATGTTTGCTTGAGAACTAAACTGCATGTATTGAGATCGGTGGAATTTTCCATGATGTTGTGGACTATGCTTCACATCCCAGTTTTGGGAATACTTACGCGTTGTGATATGGGTGTGTGACCGCCAAGTTCGCTTGTTGAGAATCGTGGAGTATCCACAAGTTTTCTTTTACGAGATGTTCATTATCTTATCGCGCATGTGGTCCATCTCCTAGAGGACATTTTTGTGTTGTAAGTCAAGGTCGTGGTAATATTATAAGATGTGCCTTTTTGATTGTTAATGTAGAGAATATTTATTTGTGTGTTGCACCCTATACCTATAGACGAGTATTGTTATAATGCGCCATAACTTTTTAAGATTTGCTCGATTGTCTCTTTCGTGAGGTTAAATTTTACTGGGAAGTAGGGGTGAGTATGGCTTGGGTGGATGGTTCTCACCTTGGAACCAAGAACTACCTATCAAGGACTGGTTCTGAAAAATTGAGGTCTGGTCTAAGGTGAATCCATAGAGTTGGTCTCCAATCTCTACAAAATTGTATTCATCAATTAATATCATGGTCAACCTAATTTTTATGGACAACACTAAAGTTTGTTTGGTCTTAAATTCCGATTGAATTGCTAGGGCAAAATGACTCATTAGCTAAGAATTTAATTTCTTGAATGGTTATGTTGAGGTTTTCTTAGGGTTTCTCAACACTAAGAACATGTGGAGAATTAGACTTTACGTTAAGGCACGCATGATAACCATTTTATTTATGTTCTAAAATTATTTTCTATTCCGAACTCGTTTATGGAATAGAATTCCGTTTGGTAAAACTATTTTATTTTGAAATAGATTTCTACTCTATAAATAAGTTTGGAATAGAAATCAGAAATATACTTTTCTATTTCTAGAACGGAAAAGAGAAATAAAAACCCTTCTCATTGTTTGTTCTCGCTATTAGTCGGTAGTTCATCCGTCGTCGTTAGCCACCGTTCACCGTCCGTTGCCGCCACTCCCCGCTACTGGCCGCCACCGTCGTTGTCAGTCGCCGACCGTCGCCACCGTCGCTGCCAATCACTAACCATCGCCACTGTCAGAAGGGAGAAATTTTGTGTCATTATCAAATAAATTTCTATTTTGAATAAACACGTATTTTCACTTAGAAACTCATCTAAGAATAGAAATAGAAAAATACATTTCTCTTCCACAAATTAATTTTCAGCCAAAATGGTTATCATTCCTACCTTAAAATTCCTAAAATCCATAGAAGGTAAAACATTAATCGTTCGATCCATTTTTTTAACGTCAACCTAATTTAATCATAGGATGACTAATGAGAAACCTAATTATGCTCTTAAAATGAGCCGTTGGCTCTTAGCACTACAACATTTATGGACATATCCCATCAGTCTCCTCCATCCTCCTCCATCCTGTTCGTTTGTTTATTTTGTTTTGACTGAATAAAGTGAGTAAATGGACTATCAGAATGAACAAAAAGTAGGGGTTAATTCTATTGTGCGCCTAAGAGAGAAAATTAGACAATAATGTCCAAGACAACAAATATATATATATATATATATATATATGTACATTTATTGGTTGAAAAAAAATACAAAATAATTAAGTAATTGAATCGGAATTTTCATATATATATATCTTGGTCTAGTGGGTGGTTTCATGTCCAGAACTGGAAATCAGATCAATACTCACTAGTTCTAACAAATTAGACTAGAAACTAGATTGGTACCCATAGGAAACGCTGGTTCCGAGTCAATCTAAGCAATTTCTGGTTTCTATGCATGCCCTTACTGTGAAGTTCCTAGATACTACTTAATCATATGAGATGGAAGGTTGAATTCTGGTATTGGTGTTTAAAATTTGCTTTAAAGAGTCAATTTTTGGGACAAAAATATGTTTTCTTGATCATTAAATGTATTATTATATAACTTATCCCTGGTTTTGCAAACTTCTTTAGATTCCTTGGCAAAGACATTTAAGTTAGAGATTGGTATCTTTCGGAGAGTCCCTAATTGCTCTTTCTTGTTAATCAAGCGTGATCTGTTAATTACTAAATTTTGTATAAAGGCCATCAAGTAAAAGAAAATATTTTATATTTAGAACTTGGTCATTTTCATTTAATATTGCCCATTAACTTCTTGAAAGTTTTTCCATTTCATGATATGGGATGAGGGTTTGTTATCATGTTAAAAGAATAGATGCAATCGACATGTTTATCTTATGACACATTTGACTTCCCTGGATATCTATGTTCCATTGGCAATGCAATTAATTGCATTCATTGGTGATTGTTTTATTCAGGTTTTTGCATAAGTGAAGGAATTATCTGTTTTATGGAAAGTCTTACAATATTTGTTGAGTATTGATTTTTTTTTTTTGATTTTAGTACTCACTTCATTAGTCTGCAAATTAAAGATATTTAATATCTTTCAAAGTAGCAAATTATATATGCCGACTTATATGTTTTCCAAGTACAGGCTGCCAGTTTTAACTATTTTTTGACGTTTCATAGTTAACTCCATCTTGAAGGCTTTAATAGACAATTGAAATAAGTTTTGTCTTACTTTCTTTCAGGCTACAATTATTTCGTAGAATATAAATGACTTGAAAAATATTTTCCTAAATCTGATTGTTTATATCGCTTAGAATAATCAGTCAATACAAAGTATTTTCATTATCAATAATAATTTATATTTAAACATCTACATTGATGATAAAATAATTTTCACTTATTCATTTATGTAAGAGATATAAGCGATTCTTTTAAAAAAATCCAAATTATTAACTTTTCTGCTAAACAAATGATACTTTAGAAAATATTGAATCATTTGGTCTATGCCATGGACGAGACATAATAATGTTTTCCTTTTGCAATCATTGACTAATTTTATTCGGATTATGAAACAAGCACTTGAATTCTTCTCGATTTTACAACCAAGTACCTAATTTTATTTTATTTTTTTACTTTAATGAAGTATCTCAACATTTCAAATTTGGCTCAATGTGAGACGCGGCTTACTTACATAATAGTGACTGCTTGCCTATTTAGGAAAAATCAAGTCATCTCCATTTAGGTTTTGGTTATAGAAAGAGAAAGAGAGTGTCGGCTTGGACAATTTTGACATCCAAGATGTCTATGTTGACTTTAATATGGATGGTTATAGAACTTTAAGATGTCATATAGAACTTTAATATGGATGGTTAACAGCTATTTAGCTGCATCAATGTTCAATTTCCCATTTCCCATTTGTGATCTTAATGAATGTTTCATATTCATTCACATTTGAAAAGTTCAGGTACTTGATATAACAAAAAAAAAAATTAGATATTCAATTGTAAAATCAGCATGTGTTCAGGTACTTAATAGTATCATTACCCTAATTTTGATTTTGATTTGTTATTCTGATGTTCATTCGTAATACATATGCTTATGTGTAGTGAATATAGTTATTATATATCTGATGATCATCATTATGAGTCGATTAATACATCATGTTTAATTGTGCACGTTGCTAATTCTAGTAGATACTCAAGATTTGGGTGTCTGTCTTGGGTACGACGGTTTCATCAAAAGGATATGTCTAAAAAATGATACCATACAATATTACCGTAAGTTTGAGGTGATAACAGACTTATATCGCATAAGCACCAATTGGATTTCCTTGACTTCTTTGGAAGTATTAAGTTTCCACAGAAATCAAAAGAGGACCGGACTTGAAAATGGCAGTAGGTTAGATCACCTCAGAGAATGCTATTTTCTGCTACACAGCCACATTGACCCATGACGGCTGAATTGCTTAGCATCTGTAATCGTATCGTCGTCAGACATCTATTGAGAGATATCATGTTATGTCTTAGTGAGGGTGATTATTAGTCGAGGTTGTTTTTCAACGGGATAAGGACATAAATGGTTTTAAAATTTTAAATTTAATATGCAATATGGTCTTTGCACTTTTAAGTTATTTAATGTAATCCCTAAACTTTAACCTAACATGCAATGTGATTTCCAGACTTTCAATTTATTCAATGCGGTCCTTAAACTTGGAGGACATATTCAACTTAGTTTCTGAATTATATGAAAATGTTTAATGTTGTCATCCATTAATTTCAAGTTTAGGGACAACATTTAATACTTCTATATAATTTAGAAACTAAGTTGAACATATACCAAAAGTCTATCCATTCTATTAAAAAACTAATCCAACAAACTCCAAAAGATGTCAAGGAGCATATCCAGTTTACTCGTTTTGATCAGCATGCTATTCTTGCTACTCAGCAAGAACATTTTGTTAATCTTCATTTTCCTCTTGAACTTGTCCAACAATGGCATTCTCAAGGGTTTACACATTTTCATTTCGGAGCAGTCTATCTTGCTTTAACCTTTCATGGATGAAAAGGCCTTCCAGTCATCGTCAAAATGGCGCTCCTTGACACTTGGTTCCTCGAGTACCAACTTGCTTGCATAGGAACAGTTGAGATTACCCTTAATGCTGGCAAAGTCTTTGTTACTCTTTTTCCTAACTTCAATATGGCCTTGTCCAATTCTCGAGTCCTTGATGCCTTAAAAGTTCAGTTGCAAATAAACGGAGCACCCCAAACTGCTGATTCAATTGCCACAACCCTTCATTACCAAATAGTGTATCGAGTCCAAAAGCATGCCTTGGACCTAAAGCTATCTTCCACAGAAGATGCTTTATTCATTTCTGTTGACAGCAATCAAACACCATCTTGCATCCACGTGCCTAGACAAGTCCCTCTAATGTTGCTAAAGACAATAGATATGAAAGTTACAAAGTACGAAAAATGCTTAAAACACTACAAACTAAACACACTCCACGCCAAGCTTGCTAAAGTACATGGCAAAGTTTAGGAACCGTGCTATAAATTGAGTTAAAGTTTAGGGACCAAATTAAATAAGTTAAAAGTTCAAAGACCATATTGCACATCAAATTAAAGTTTAGAGATCATTTATGTTATTTTCCCTTCCTTGAAATGTCATTTCTAGGTGGCCACATACAATCAAGATTTTAATTTGTGAATAATATATTGTCATGAAGTAAATTAGATATCTGAGACAATGGTACGTAGCCTCGGATGTAGTTACATTATCAAGTTAAAATGGGCCTAGCCCATCTTGGTTTCGGTATTACAATGCGGTTGGATGGTCAAAGTAGGCTAGTAATTTTAAGGGTGACCCATGATGGATGAGATTATTAGAATGTACGCTATAAATAGTCTATGTTCCCCTCATCCAGCCCTGGATTTATACGACTTCGTCCGTACTGATCGATTCAAAGACAAAGACAGACTAAAACCAGCTATGCAATTTGATTGTAATATCGGTATTTTAAATTTTATATAAAGACTTAAACCGTGTTTATATATATATACATCAGAAATATTGGATACCCAAGTGTTGCCAACTCAGCAAATTACAAAAGTTCATTCATCACGCGATATGTGTCCATCGCGAGCCCACCCTCAAATCTGTTTCTCCCTTTCTCTCTCCTTGTGCATTGTTTCTCTTCTTCACGGTCTCTCTCCCTCTACTATAATCTTTAGGCGCGGCTCTTTCTCTCTTCCTCCCGTCGACCCACTCTGCTCTCTCTCGTCTGCCTCCGTAATCGCCTCGTTTGCCGATCCCCCTTCGATGATGGCTCCACCATTGAGGTTGTCCGCCGCCCCCAAGCCCCAAGCACAAGCCCAAATTCCCCGCCGTCATCACCTGCGACCTGAGCCCTCCCTTAGCCCCTACATCCTCGAGGTCCCTTGTGGCTTTGATGTTGTTGCCTCTCTCCATAGGTCGTCCACTGCGCCCATGGCCGCCCCCTCCTCAGTCAAAGAGCAAGACCAAGCCCCCGGTCATCCGCGGCCTTGAGCCCTCGCTTGGCCCCGCATGCTCGAGATCCCCTACATATATGAAGTTGTCACCTCCCAACCTAGCTTCCGAATCCGGCAAGGGTCGAGCCATTGCTAGATCTGGTGAGGGCGACCCTCACCCTAGCCGCGAGGGTCGAGTCCTCACCGAATTCGACGAAAACAACCCTCGTTGTGGCCAGTGAGGGCTGCGACATCCTCACCCGTCGAGTACTCGCCATATATATATATATATATATATATATATAATGAAAAAGAAAGACAGTAAAGGCGAAGAAGAAGAGAAACAGCGTGAGAGGAGAGAAACAAAGGGAGAAAAGGAGATCGGATCACAAAAGGTGGGGCCCGGGCGACAGAAGGCTTCTGACGTGTGGTGAGACCCCAGCAATACGTGTCGCCTGATGAATGGGGTGGAATTTTAACACTCTGGAATTTTGACACGCTGAAATCGCTTATATATCCTACCTTTTCCTTTTGACTTTATCATAATATAGGAGTAGAAGGATTGGTTTCTTGGGGGTGCGCATGACAAAATTTATGGAATAAAAATCGATTTTTAGCGAGAAATGGATTTCTCAATTTCTATTTCAGAAATTGAGAAGTTGAAAAATTTAGCTTCTAATTTATTCTTCAAATCAATTTTTGGAATATAAATCTGTTCCAGAAATAGAAAAATCAAATTACGTTACCAAATAGAGTTCTATTCCAAACCTGTTCCGGGGAACAGAGAAATAAAAAAATAGAGAAGTTGAAATTTTATCATGCGCAACCTTAATGTTTGGCCAGTACAGCGACGTAGCCTTGTCATGGGAGTCTTCCCAGTGAGTAATATCGTTCATAGTGTTTCTGTACAACCTAACGTCTTCACACTTCCCATTTAAAAAAGGGAAAGCGTAAAGAAAGATGAGCCATGAGTTAAAAAGTAACTTTTTTTTTCTATCTTCATGAGACTTTGCATTTATCTTTTTAACTGAAAATTGAAAGGAGGGCCCAGGAAATTCTTGTCTACCCTTGTTCTATGGATCGAGTGGAATCATGGCGGAGTGGTTTAGGAGAGTATGTCCTTTGTTGATCAGGAGAATGACCTGACGTAATTCATCTTTCGCAAAATATCCTTCGGTCATAATGTAGAATAAGGCAAAACATGAAATCTTATGGCTAAACTTTGAAATTAAAAGCTGCCAACCACTTATATTTAATGAAGAGTAGATACATCTAAAGCTATAATAGGAAAAGGTAGGTTTCGCTTTCTTGATATTTCGTAATTAACATGGAATAAAAAATATAAAGATTACATCACCCGTTATGCTCATTTCATTAATTGATTACTTAATTTACATGTCTTGTAATAACTTGCTGCATCCACTTTATTAAATAACCATCAAGTTCCTCCCAAATTGATGAATTTTTCTTATTTTATGTCTTTCGTACACAAACACTCAGCATCATACTGGCGCTTTGGATGTGCTTTAAGGGTCGTTTGATTCAACTTTGGAGAGATGCATCATTTCTCAAGTATTTTTAAATGAATGGGCATTTGGTGAAAGCAAGTGTATTTAGATACTCATATTTGTGTATATTTTGTAAAGCAAGATTGAGGTGAAAAGAAAAAGGGAAAAAGGAAAAAGAAAGGATAAAAGGAAGAGGAGATGCAGATGCGTGGAAGAGGGCAAAATTGTGAGGAGGCGACTCGACGGAGGTGCTAGTGGTGGTGGTGAGGCAGTTGGTGGCGACAGTGTTAGTGGTGATGGGGAGGCAGCTTGCCTGAGGTCGGCAATCTCAGGCGACGCCCTGAGTCGCGCAACCCAGCCGCCTGGGTTGTGCAACCTCAAGCAAGGCTTCCCGATGGCCAGAGTTTTGCGGTGGACCAATAACTTCAAGTCCAAGGAAGAAGACGATGGACAGTGTTTTTTGAAGGCAAAAGAAAAAAACACAATTATCATTGAGGGCAATATTAGAAAGAGAAAAAGCCATTAGACCCTCACTTAGCATTCCAAAAAATGCTGAAAGCCCAAAATAGATCCCTACTTATTTTGAACTTTCAGCATTTTAAATGTTAGCATTTGGCTAATGAGGCCTCAAAAAGTTAAATCAAACACCTAATTTTTTTTTTTCCAAAGGGGTCCTTTGAGAATGCTGAATCAAACAGGGCCTAGGTCGAGTGTTTACACATTTGAAACAGCAACATAGCTGAGAAAAGGGTTTAGCACACTATTGCATGCTTCTTGGCAAAGGTGCTTCTCGGTGAAGGAGTCTTATAACTAGAGGTGTTAAATGGGTTGCATAACCCATTTATAGACCCATTTATGGTTAAATGGGTCATTAATGGGTCAAGCTTTCTTTCATAAAGCATCCATAATGGGTTTTAATGGATCAAGACTAAGATATATGGGTTTTAAATGGGTTAGAGAGTTAATCCATTTATGACCCATTTATCAACCCATTAAAAATGAACATATTTATTTTCACTCAAAATCCCACCATCTCTCTCCTCTCTTTAATTTTATAATTTTTTTTTTTTATAAAAACCGAAATTATAATTATTTTTTTTTTTCTTTTTTATTTTTTCTTTTTTTTTTTTCTTTCTTCTTCCTCCGGTCACCGGCTGATGGCGATGGCGACCGGCCAGGCGAGCCTCGCCTCGCCGGCGGCGAGCGGCGTCGGGCGAGCTCGAGCCTCGCCGATCTGGGGCGAGACTCGAACTCGCCGGCGCTGCGTCGGGCGAGGGGCGAGCTCGAGCTCGCCGACGCCGGCGAGCCTCGAGCTCGCCGAGATCGGCAAGGCGGAGGCTCGCCGACGTCCGGCGAGGCTCGAGCTTCGCCGGATCCGGCGGGCGAGCTCGAGCTCGCCCGGCCGGCGAGCCTCGAGCTCGCCGGATCCGGAGCCTCGCCGATGCGGGCGAGACTCCGGCTTCGCGGCGTCGGGCGAGCTCGAGGCTCGCCGAATGCAGCGAGACTCGAGCTCGCCGGCATCCGGGCGAGCTCGAGCTCGCGGATGCGAGCCTTGAGCTCGCGGCGTCAGCCGGGCGAGCTTGAGGCTCGCCTGTGGCCGGCGGGTGACCGAAGAAGAAGAAGAAGAAAAAGAAAAAGAAAAAGAAAAAAAAAAGAAAATTAAATATTATATTCTTAAAAATAAAAATAATTAAAAAATAAAAAATTAATTTTTAAAAAATAAAAAATAATTAAAATTCGATTTTTTTAAAATAATTATTTTAAAATTTATAAAAATTATCCATTAAATTTGTGTTGTATAAAACCATTTTAGCAATATCATTTTAAAAATATATATATAAACTTTTTTTAGGTTTCGTTAAATGGATCGGGTATGGGTCGGATACGGGTCGGGTCGGGTATGGGTTAAAAATTTTTGCATTTTATAATAAATGGGTCATAAACGGGTTAAATGGGTCGATTTGGGTCGGACCATTTATGACCCAAACCCGGACCCACCGTTTAACGGGTCTACTTATAACTTGTCAAGAGGGACAATGACTTTATTGACTCCTTTTTTTTGGTAAAGGACTTTATTGACTCCTTTTATATGCTACAAAACCGAATTACTCTTCTGCTCTCCATGCGTCTCCACCGAGTTCAATTATTCACCTCCTGGCTCCTGCAAATGCACTTCACTCTACCCCGTATGGTAACACCTTCACCTTCAGTTAGGTGTTGCTGATCAACAAGATCTCCTTCCCTCTCTCTCTCTCTCTCTCTCGGAGGTTAACTAAATGCAGTTGGTTGCAGAAGATCGTTAAAATCGCTAAGCAAGAAACAGTAGTCACTTCAACAATTCCTCCGGTGAGCAACATAGCTGAACTTTACATGTGTGTGTGTGTTTTTGTTTTTTGGAGCTGAACTTTACATGGTATTCATTCAAAAGAAATGTCGATTCTAACATGTCTCGGGCCTTGGGCAACAAGGATGGAAAGTGGTAGTAATCGGTTTTTCAGAGGATAAACTCAGGAGCTCCGTGCAAGTGCACTCACAAAATTTGGACCCTTGGATTTCACGGCTCCATGCGAATCCCGTCCCACTTAACCCAAGGATCGAGGTTTCGGGGGTGAACATGCACCCTGTGCAATCATAACACTTACTTCTTTAGTTAAGCTACCAAGCATTAAGAGGAGTTCCAATTAATGGCCAAAGAAAGAAAAGTTGACCGGAGTGTACATCTTTTTAAGAATGCAATTTTTATTTAGAAATTACGTTTGGATATTAAGTGAATTTTTTTTTCTCAATTTTTGAGTACTTATCCGATTTTATATTTAAGATTTAGTGTGTTCGTTTTTGTTATTAGTTAAGATATTTCTTATTTTATGCTTAGAATTTCATTAATGTTTCTTCAATTTATTCGTTTCTAACCGTTTCCAATGCGTCAGCACTTGTCGGAAATTTCTAAGCATCGCGGGAGAGAATAACAATGATGGAAGAGGTAGACAGGATCAGCCAATTACCGGGGCACATAACAGAGAAAATCTTATCGTGCCTGCCGATTAAGGATGCGGTCAGGACTAGTATTTTGTCAACAAAGTGGAGGTATAAATGGTCCTCTGTTCCACAACTTGTGTTTGATGACCAATGTACCAGCACTGGGGGAGTTCCTTCTCTTCTATCATCTCTGCAAGAAAACTTGGTGAAGATAATTGATGAGGTCCTCTTGCTTCATACTGGCCCAATACAGCTGTTCAAGCTCTCTCACAAAAAATTTTGTGCCCTGAGTAACATTGACCACTGGATTCTTCATCTATCCAGAGTCTCTGTTAAAGCAATCGTACTCAACATCTGGAAAGGGCAGTATTACAAGATTCCCACCTCCTTATTCAATTGCCATGACTTGATTATTTTGGAACTCAGCTGCAGTGTGATGAAAATTCCGTCGACGTTTGAAGGATTCAAAAACTTGCAAACTTTGTATCTTTTTCGTGTGAAGCTGTCTTCGGACGAACTTGAAGCTTTGATTTCTCGCTGCCCCCTGCTAAAACGTTTGAAGTTGAGGAAGTTAGAGGAGATTAAGCAAATTAATGTCAAAGCTGGCAACCTCGAGTGGCTTGAATTTGAAGGAGCTTTACAGGACGTCGCTTTCGGTGTTATGAACCACTTGAAGTCGGTCAAGATAGACTCATTTGATCATATTGATAACAGATGTGGACTCGGTTATGCCAACTCGAGCAATTTGCACAAACTCTTCCGAAATCTGCCCAAAATTCAGAGTCTCAAGCTTGGAAATCACTCACTCAAGGTACATTTAAAGAAAAAAAAATTCTGAAATTTGTTAGGACTCTGAGAACTATTATTTTTGGGATAGAAAATATGTTGGGTTCTACAACTAAATCCTTGGTATCTATTGACACTTGATTTTGGCTGATTTGTGCAGTATTTGGCTATTGGAAATGTTCCACAGACACTGCCTAATGAACTCGTTCATTTGAAGTACCTCTTCACGTGCTTAGACTTCAATAGTGTGGAGGAGATTTTGACTGTTATGTGCCTGATAAGAAGCTCTCCTCAGTTGAAACATTTAGACTTTCAGGTGAGTATGATCATTGGTATTAGTGCCTAGCAGACTAATCTCGTAGTTCTTCGAAACTATCATCACAGACCGTATTCAGTTATTTGTCTGATTTTTCCACATTCTTTTATGACTTGGCAAAAAATTTGAAGCGCAAAGTGAACCAAACTTAAAGTACAACGACCTAAGTGCATTTTACTTAATAAGTGGTATGCCATAACATGTCATGATGAAACAAGTCGGCGAATCCTTTTCTATTAGCGAAATTGTTCATCATTTGAAGAAAGATGAATGGGTATCAGAAGATTGTTACTTCCTTTGTATCAAGTTTTAGATTATATGTTAGGTATAATTTGATTTGATTTGATTTTCAGTGATCATATGCTACCCTGGTGCTTTTTGTCATTGATTTGAGGAAAATGAGAACAAATCTGTACTCTATATTGATTAAATTATGCATTCTCAGAATGAATGGCGGTATAGTAATCAGTTTTAGCCAAAAAGAAAAGAAATTGTAATACGGGGATCACAATAAAGGAAACAGACAAATCGAGCTCTCTGTCTCTCTTGATAAAATGACTAAATTAAGCTCTCTCTCTCTCTCTCTCTCTCTCTCTCTATGCATCTCTGTGTTAAACTTGCTCTTTGATTGTAAAAACCACAGAATCGTGTCAGGGATCAACAGACTACAGGGATTTGGACAATGGCCGACTTTCGGGAAGACCACCGTGCGTGTTGCCTAGAACGTGTACAAGTTGTATCGATGGGTGGGATTTCTGGCAGTGAGCCAGAGCTGGAATTTATAAAGTTCCTGCTTATTAGCTCGCAGAACCTACAAAAGATGACGATCCGGCCTAATTCCACGAGTGAAGAAGGCAAGTTGCTTAGGGAGTTGCTGCGGTCCCCGCGAGCCTCAGCGCAAGCGGAGGTGATCTTTCTCTGATCCTGTTGATCAAGAAGCCAACCCTCGTTAAGATTGAATCACACATGGGAGTAACAGTCGCTGCAATTGTTTTGCTACGCTGTGTTGAACTTGCAAACATCATTAGACAATTTCTTTTTTTTTTTTTTGTATTACTAAGAGAAAAAAGAAAATTTTCTTTGTTCATCTTGTGTTAGCCTCTCGTAAGGACATTCTCATCCAATAAATAGTCATATTTGGAAGCAACTGGTTGCTTTTCTTATGGCTCGGATTGGTCCTCTGGCTTTGATTATACTAGTCTTCACACTGAATAATGTAATTGGGAGGCTTTCTTCTGGGTTGGGTCAGAATATATTGATGTGCTACATCTTTCACATTCTCAAATTTACAAAAGGTAATTGGAAAGAAAGATGAGCCAGGAAGAGTAGTGTTTTTTTGGGTAATTTGAAGACTTCTCAGCACTTCTGTATCAGAAATGCAAAGAAGACGGTGCTGTCACCTTATGGAAAGTGATGGTCTACTTTTGGCCACAAAATCATTCCCTTGTTATCGAATGACTTCTTGTCCGTTTGCTATGGATGTGACCTTTAAAAAACTTGTTTATTTACCCAAGATTACACATAGTCATGCAAAAATAGAAAAATTGCTGCATATAAATTTTATTTTACTTAATATTTGTTAGATTGGAACTCCCAAGGATTGTGTCATTTTATAATGTTGCTAACTCATTATAACATATAAAGCTAACACAATTATTTACATAACTACTATACCACACTGGAACAATACTAGTTGCTCTAGTCATGATCATCTCATCTTCATAGTTTTAAAAACGTGTGCTATTAGCTTGAAGTTTTGGAGAGACTAGCTTGTCTACAAAAGTAACAATTCAAACACATGCAACATGGAATTAAAGATGTGATTGGAATCCAAGACAAATCTGACTCCTTACATTATACGATTTTACTTGAACCAATTTTATCTTTTACTTAGTTTCTTTGCATTTTCTCATATTTCAACCTATAAATTGAAATTAATGAAATATTTCGTCTCACTCTTTAGGCTATGATTCTTCATTTGTCAATGTGAAGTGTACCATTGTCTCTGAAGTTTGTCGCATAGCTAGCGATACATTGATGTGACGTTTTACTTCCTAAAATCAATTAAAATCTGCATTTCCCTTTTGAAAATTGTGCAAAATATTTTACTTATTAATTTTTGTGTAAAGCACGAGACCTAAAATAAATATGAACAACGGGTTTAGCTTTTGTGCTTTTACAACATAAGGCCCAATTTTTGGCAATTAGCTTTGGAAGTTTTATATTCCGGTTGCCAAAATAAGTCCACTAACAGAATATGAGACTTGTCATCACAAGAACACCGTTACACAATTCAGTGTAACAGTGCCGTTAGGCTAGTGACATGGCCCATGGATGGAGCATGGTCCAAGATCGTTCGTGATCCGGCCGTGTCACGCACCAGGGCGTTGTTGAGGACAACCCTAATCGATCCCAATCTTGACTGTGTTAAACATTTGAGTTGAGTTTTCCAGATCCTTCGAGAAAACAATTTATATGTGAAACAGGAGAAGTGTGCCTTCACACAAAGAGAAGTCCCTTTTCTTGGGCACATCGTTGGGGGCAGATGAGTGCAGATGGACGTGGCCAAGATCCGTGCCATCATTGAATGAGAGCCACCAACCAAGGTGATGGAGTTGAGATCCTTTCTCGGGCTCACAAACTACTATTGGCGTTTCATCCGGGGATACTCGAGCCTCATTGTGCCACTCACGGATATGCTGAAGAAAGAAAGACCGTGGGAATAAATGAATCGGTGCCAAAGGCGTTCAATCAATTGAAGTGGGTTATGACCAAAGAGCCAATGATTGTGCTACCTGACTACACCAAACTGTATGATAGAGACCGATGCTTCTGATTTTGCTATTGGTGGTGTCTTCATGCAAGAGGGGCATTCGATTGCCTTCGAGTCTTGGAAATTAAATGATATCGAGAGACGATACACGGTCCAAGAGAAGGAAATGACCACGGTGGTGCATTGTCTTTGTATGTGGAGGTACTATCTCTTGGGATCGTGGTTCATGGTGAGGACCGATAACATGGCCACGAGCTACTTCCAAAATCAGAAGAAGCTCAGCTCGAAACAAGCTCGATGGCAAGACTTCCTAGCCGAGTTTGATTATGTGCTGGAATACAAGCCCGGAAAGTCCAATTCCATGGCCGACGCCTTAAGCAAGAAGCTAGAATTGGCCAATGTGATGAGCCGACCTGATTGTCCGTGGATAGATCATATCAAGGAGGGGCTAAAGCACGACCAAACTGCCCAAGCCCTCATTTGATACACCCAAGAGGGCAAGACAAGGCGGTTTTGGTGCGAGGATGATCTCCTTTATACCAAGGGACGTCGACTATATGTGTCGTTCTACAGGAAACTCTGGAAGGAGGTGATGCATGAGTGCCACGACTCCAAATGGACGGGTCATCCAGGAATTCATCGCACCATGGCACTCATCGAGGATCAATATTATTGGCTACACATGAGGGATGACATTGAAGCCTATGTGTGGACGTGTCTTGTGTGCCAACAAGACGATGCCCTTGGTGTCGAGATGCTTGGAGAGGGTGTGACATAGTGCCCTCTAGATGCTTGGGGAGAAGGTGATTGGGCCTCAAAGGTCCTCACGATGCCAGTTATGATGTGAGATGCCTGGAGGGGCATAATGTGACGCTCTCCGGATGCCCGAGGAATGAAATAAGGACCCTAGAGGTCCTCATGATGCCAGTTGGGGTGTGAGATGCTTGGAGGGGTGCAACACGGTTCCCTTCAGAAGATGGTGGCAGCTGGATCCAAACTAGATATGACTATTGAAATTCCCTAAATGTCTATTTACTCCCTGGTGTATTATTTTCGTGAAATTCCTTTAGAGTCATTGCAAATTGAGCTGTTTCGATCTCGTATATTTTATATTTAGGACTCCGTCGGATGAGTAATGGTAGACTCATGTAGTCTAATAGGTTTTTACTTGTTGAGTGGCTACTCACCCTTATGGATTATTTTTTTCCAGACACGTAAGTATACCTTTGCAACCAGCGTCCTCCATGATGCTCTATGGTGTCCCAACCGATCTCACGTGGGACCAATGGAGCAAGTCGATCCCGACTTCCTAGAGGTCACATTTATTCGGATCACTGTGATCTTGATTGTGGATGCTAGTCTCCCGTCGGGCCCCGTTCTAACTGGGTTTGTCGCACTCTATGCCAGGGTAAATGGGCGTACGGTGGGACCACTCCCACTTCCAGATGGTGATGATGATGGTGACAACAGGGTTGAATAGAAGGAGGGCCAGGGGGACGAAGGTGGCATTTTTGGCAAGACCAGGGACATGTTACGCAGGCGGCCGTGTAAATAGGCAATAGGATGGTCGGACAATATTTTGGATATAGCCAAAAGAATGAAAGCGCTAGTGGAAAAATGGGCTATGATCGCATACGATAAGGCACTAAATGCATGTGGTTGATTTGCTTTGAAAAATGGGCGATCGATTTTCACTTGTAAGGTGTCGATAACGATTGTGAGTTACCCATACATACCAGTAACATTTATATGTTACTTATATGATCTCAATAATGTGTGAACGTTAAATTCCCTTATTAGTCGATTAGTGACATTAGGTCACTAATTGTTCATGTGGCAAATGCTCAGTAATCTATAGGGATGTATGGTACGATGAAGAAGTTCTTCCTTGTCAAGGGTAGAAGCCACTGCTTCGAGGGCAAAACCCAAATGGAAGATATTCTACAAGCGCTTGCCAATATAGGGAGTCTGATGGAAAGGTGTTGACACCTAAATTTTCTCATTTTTATTTAGGATTTAATTGTGTATGGAATTAGGAATTAGTCGCCAAAAAAAAAAAAAAAAAGACTAGAGGTCAGGCCGGGCCGAATCCAGCATTGGCCCAGCCCACCGCCTCCCTCTCTTCCCTTGTGCGGCCCAGGCCCATTTCGCCTTTGGCCTGGCCCACGCTAGCTTTCTCCCCCCAGCGTCCTTCGCACGCGACGAGAAGGAGTGGAGAGAGAGCTCGAGGGGGCAGTGAACAGAGGCACAGAACAGAAGGATTGAGGGAGAGGCAGACCAAGCACAGTGAGAAAAACAGAGAGAGAGAGAGAGAGCTCGACGGAGAGAGAGAGGGCTCGAGGGGGGGAGGAGGACGGCGGCCGAGGAGAGAGGAGGCCTCGTCGCCTTAATCCGACGTCGTCTAAGCCGCCGCCCTCCTGCCCGATGCCCGTCCTTCGCACCGTTGCTGCCGAAGCGCCATTCATCCGCCGTCATCGCCGCGCCACGCCTCGAAGCCAGTAGCCGCCGCTCCTGCGCCTCTGCCTGCGACAACCCACCGCGCTCGCGCCGCAACCCGCAACCACGCGCACCTCAGCCCGAAGCTACGATGCCGTCCGACCCACCGCCTGCAACCCAACGCCGGCAGCCGAGCCACCGAGCCTCACCACCGCGCCCCCGAAGTCGCGACGCCACCTCTGCTGGTCCCGCTCCGCCTCTACTCTGCCCGCGACTCACAGTAGCCGAGCCCCCGACGGTCTGCTACCTCCGTTGCCGGACGCCGGGTCGCTGTTCCGCCGCCCACCTTTCGCGCTCCGCCTCACACCGCAACCCTGCGAGATCCCGCGGGCCAGCCGCCCCCGCTCCACCCGTGATTTGCTCGCCCCACGCCGCTCCTCGGCGGCCGACTCGACGCAGCCCCGCGGTGCCTCCGCCCGCGATGCGCCACCGTCCCTCCGTTCTTTTTGCTTTGTCATCCGCCGCCCACCACGCCCTGAGTCGGCGCCGAGTTGCCGGCGTCTTGAGCATCCTCCTCCGGCGCCGTAAAACGACGGGGATGAGAGGAGGCGAAAGCGGGTGAAAAAACGGGTAGGGTTTTGAATGACTTGGGTTGAGTTTGGGCTTTGGGTTTGTGGGCTGGTCTCATGTGGGCTTAGAAAATAGGTGGGTCTTTTATTTTCTTTGGGCCCTGATTGAAGTATTAAGAAGAAGGAGCTTCAGGCCCGCTCGGGCCCGTCGCCGCCGACAGGACCCGGCCCGATCTGGCCGGGCCGAACCCGAGGTCGGGTCGGGTCCGGACCCGACCCGGGTTCGCCCATTTCTAAAAATTAAAATTTATTTTTTAAAATAAAAATATAAAATAAAAAATTTTAAAAATATTTAAAAAATTTTAAAAAAATTCCAAAATTAAAAAATTAAAAAATGTATTTTTTTATTAGGAATGGCCATGTATTGCTTTTATAGTGTAATTAGGCATTTAATTGCTCATATATTGATTATATTGCATGTTTAACTTACCTGTTTAATTATGTTTGCAATTGCTTGGTCGCATGTGTTTAATTTTACTGCAATTAGAATCTTTGTTAGCTATGATTGTTACTTTAATGATTGCGCACCCACAAGACGACCTCACATGTTAGTAGATATGTATAAAATTAATCCAAATTACCTGCCAAAAAATCATTTTGTTAAAATGAACAAGATTAAGTATCGAAAATGCACTAATTGATCAATTAGTGTAATCAAGTTCTTGACCCTAGATTCTTTAGTTGCGTAGGAAGTGAGGACACTCTCATACCTTACTTGGTTTCTAGTCGACCCCACTAAGCTAGTAGCAACTCTTTTTGTGCAAAATTCCTTAAAAGAAAATATCCCAATGTCACGGGGGTATGGGCTTGGGAGAGTCGCGCTTAATCATCCTCAACCTGTTTCCTCCCCCGAGGGTAGGTCGCAACAAAAGGCAAGCCCAACAACAACCGAGAGCGGAACGTTGTACACAAGGGTTGGTGGAGCAATTTCTGAAATCAAAGCCACCCAAGTTGTGACATCCAGATTTTCGGGTCCTAATTTCGACTGGATAAATAGGGCCGCTTTGGTTCAGTTGAAGCTAAGGATTTTGGAATTGTGATGTAAGTGGGCTATATTGGTAAGAAAAATACCAATTGGAATGACGAGGTGTTAAATGAAATTATGGGGAGTCAATTTAAATTGAATCAAGAGGATTAAGGTCCAATTGGGAAGAGAACTTGGCAAAATTCGTATGCCACCTCTACCCCAAACTTTGGCCTACCTAAATGCTTCTAGAAGGGGTAGTTTTGGGCTAGAAATGTGGGTGGATGACAGCCATGGTGGCCCACGTATGGCTGACCTAGAGAGAGAGAGAGAGTGAGGGAAAGAGAAAGAAAATTTGGTTTTCTTCTTCTCTTCTCTCTCCCGTCGACACCCTCTCTCCCTCTTCTTGTTGCTCGTGCCATGGGTGCGAAGACCAAGCGGCCTGGCAACAGAAGCCGACCCGCCGTCGCCGCCTCTCGCCGCCGCCGTCGCACGCCCGCAAGCCACCGGAGCCGCTCCCGTGCACCCAAGCCCGCCGCCGTCTTCCGTGTTCGCACATCTCCGCCCCCTCTCCCTCCTCGGTTCGAACGAAGCGAAGCGTGGACAATAGCCATGTTGTTCAAGCAGGAGCCGCCATCACCGTCACGCCGGAGCTGCCTTCGCCATCGTGCCGGAACGCTGCTACCGTTCGTCTCCTGCCCGCCCGCTTGAACGCCGTCCACCCTCTGTCTTCCTCTCCGTTCGTTGCTCGAGGTTCCAGATCCGGGAGGACACCGGAGTTGAGGCGGCGTGGCGGGCTTTGGACCGGCTGCCGCCGCACCGCCGCCCGCGCGCCGCCGTGCGCTCCGCCCCACATCGCTCAGCTCCGTCTCCCTCTCGCCCGGCTCGGCATTCAGGCTGCTGTCCAACCCCTGTTCCGCCTCTGTCCGACTTGTGCAAGACCGCCGGAGCTTCCTCCGACCACCTCCGCCACCGTGAAGACTCGCCTTGGTCTTGTTCAGCTCCTCCGCCCATTCCCGAGCTCAACCAGCCCCGGATCCGCCCACCTTCGCCTCCAACCAGCAGCGATCAGAGGACTGCAGAAATGGGTTTGCAGCAACTGTTTGGCCCGTTTTGGCCGCCTTCCCGAGCCCGGATGCTCGGCCCGCTTTGAGGAAAGTTGATCCTCGCGTCGAGCCCGTCGTTTTGAGTGAGTTTTACTCACTAATGCTTTCTTAGTTTGCTAATTATACTTAAAGGTTGATTAGTGTTAATTAAGTGTAATTAGGTTGTTAGATTAGATTTGATTAGTGATTATTAGTTAATTGCTTTGCATATTAGTTGTGTGATTAGTGTAATTAGATAGAGAATTTCTTGTATTATTTATTGGATGCTTCTTGGGATTTTTCCCGTCCCTTATCGGGTGTTAATTAAGCGATTCGGGCCTAGGTGGTATTTTTAGGAATTAAATATTAATTTTCGAAATTAATTATCTAATTATTTATTTCCGGAAATTCACCGGGATGGCCAGTGACCGGGATTTTATTTGATGATCATGGTGCAGTCAGTTTATTTAATTGAGCTTTATATTGTGCTAAATTGAATTTATTGTATTTATTTATTTAATTTTCGAAATTAATTATTTAATTATTTATTTTCCGGAAATTCAAGGATGGCCAGTGACCGGAATTTCGTGCTGATTGTCATGGAGCATCCGTTTATTTATTTGAGCTTTAATTCGTGTCGAATTGATTTAATGGTGCATTTTAAGTATGTTATTAAATAATGCAATTTTGGCCTTGTGATTGAGAATTGGTCGGATATCGGTTGTTAGTATCGAAAGTGAGTTGGTAAATCACCTTGAGGATGCACGTGGCCCGGTGAATTGGAATATCACTTGGGAAAGACACGTGGCTCGGTGATTTGATATGTCATCTTGGCGAAAAGATAGCGCTTAGAGAATGCACGTGGCTCGGAGACTAGGTATGTCTTCTGGAGAATGCACGTGGCTCGGTGACATAGTATGACATCTTGAGAGGGTCGGGTGGGACCGAAAAGCCACTAGTTCTCGAGAGGGTCGGGTGGGACCGAAAAGCCACTAGTTCTCGAGAGGGTCGGGTGGGACCGCAAAGCCACTAGTTCTCGAGAGGGTCGGGTGGGACCGAAAAGCCACTAGTTCTCGAGAGGGTCGGGTGGGACCGCAAAGCCACTAGTTCTTCTGAGAGGGTCGGGTGGGACCGTAAAGCCACTAGTTCTCGAGAGGGTCGGGTGGGACCGCAAAGCCACTAGTTCTTGAGAGGGTCGGGTGGGACCGTAAAGCCACTAAATCCAAGGAATTGCTTGATGTGGGATGAAAGACCTAGAAATGATTCGACTAGGTCAATTGATCGATGATTCGATCTGAGAGTGTCTTGATGTGATTCATTGCCTTGGTTTGATGTTGTGAATTGAATGATTGAAGGGAGATGATCGTGAGTGGTCTTCTGATGTGAAATCGACTAAGTCGATTAGATCGATGCTTCGATACGTGATGTGATTGCTCGCGTGCTTTTATTCGATCTGTACTAATATGCGGTGGAATCGAGCTAAGGTACGTACTCTAGCTCATGTTGTGCATAGGCAGCCCTAAGGTGTATTAGTTTACCAATCGGGTCTTAGGGAGTAGAACTGCCGAGACGTGGTCTCGGTGGTTATTGAATAACCATTTCGGGACCGGATGAGGAGCCTAAGGAGCATGAATCGATGAGGAGGTCACGATGAGGAACCCGAAGAGGAGTACGTGGAGGAGGACCTCGAGTACGACCCGGATGAGGATCGAAATCCTATCCCGTCTTGTCAGACCTTGTTTGCATGTAAAAAGTTGTAGTTGTGAATTTTCAATATGAAAAATATATGGCCTGCTTTTCTATCCCATTGTTTTATTGTCTGGGGAATTATAATCGTTTCGCATGTGCATATATAAATGAAAGGGTCGGCGATACATAGTCCTGGGATATCGCATTTTTAAATCGACCAAAAGTAAGGGATGTGTGCGTGCCTGAGGGTCGGGACGTGACACAAGTTTACTGGAATTGGGAGTCTTGAAGAGACGAAACAATCGATTGATGGGATAGAGAGGATCTTCCAACTATTGAATTGTAGCGACACAGAGAAGATAACCCTGGCAAAGTACCAATTGGAAGAAAACGCCAAACATTGGTGGAGGGCTTCTAGAGACACAATCTTCCCATTTGGTACTGCAATAACATGGGATGATTTTGTCAGGGCTTTCAACATAAAGCAATTTTTTTTATTGTGCTAAGGATAAGAAAATAACAGAATTTGTCCAACTGGAACAAATTTTTGAAAGGCCTAAGAACGGACATCAAGAGGCAACTGGTGCCTTTGAATATAAGTGATTATAATGAAATTTATGAATGGGCCCAACTTGTGAAATAAGAAGTAATAAGAGAACAATTGGAAAGCAAGGAACAAATAGAATCAGGGCAACAAATGACACTAAGTGACACTCGACATGGTAAAAGACCCTATCCAACCCAAGAGCTACCTTGGGATCCTAAGAAGAAGCAGAATTTTGAAAATTATGGAAGGACCAAGAATGGTCACGCCACAGGTAAATTGCCATTTCAAAATAATCCCTGTCGAAGGTGTGGTAAACAAAATGAGCTAGGACCTTGCCCAGATGACCAGAAGTGTTTTGAACGTGTGCAAAAGGGTCACTTTAGGAGGGACTGTCCCTAAGGAGGACCGCAATTGAACGTTGATCTGGCGTAACATATGCAACAACGTGCAAGCGGACCACCTCCACAAGGAAATCCACAAAGGCCGCCAACATAAGGACGGGTGTATGCGGTCACCCAAGAAGAAGCGAAAGCTTCCAAAGACGTTATCTCAGGTACAATTTCTTTAAATGACAAGAAGCCTTATGCATTATTTGACATGAGTGCTATACATTCTTTTGTGTTTGAAAGATATAGACAATTGGGTGAAATAGAAACCAAACCCCTTGATACACCTCTCCATATTTTTACACCGCTGAAAGATGCGGTATTGTCTACATTAGTATGCAAAAAATGTAAGATATCTATAGGTGGACGAGATTAGGAAATAGACCTAGTAGTGATGGTCGTGTATGACTTTGACGCCATCATAGGAATGGATTGGCTCCGTAAACAATGGACTAAGGTAGATTATTATAGAAAGGTGATTCAGTTCAACCCACTTAATCAGCCTAGTTTTGAATTTTACAGTAATCAGACAAACCCTTCAATGGCCCTTATTTCGGTAGTAGAGGCACATGCACTTCTTAACAAAGGACGTTAAGGATATCTTGCAATAGTAAAAGACCATACTAAATAAGAAGCCAAACTCGATAAAATTCGAGTGGTTCAGGAATTTCAGATGTATTTCTCAAAGAACTACCTAGACTACCACCGAGAACAAGAAATTGAGTTCGTAATCGAACTAATGCCTGGAACTGAATCAATATCAAAAGCCCCGTATAGAATAGTCTTAGCGGAACTAAAGGAGCTAAAAGTACAATTGGAAGAATTACTCGATAGGGGATTCATTAGGCCAAGCGCGTCCCCATGGGGTGCACCAGTCCTGTTTGTAGAAAAGAAGGATAGGTCAATGCACCTTTGCATTGACTATAGGCAATTGAATCAAGTGACAATAAAAAATAAGTACATGTTGCCTAGAATTGACGACCTATTTGACCAGGGAAGTTCAATTTTTTCTAAGATAGACTTAAGCTCAAGGTATCAACTGTTAAGAATTAAAAAGGAAGACATCCCAAAAACTACCTTTAGGACTCGTTATGGATATTACAAATTCCTAGTTATGCCATTTGTATCGACAAACGCCTCGACTACATTCATGGACTTAATGAATAGGGTATTCAAACCCTACTTGGATCAATTTGTAATCATCTTTATTGACGATATCCTAATATACTCAAAGGGGCCAAAAGAACACAAGTGACTTGAGAATAATACCACAAATCCTTAGTGACCATAAATTGTATGTCAAATTTAGTAAGTGTGAATTATGGTTGGACCGAGTAGTATTTCTAGGCCATGTAGTATCAGGAGAATGAATCTCGGTGGACCCAACGAAGGTTGAGATGATGATGATTTATTAAAAAATAATAATAATAATAATAATAATAATAATAATAATAATAATAATAATAATAATAATAATATATTATTATTATTATTATTATTATTATATTTTAAATTTAATTTAATTAATTTTTATATTAATTATTTACCACGTCAGTACCAAAACGATGTCGTTTTGGCAATGTCTAGCCATATCAACGTGCGAAATGACGTCGTTTTGCACTAAGCTCGCCGGAAAATCACCACATCAGTGTTATCAATTTTACTCCGATTTTGGCATTTAAGTGTCGCTTTCATAACTTTTGACATTTAAGAGTTCTTTTGTTCCAAGTTTTGGCACTCTTGGTGTCTTTGTGTCATTTATTACATCAGCACCTCTAGGGGAGGAAAAGGAGAGGATGACCTAGTTTTGGATTCGTACGACTTCATCAGTATTGATCAATTCAAAGACAAACCGGCTAAAATCATATATGCAATTTCGATTGTAATATAGGTATTTTAAATTCTATATAAAGACTTAAACCTTTCCTTTTCTTTCATATATATACATATCCTACCATTTTTCTTTTCGACATTATCATAATATAGGAGCCAAACGATTGGTTTCTTCATGGCTCTAATTGGTCTCTAGCCTTTGTGGCATCTAGTACAGTGACGACCTCATCATGTGTCTTCCCAATGAATAAGATCATTCATAGTGTTTCTGTATAACCTAAGGTTTTCACACTTCCCACTTTAAAAAGGGAAAACATAAAGAAAAATGAAGAAAAGTGAGCCATGAATTAAAAAGTAGCTTTTTTTTTTCTATCTCCAAGAGACTTTGCATTTATATTTTTACTGAAAATTGAAAGGAGGGCCTAGGAACTTTTTGTCTGGCTTTGGTCTATTGATCGAGTGTAATCACAGCGGAGTGGTTCAGGAGAGTATGTTCTTTGTTGATTACAAGAATGACCCGACGTAAGTGATATTTCGCATAATATGCTTTAGCCAAGGGCAAAACATGAAATTTCATGGCTAAACTTTGAAAATAAAAGCTGCTGGCTACTTATAATTAATGAAGTGTAGATACATCTAATGCTATAATTGAAAAAGTAAGGTAGGTTTCACTTTTTTGATATTTTATAATTACCATGGTATAAAAAATATAGAGATTGAATCGACCCATTGTGCTCATTTTATTAATTGATTACTTGATTTATATGTTTTGTAATAACCCGCTGAATCCACTTTATTAAATAACCATCAACTTCCTCCCAAATTGATTAATTTTTCCTACTATTTTTTTAAAAATATCTTTCATACACTAACACTCAACATCATGCTGGCACTTTGGACGTGCTTTAACTCGAATGTCTACACATTTGAAAAGGCAACAAAGCTGAGAAAAGGGTTGAACACACTGTTACATGCTTCTCGGCAAAGCTTCTCGACGAAGGAGTCTTATAACCTAAGTTGCACAAATACGCGATATGGATACGTACGCGACACACGTCAACACGTCATTTTTCAAAATAGAAAATTAGACACGTTGTATATTAAATTAATATTTTTTTAAAAAAAAATTAATTAATTAAATTCAAATTCAGTACTTTTATTTTTCGAAATTATTTTTTAATCTCATTTATTTATTTTCCGATTAAAAAAAAAATCTTCACTAGGGTCCACCCTCACTCCCTTCTTTCCCTTGTCCATTTCTCCTCACCCCCAAATTTATTTTTCTTTCCCTCCCCACCACCTAACAGACAGGCTGTCACTTCCCCTCTCCCAAAAAATTAAAAAGTCACGCCATCACTGATGGCCCATCAGAGTCCCCCCCCTTTTTATTATTATTTTTGAGTTTCTTATCAAAAACCCTAGCTCCTTTACCTCCTCCTCGCCGCTCGCCTTACGACCCCTTCCTCTCCTCTTCCTCTCAATCCTTCTCCTCCTCCTCGCCGCACGACCCCCTTCCTCTCCTCTTCCTCCTGATCCTTCTCCTCTCCTCCTCGCCACACAACCACCTTCCTCTCCTCTTCCTCTCTATCTCTGCTTGCTCTCGGTCCTCATCACAATCGTTTACCGCCTCACCTTCGGTCATTTCTCCCTCGCAACTACAGCCTCATCGCCAATCCATCGTAGCATTACAGTGGCGGCCCCACCTCAGTCTATGCTCTTTCTTTAGCCATCTCTCACTGTCGCGGGCTCACCGTCGCTCGCAGCCTTGTCTTTGCTCCCTCGCCCTTGCCTCCACCCTCCATCGTCTTCCAGACATGCATGTCGAAACATGTCAAGCAAAAGTTGACCACGTGTCGAAAAATCCAACACGCATTGACCGCGTGTCTGACCGTGTTGACGTGTCCGACTGTGTCGACGTGTCTGACATGCTTCAACACGTGTCGGACATGACACGGAAGCACAGGCAACATGTCCATGCTACCTAGCTTATAACAATTGTCAAGACGGACAAAGACTTCATTGGCTCCCTTAATATGCTACAAAACCAAACTACTCTTCTGCTTTCCATGTGTCTCCACCAAGTTCACTATTAACCTCTTGCAAATGCACTTCTGTCTGCCCAGTGTACTAACACCTTCACCTTCAGCTGGGTGTTGCTGATCAACAAGATCTCTCTCTCTCTCTCTCTCTTCGGAGGTTAACTAGATGCAGTTGGTTGCAGAAGTTCGTTAAAATCGCTGAGCAAGAAACAGCAGAGTCACTTCAACAACTCCTCCGGTGAGCAACCTAGGCGAACTTTACAGGTTTTTTTTTTTTTTTTTTTGGAGCTGAACTTTACAAGGTATTCATGCAAAAGATATGTCGATCTAATATCTGTCTCGGGCCTTGGGCAACAAGGATGAAAGGTGGTTGTAATCGGTTTTCAAAGGATAAACTCATGAGCTCCGTGCAAGTGCACTCACAAAATTTAGACCCTTGGATTTCCCGGCTCCATATGAATCCTGTCCCACTTATTATTAATATATTTCTTATTTTATGCTCAGAATTTCACTAAATTGTTTTTAATTTATTCATGTCTAATCATTTCCAATGCGTCGTCACTTGTTAGAAATTCTAAAATATCGCAGGTGAGAACAACAATGATGAATGAGTTGGACAAGATCAGCGAGTTACCAGGGCACATAATGGACCAAATCCTGTCGCGCTTGCCGATTAAAGACGCAGTGAGGACTAGTATTTTGTCAAGAAAGTGGAGGTACAAATGGTCCTCTGTTCCACAACTTGTGTTTGACGACCAGTGTACCAGCACCGGGGGAGTTCCAATACAGACGATAATTGACAAGGTTCTCTTGCTTCATACTGGCCCAATACAGAAGTTCATGCTCTCCCATCAAGGAATGTGCGCCTCGAGTGACATTGACCACTGGATTCTTCATCTATGCAGAGTCTCCGTCAATGAAATCATACTTGACATCTGGCAAGGGCAATATTACAAGATTCCCACCTCCTTATTCAAGTGCCAGGACTTGATTCATTTGGAACTGTACAGATGTTTGGTGAAAATCCCATCGACGTTTGAAGGATTCAAGATCTTGGAAAGTTTGGATCTTCAAGTTGTTGAGCTGTCTCCAGACGAGCTTGAGGCTTTGATTTCTCGCTGCCCCCTACTAAAACGTTTGACGTTGAGGGGCTTGGACGGTATTAAGCAAATTAATGTCGAAGTTGGCAACCTCGAGTGGCTTGAAGTTGAAGGAGCTTTACAGGATGTCGCTTTCGGTGTTATGAACCGTTTGAAGTCGGTCAAAATAGATTTCTCTGATAATATTGGTGACAAATGTGGACCCGGCGATGCCAACTCCACCAATTTGCACAAACTCTTTCAAAATTTGCCCAAAATTGAGACTCTCGAATTTGAAAATTACTCACTCAAGGTACATTTGTTAGGACTCCGTTCGTTATTATTTTTGGGATGGAAAATATGTTGGTTCTATAACTGAATCCTTTGTATCTATTGACACTTGATTTTGGCTGATT
The DNA here is from genome assembly GCF_016545825.1 of Eucalyptus grandis. Classification (NCBI taxonomy): domain Eukaryota; kingdom Viridiplantae; phylum Streptophyta; class Magnoliopsida; order Myrtales; family Myrtaceae; genus Eucalyptus; species Eucalyptus grandis. The sequence goes on from NC_052617.1 coordinate 29,607,397, forward strand.
TGTGCAGTATTTGGCTATTGGAAATGTTCCACAGACACCACCTAATGACCTCATTCATTTGAAGTACCTCTTCTCATGCATAGACTTCAATAGTACGGAGGAGATTTTGACTGTTATGTGCTTGATCAGAAGCTCTCCTAAGTTGAAACATGTAGACTTTCGGGTGAGTCTGATCATTGAGATTATAGTCTAGTGTACTAATCTTATATTTTTTCGAAACTATTATCACAGATCATAGTCAATTATATTGTCAGATTTTCCCACAATCTTTTATGACTTGGCAAAAAATTGGAAGCGCATGGTGAACCAAACTGAAAGTACAATGATATGTCGCCATAGTCTAAGTGGATTTTACTCAACAAGTGGTATGCTATAATGAAACAAATCTACGAATCCTTTTCTATTTAGTGAAATTATTCATCATTTAAAGAAAGATGAATGGATATCAGAAGATTGTTGCTTCCTTTGTATCAAGTCTTAGATTACATGTTAGGTATACTTTGATTTGATTTGATTTTCGGTGATCATAAGTTACCCTGGTGCTTTTGATCATGGATTTGAGGAAAATGAGAACTAATCTGTACTCTATAGTGATTAAATTATTCATTCTCAGAATAAATGACGGTATAGTAATCTGTTCTAGCCAAAAAGAAAAGAAATTGTGATACGGGGATCACAATAAAGGAAATAAACAAATTGAGCTCTCTGTCTCTCTTGATAAAATGACTAGATTAAGCTCTCTGGCCATGCATCTTTGTGTTAAACTTGCTCTTTGATTGCAAAAACCACAGAATCGTGCCAAGGATCAACAGACTTCAACAATTGGGACAATGGCCGACTTTTGGGAAGATCACCGTGCGAGTTGCTTGGAACAGGTACAAGTTATATCGATGGATGGGTTTTCTGGCAGTGAGCCAGAGCTGGAATTTATAAAGTTTCTGCTTACTAGCTCGCCGAACCTACAAAAGATGACGATCCGGCCTGAATCCACGAGTGGAGAAGGCAAGTTGCTGAGGGAGTTGCTGCGGTCCCGGCGAGCCTCAACGCAAGCGGAGGTGATCTTTATCTGATTCTGTCGATCCGGAAGCCAACCCTCGTTAAGATTGAATCCCACACGGGAGTAACAATCACTGCAATTGTTTTGCTATGCTGTGTTGAACTTGAAAATATCATTAGACAATTTTTTTTCGTATTACTAAGAAAAATGAAAATTTTCTTTGTTCATCTTGTGTTAGCCTCTCATAAGGACATTCATTCTCATCCAATATATAGTCATATTTGGAAGCAACTGGTTGCTTTTCTTATGGCCGGATTGGCCCTCTGGCTTTGATTATACTAGTCTTCGCACTGAATAATGTAACCCGTAGGTTTTTTCTGGGTTGGGTCTTAATATATTAATGTGCTACATCTTTCATATTCTCAAATTTACAAAGGTAATTGAAAAGAAAGATGAGCCGGGAAGAGTAGTGTTTTTTTGGGTAATTTGAAGACTTCTCAGCATTTATGTTTGAGAAATGCAAAGAAAACGCCGCTGTCACCCTATGGAAAGTGACGGTCTACTTTTGGCCACAAAATCTTTCCCTAGGAACCGAATGACTTGTGGTCCGTTTTCTGAGGATGTGACCTTTTTTTTTTTTTCAGTCGGTAAAGCTTTCTTTCATTATCAAAATGTCAAAGGTCCCAAACAAGGACAATCTAAAGACAGAAGAGCCCATAGGACTTGCGGTGGCGCACAAAGCCAGTTTTGTGGAAGACGGCCTAGTCTAAGAGATTTGGCAGCCTAGTCGGCCACTCTATTTGCAACCCTAGGACAATGGGCTACAATAAACCATGGATGGGCCTCTAAAATTTCTAAACAATCCAAGATAAGTAAACGTTCCTCCCAATTGCAACTATCTGTTGACTTGCTTATCAGAGTGCTTATCACATCCTGCCGATCTTATTCAACACAGATCACATTGTGCGAGACTTTACTGTCCTTACTGAACTGGAGAGCTTCGTGGATGGCTAGGGTTTCCACCTGAGCCGCTGAAGACCCCTTAACTAGTTTAGCAAACCCAGTAATAATATTTCCTTTATGATCTCTACAGATGCCAGCGATCACTCCATCCATCGAGCCTTCAATGAAGGAGCCATCAACATTGAACTTTAGGGATCTTTCAGCTGGTGGGATCCACGATTGCGAAATAGTAAGCATTTGTTCCAGGGTTGTTTTTGTACTCTGGGTGTTCCATCTGTTGAAATTATCATACAAAATCTCAGCCGATCCCACCGTTTCTGTTGTGTCTGATAAAATAACTCTAAAGACTGAGTTGTTGCGAGATTTCTAGACACACCATAAACTCGTCGCCACCAATTCCATCCGAGGTAAATCTGCTCCTTTAACTGTGAATTAAATCAACGAGTCGTCAAGACATGAAATTTCCTGATTATTGATTTGGATTCTCAAGCGAGGGTCAGTCCATACATACTGCATCCTAGGACAAAGGATGTGACCTTCTTTAAAACACCAGTTTATTTACCCCAAATTACATAGAGTCGTGTGAAAATAAATTTTAAAAAAATTACTGCATCAAAGACAATTTTCTGCGAGTTTAAGAAATATTATTTTGCTTGATATTTGTTAGATTGGAACTTCCAACGTTTGTGTCATTTTGTAATGTTGCTAACACATTATAATATACAAAGCCAACACAAGTATTTACATGACTATTATACCACACTTTATGTTTAAATTTTTCACTCGAGCTGGAACAATACTGTTTGTTCTGGTCATGATTACCTCATTTTCACAGTTTTAAAAAAATTTGCTACTAGCTTGAAATTTTGGGGAGACTAGCTAGTCTACAAAAGCAACAATTCAAACACGAGTAACATGGAATTAGAGACGTGATTAGAGTTTAAGACGAATTTGACTTCTTACATTATACAATTTTACTTGAACAAATCTTCTCTTTTACTAAGTTTCTATGCATTTTCTCATATATCAGCCTATTAATTGGAGTTAATGAAACATTTTGTCTCACTCTTTAGGCTATGATTCTTCATTTGTTAGTGTGAAGTCTGAAATCTATCACATACGTAGCAATACATTGATGTAACGTTTTACTTCCTAAAATCAATTAAAATTTGCATTTCCCTTTTGAAAATTGTGCACAATATTTTACTAATTAATTTTAGTGTAAAGCATGAGACTTAAAATAAATATGAAAAATGGGTTTAGCTTTTGTGCTTTTACAGCATAGGGGCCATTTTTGGTAATTAGCTTTGGAAGTTTTATATTCCGGTTGCCAAAATGAGTCCACCTAGCATAATATGAGAATTATGGTCACAAGAACACCGTTACACAATTCAGTGTAATGGTGCTGTTAGACTAGCTGCACTCATCAATTTTTTTAGGGGAGATCATTTCCCTTATGGCTTTGTAATCCTCCTCCTCTTCTTCTTCACAAGCTTTGTAATCCTTTCAAAAATTGAAAACCAATCCTTTTATTTTACTTTCTTTTATATAAAAAAAAAAAAGATAAAGATAAAGAATGCGTGGTCCACTTATTCTTGTAATAGACAGAAGACATGCGAGGAGACAAGTAGAAGACGACGGAGTTGGAAAAGGGGTGGGGCACTTTCAAAACCTTGTTGACGAAGGAGTTCTAAAGTAAGTAACTTGTTACTTAAGGGGTTGCTTTTGGCTCTGTTCAATTTTCCACTTTAAAAAGCGAAACCGGCTTCCCTTGTTTCCTGTCTCATCAGTCATCACTTCCAATAAAAAAAAATGGGAGGAAGAAGTGAGGATTTATAGAGGTGTGAGATAAGAGAGATCAAGTAAGGAAAATATTTTTCCACTTTTCAAAAGTAGAAAACATTTTCCTTAATCTAGAAAATTTTTTCCTTTCATGAAGAACATTTTCCCTAATGAATTCATTTTCCGTAAACGAGCGTTGGAAAATCCCAAAAACGTTTTCCGGAAATTATTTTCTGCAAAACGAACGGAGCATTTGTATTGAAAACGCATCATGAGCACTCATGACAGTTACTTCTTTAGTGAGTTACCATGCGTTATAGGGGATTCCAGTTGATGACCAAAAGAGCAAAAAACTTATACGGAGGGTACATCTTCGAAGATTACAACTTTTATTTATTTCCTTATCTTTTCATCATAAAAATTACGTTAGGATGATAGGTGATTTTTTTTATAAAAAAATTTGAGTAGCTATCCATTTTTATATATAAGATTTAGTATGTTTCTTTTCTTATCAGTTAATATATCTCTTATATTATACTTAGAATTTCATTAAAATGTTTTAATTTATTCGCATCTAACCATTCCCAATATGTCACTGTTGGTTAAAAATTCCAAAGTATTGCAGGTAAGAATAAGAATGATGAATGAGTTGGAAAAGATCGGCCAATTACCGAGGCACATAATGGACCAAATCCTGTCGCGTTTGCCAATTGAGGATGCAATGAGGACTAGTATTTCTGTCAAGAAAGTGGAGGTACAAATGATCCTCTATTCCACAACTTGAGTTTGATTACCAATGTAGGAGGTCCTTTCTCTTCAACCATCTCTACATGAAAACTTGGCAAAGATAATTGACAAGGTTCTCTTGCTTCACACTGGCCCAACACAGAAGTTCATGCTCTCTCACGAAGAATTTTGTGCCCTGAGTGACATTGACCACTGGATTCTTCATCTATCCAGAGTGTCCGTCAAAGAAATTGTAACTCGACAATTGGAAAGGGCAATATTACAAGATTCCCACCTCCTTATTCAATTGCCAGAACTTGATTCATTTGGAATTGTACAGATGTTTGGTGAAAATCTCGTCGAGGTTTGCAGGACTTAAGAACTTGGAAAGTTTGGATCTTCGACACATTGAGTTGTCATCGGACGGGCTTAAGGCTTTGATTTTCTCTCTGCCCCCTCCTAAAACGTTTGAAGTTGGGGAACTTAGAGGGGATTTAAGCAAATTAACATTAGAGCTGGCAAAAGCAAATTAACATTAGAGCTGGCAACCTCGAGTGGCTTGATGTTGGAGAAGCTTTTCAGGATGTCGCTTTCAGTGTTATGAACAGTTTGAAGTCGGTCACGGTTGGTTTCTCTGATGATATTGCTAACAAATATGGACCCGGCAATGCCAACTCGAACAAATTGCACAAACTCTTCCGAAATCTGCCCCAAATTCAGAGTCTCAATCTTGAAAATTACTCACTGAAGGTACATTTTAAGCGCATAAATTCTGAAATTTGTTACGACTCTATTCACTATTATTTTTTGGGATGAAAATATGTGTGTTCTATTACTAAATCGTTGGTATGCCTTGATTTTGGCTGATTTTTGTAGTATTCGGCTGTTGGAGATGTTCTACAGACACCGCCTAATGAACTCGTTCATATGAAGTACCTCTTCTCATGCATAGACTTAAATAGCGTGAAGGAGATTTTGACTATTATGTGCCTAATCAGATGCTCTCCTCAATTGAAACATCTCGACTTCCGGGCGAGTGTGATCATTTATTGTTCAGCGGACTAATTTGATATTTCTTTGAAACTATTATCAAAGATCTTATTTAGGTATTTACGTGATCTTCTCAACAAATTTTTGTTACTTGGCAATAGTGAGTCAAACTTAAAGTCTCTATCACTGTAGTCTAAATGTATTTTACTGATTAAATTGTATGCTTTAATATATCATAATGAAACAAATTGATGAAACCTTTTTTATTTAGCGAAAGTGTTCATGATGAAAGTAAAGATTAATGAGTATCACAAGACTGATGCCTCCTTTGTATCAAGTTTTAGAATATATGTTGGAAGTAATTTCATTTGATTTGATTTTTAGTGATCATCGTATTACCTTGGTGCTTTTAATCATCGAATTTGATGAAAAAGAGAGCTAATCTATACTTTACAGCGACCATATTATACATTCTCAAAATAAATGACCGTATAGTGATCTGGTTCACCCGAAAAAGAAGGATATTGCAATTTGGGATCTTATTCATAAAGCAAATAGACAAATCAGGTTCTCTGCTCTCTTAATTAAATGACCAGATTAAGCTCTCCCTATGCATTGTTATGTTAAAGTTGATATTTGATTATTAAACACAGTCTCGTGCTGGGAATCGACAAAGTACATGGATCGGGACAATTGCCGATTCTTGAGAAGACCATCAGGCGTGTTGCCTAGAACAAGTACAAGTTGTATCGATGGGTGGAATTTTTGGTAGTAAGCCAAAGCAAGAAATGATGAAGTTTCTGCTTGCTAGTTCACCGAAACTATGAACGATGACGATCAGGCCTAATTCCACAAGGGCAAGTTGCTCAGGGACTTGCCATGCTTCCGGCGAGCCTTGGCTCAAGAAGAAATGATCTTTCTCGACCCAGTTGATCGGGAAGCCTACCCACATTAAGATCGAATCACACATGGGATTAATAGGAACTGCAATGTTTTACTATGCTGAGTGGAAAATGAATAAACTGTGACGCAGAGTTTGTGTATTACTCAGAAAAATGAGAATCCTCTTCTTTCATCTTGTGTTAAGTCTATTGTAAGGAGTTCTTCATTACATATATGTTTAGTGGTTTGCAACTTTCATCATCATTTTGGAAGCGTTAATGGTTGCTCTTCTTATGCCCTGGTTGGCTCTGGCCTCTGCAGGGACCTTCATTTAAATGAAAAAATGTATTGATCTTATACGATTTTAACTCAACTTAAAGAAAAATGGAGTTTTGTAAAATCCATTTCATTTTCATTTTCTTCTAAATATATGTGTTGTATATGAGCGAGTGATATCTAAAATAAGTGGATTACAAAAGAAGACCAAAAAAAAAAATGAAACATAAATATGTATGTCAATGACGAAACATAAAACATCAAACCTCACTAAGAAAACTTTGGCATTTATGAAATCATAAAAAGAGAATGTCAAATCTGATGCATTAGGACGACCTATGCAAGTATTAGGTTTCTAATATGATAATGGCAATAGGATGGCCTATAGGAAGAATAGGGCATTAGGATGCTATACCTTGAAATCCTTGAAGAAGTTAAAATATGGGATAAACAGAATTCCGAGATTCTTTTAGAAACCTTCACAGGTGAAGATCAAAAAACATTATGTGCTAGTATTTTCTCCGAAATGAGAGCAAATATGAAATAGAGAGAATGGAAGCAACTTATCATGGCTGGAAACGATCGGGGAAAGCTTGATTGATGAGATTTCAAACAGTGCTGGGGTGGGATGTGCTCCTTTGAACCATAGGGGTGCGTGCACCCCACCGTGAGGCATGCAACCTTAGGGTGACGGGCACCCACCCAACGTGGTATGTCCTTGATGCTAAGAAGTCTAACTCTAAAGGTAAAGTGTGCACCTCTGAGTTGAGATGCACGTTGTTAGTGTAAAGGGCACGCCCCTCAAAATCGAAGGGCACGATCCTTAGGATAAAGGGCAAGTCGCTCTTACTGTGAAGCGCACGCCCCCTTCAAGTAAAGGGAACGCCACTTACGGTGAGGGGGCTCGCTCTTTGGATGTGTTTTTTTGTTTTTTTTTTAACCAGGGAGTTGGCTTGCTCAAGTTGAGGGACGGTTTTAATCAGTTAATTTGTCTTTTACTAGTAGTTCATAGACAGGATCGGGCGACCTAACAAGCGCCCCGAGCCCTAGGTTAATCTATCGGTCAAAACTCATAACTTTTTTGGTACAATTTGTAGTGCTACTAAACAAGTCAGTATAAAATTGCTTAAGATTGTGTCAACGTCACGGCGCAGACCTGGACGAGCCAGCACTTGCCCCACATGCTACCGGTGGCCACATCGATTTGCTACTTACCTGACCGGATGGTACCCCCTTATTGGCCGTGCTGCCACTCGAAGCGACATATTTTTTTCATAGAATATTTTACCAACAATTGACTGTAAGTACATTTTCCCTGAGACATCCAATCAACCTAACTTTTGTTTCACAAAAATCAGGATGAAATTGTTTAGAATTGATTGAACAAGCTAAATGCACATTTATATTGCAAAGGTGGAATCCCTTTCGTTGTAAATCAAATTCACACCATTCTTAAAGTATCAAAAATATTCCGACTGAATATTCATGTCATCATGAAAAATCACAAATTTCTTGATATCCATAAGAACAAACAGTTTGATTAGAAAGATGCAATTTGGGCGGCGAGATGCAATTTGCCTTGGATGAACTGGTCTTGGGAGAGAATCTCCGTTGGGCCACCTCTTTCTTGAAGGGTAAGGACTTCGTTAAATACATTACTCGCTTTTCCTTTGGGGCTTTTTGTCACATTATTTGAAAAAATAGGAATAACATCAGAGAACAACCCCTTATCGTCCCGGCTGTGAAGAACCATTTTTTTAAGGTGGTTAAGGATAGAGCTAACACCTTCAGAAACGTTGAGGATAGCTTCAGAAACAAAAGATTGCAGAGGAGTTAGGGCATCGGTCCCATTATCTTTTCAGGGACCCGTAATCGACCCTGGTTTCGGCCGTCGCTTCATGGAATTACTGGTGCTCTGGAGTCGACGTCTCTCTCCTCCTTCGCTAAGGTGTTTGTTTCTTTGCCGGTTGTTCATGCCGTGCCTTTTTTGTTGTTGTTTGTCTTCGATTGGGCACTGCCTTGTGTTTTACATCATGGCATCCTTCCACTCATTATGATTGTTCATCTTGAATGCAAGTTTTTGGTGCCGTGATCTTTTGTACTTTTAGCTTTTCCTCGTTATATCTATTACCTTTTACCCAAAAAAGAAGAAGAAAAAAAACAGTTTGATTAAAAAGTATGACGTGTTCAATCGTAGCCATTGGTATTTTGGGCGGCATGTTGTATAACATCAACTAATTCTCTTATTCAAAAGCTAAAAAGAAAAAAAGAAAAACTGGCTCTCTGAGAGGGGTTTGCTGTTGGAGAGAATCTTTTCAGCTCGCACCCCTCTCGGATCGGTATTCAATGTGCATAGACATCCAAGGGTCGAAGACGAAGGGACAAGTAAATTCTTCACGTGTCTCATCTTAGAGGATGGTCTCAAAGGGATGTAACATTTTTTACACATGCTGATCATTCATGGGTAATAATGATGTTTCCTGAGTCGGTTTTACTCATGAAAGATCAGGTAACAGTTTATCCTCTCTATATGTATTCTTTAGGTTAGATTGGGACTACTAGAGGTAATGTTAAGTATTATCTAGATACATGTGAGCCAACTCACATTCACCGTTAGATGAGTAAGACCCCATATAGAACTTATATGATCTAATGATGGCACTGGATAAAGGCAATAACTGAGCTTTGATATCGATTTTCAAAATTGGCATACTGCTAACCCAATATTTGGTTGGGGAGTCATGGGATAATGTATCCTTCTGGGATGCGAAATACTAAAGTCCCCCTTAATTTTAGTTTCCCTCAGTTGTGAAATTGGTAGGAGTTGCACTACGTGTGTTCTCTACGTTATGTATACCAGTCTCTCATCCCTGTAGTGAGCTTTCATATTTGGAAGACTTCAATTTACAATATCGAGCATCTCTATATTAAATATAACTATCCCTAGATATATGTAATAACAGGCTATTGGAAGTGAAGTAGAAGCGTTGTGAAGATACATCGTCATAAAATTAGAGTGAAATAAATTCAAGGATCTATAGTCGTCCATTCATCAAGCTTCAAGTCAATTATTTTTCTCAAATTTATAAATTTAAATTTGGATGTATCATGATTTGGTTTTTTTTTACTTATGTTAATTTGAATAGCTCACGTAAACACTCATGTCACAACAGCGAAATATTGTCACCCCATACTTCAACATCTCTATGAATAATATTGATATTAAATGAACAGGAACATGAGATACCGTTTAGAACTTACAATAAACATTAGTAAGATATATCTTCTTGAATAGATGACGATTAACCTACGACCATCGTATCATGTCGCACTACATCATGAAGGGTGTACTCGGCTATCTTCTTGTATGAATCCCTAGCTAACACTGATATAATCTCGTAAATTGAAAATTTGTTTAAAAAGTTTAAAAGTTATTATATGACGACTAATTCAATCATAAATTTTTCAACTATGCCAATTTAATCTACTCTTTGACGATTTGCCAATATAATCCTTCTAGCTAATTTGTCTAAAATCGCTAATATAGACCTTGCCCGGCCTATGTGGCATAACCGAAGGTAATGTGGACAATTTTTACAATTCTTTTAAAAACTTTCTAATTTTTCTTATTCTTTTTCCTTTTCCTTTTCTTTTCTTTTCTCTCCTTATATTTTCTTTGTTCCTATTTAGGGCCTTTGTTCAAGGCCATTCCAACAATGGCCAACAGAGGTCTTCAAGGCCATAGGTGAGGGGCTAGGATGCCCTTGCTAGGCCTTACCTCACTTGATCTAACAAGGGCTTGCCAACTCACTCGTCCTCACTAGTAGCCAACCACCCCCCATAGACCTCTTAACAATTAAAAACAAATGATAAGAAAATAAAGTAAAAAAATAAAAAATAAAATCAGAACATTGTGAAAAAAAATGGCAAAAAGTATCCATGTCTGCGCATCTAGGCCACGTAAGCTAGCCAATGTCCACGTTAGCGATTTTCCGCCAAAACTTATCCGAAATGATTACATTAACAAATCCTCAAAAGTTTTAAGACAAAATTAACATAATTGAAAGACTTAAAAATGAATTAGTTCTTATACAATAGGTTTAGAACTTTTAAAATAGTTAGTCTTCTTTTAATCGAACACAATTTTGGGAAATTATATGTTGTACTTTCCGGATTCTTCTATATCCTAGGGGTCATCCCTTAGCATTGCAAATCCCCTTGTTTGGAAAGCCCATCTTTGCGTATCACCATGTAATACAACAATTACGTAGAGGTTGTACAAGTAGGAATCGCCTTGTAAGGAGGAGGATCATCTAAGTTTTTTTGAGAAAGAAATACTTAGGAAAAATCATCTAAATGGTACCCAGGATGACACCACATTAGTACTATGCGGTTCTTATGGTACATACTAATTGTTGGCATTTCCCTCTTGTTGATTGTTTTACCTCATCCCGTGATCATGAGTCTGGTTCAATTAAAGTCAAATTTGGCTATAAAAGGGATGGAAACGAAGTACATTGACGCAATCCTGAATGAAAATGGAATTAGCGTCAATCTTGAAAAACCACCGGAACTCATGAAGTACGATGGGACAGGCTCCTGGAAAAATCATCTTGAAAAGTTGTGTTCGTAAATGGAGAAGCACCTGAGTTATCCCAGCCTTTCCACGAAGCCTAGATGGGCCTGCTTTGGGTCGGTTTGCTGAACTGGAACTAAATAAGACCACAGTTGGGGAACGGATTACCGAAGCAATCGTAAATCTATAAAATCAGAAAATAACACTCACCCAAAGGGAGATATGTCGCGACCCACCCTTGAGAATAAATTTAGAGGTATTTACTTATAAAACGATCTGAATTGACGTCCCAAAAGATGGCTTGAATACATCATCTAATGGTAAACCAGATCAGTCCACCAATTACAAGCACGGGTTCTCACAAACCATATCTAGCATGACATTGGATTTTCATTTTAAATTCTTAATAATCTAAATATTTCTAAAAGTTATCACTAGCAATTTGTGATTGGCTAGAAACCAATTGAGACATGGAAGCATTGTCTCAATGCTAATGGAACTAGAGATTATAGAAACGGGAACTTGATTACATTAATTATCTTAATAGTACCATTTAAGTATCTAAACTGGATTATGAGCCTAGACTTAAATCGGGCTCTCCTAAGCTCATACCAATTCGCGACTTAAGTTTAAGTTCTTAACATGCAATTGATTTTTAATCGAAGTCGCCACTAATTTATTTTTGGTGGGTCGATTAGAAACCCAAGTAAAGTAACGGGAGTTTCACTTTACTCCTATCCGAACAGAGACTATAACGGGGGACTTTTCACTAGATTTCTCTAATGCCCTTTCGATACCATTCTTTTATTTTCAAAAATGCTTTTGTAGGCAGCTTAAATTGATTTTAAATCTATTTTCCTAACATGTGAGGTGATCATGCGGGTGCGCAATCCACCAATTTAACACCCAGATAAACAATAAATAAATTGCAAAAACTTACCTCAAAGCAACGAAAGCATCTACAATGTTAGGTTAAAAACCACATCAACAACCCTGGATATGGTTTCTAATTAACACGCAATTTCTTTTTGTTTTCACTTAATTAATAAAAATCATGCAATATGCAATACAATATTAACTAAATGACCTAATTCTAATGACATGCAATTTCTAATTAAATAGGCCTAGCAAAAATACTAAATGACATGCATCCCGGTGAATCTAACCCTAATGACATGCATATGACATTTTTCTAGAAGAATGCATTTTATCATAAATAATAAAACTAATTTAACCTATGACATTTTTTGTATTTTCAGGTGAAATGTGAAAATTACCTAATTAGATTAAGATCCTATTTAATTTATATTAGGAATTAGGTTGGGCCAAATCCTAATTTAAACTAAAACATTATCTTAACCAAAATAATCCTAAAATGCAATATATCTAAAAATACCTAAACTTATAACAAATTAAGAAAAAATATTATCTAGAATTGAACTAAATGCAATTTAGTCATAATATGCAATGACGTGCAAAATATGCTTTAACACTACATGACATGTATATGATGATTTTTTTTGTTTAGTTTCGAAATTAATAATAATTAAACATGTAATCCAAATTAAAAATCTAGCAACCTAAATTGATTGATTTGATTTTTTTTTTTAAAAAAAAATTCGAAATAAAATTCCTATTCTAAATATATGAATCCTAAATCATGCAATATTATAACTCAAACACATTTCAAGATAAATAAAGCAATCAAGACAAAACGAGATCATCAAAAATTTACATAATCGTTGATCAATGGGTAATATTTTTTCGATTTGATTTTAATTTTTCAAAATATATTTTATTTTGTGTTTTAATTATTTTCTTTCTTATTTTTCTTATTTTGGAATTTATTTATTTTTTTATTTTAAAAAGAACAAGATAAGATAAAATAAAATAAATAAAACAAACTAAAGAAAACTACCTTTTTTTTCTTTAGGGTGGCGCTCGGACGGAGGACTCAGCAGCAGGTGCGGCGGCGTCGGGCTTGTGGGTCGCGGCGGCAATGGTGAACAGTGAGAGCTCGGTTGCTGCGGAACAGTAATGGAGCGGAGCAGGCCTCAGGCTTCGAGATGCGGCGTCGGGTGTGCAGGCGCGGCGTCCGATGAGCGGAGACGGGCGGCGAAGGCACCGGGCGCTTGGCTGAGGCGAGCGGCGTGGCGGCGCGGCGAGGTTGGGAGCGGCAGACTTCGGAGCTCCGGCGCGGGTTCTCGGGCTGCTGCAGCGTCGCGGGGTCGTCGGGTGGTGTGCGCGAGTTGGTGCGGGTCACAGGTTGCTGCGCGGCGAGGCTTGTGGGTGCTGGTGCGCGGAGGTCGCTGGGTTCACTGGAAGGAGGCTCGGAGGTGGTGCTGTAGTGCTCGCGGGATGTGCAGGCGGTGACGGACGGGAGTTGCAAAAAGCTCGAGCGCCGGTCGAAGAATTGTTGAAGAAGACCCTCCCCTTTTCCTCTTTTTTTTTTTTTAACTTTTCTCTCTCTATATTGACTTTTCCTGCCGCAATCTTCCTTCTCTTCTCCTTCTGCAGCTTGTCAGAAGGATAAGAGAATGATTACTTCAAATGGACGGAAAAGGCTTGTCTCCTTTTTCTTTCTGCACTTTTCAGAGAAAGAAAAAGACCAAGATGGACGAAGGCCTTTTTTGAAAATTTTCTTCTCAAAGAAAATCACCTTCTAAAGATTTTTCTGAATTCGCCCCCTCCGGTCACGAAAAATGTAGCTCTCTTTTATAACTTTGTATGGTACGAAGTTGTAAAACAACTTTTTTGTTTCTTATTTCTATTCCAAATGTTTTCAATTGAAACATTTAAAAATAATTTGGAACAAAAACGCATAATCAATCAAATCAATCTTCCCCATTTTTATTTTTCCTTCCTTTTATTTGTTCAAAATGCAATTTTATTTTTCCAAAATTAGGTGTCAACACATTAATTATCTAAATAGTACAATTTCAGCATCTAAACTTGATTGTGAGTTAATTAAAATGTTCATATAGTCTTTTTACCAATTATGAGTCCTAAAGTTCCTATCCGCTAAGTGTCATGCAATATTCATTTATTATGATGTTAGGATTTATCCTAACTATTAAAAAGGAAAAAACAATCAATGTTTTAAATGTGCACGCTCAAGTATAAAATCGAAGTAGAAATTCGCAAACAACAATCTAACATTTGTGTCTAAGAACAAATAACACTTTATTGTAAAGCCCCATAAGCTTGTTTAATTTTGAGTTTAGTTTTTTTCAAAAGATTTTCACATTTTTTAAGACTATGTTAATCCTAAAATGTTCATTGAAACCCCTAAACTATATGAAATCTGATCTAGGAAAATATAACACTAATTTTAAACTAGTGTTAACACTAAAACTCTAATAAAACTAATCAACATTTACTTTCTAACCTTTTTCCTGAAAATTTTTAATTTTCGGAATTTTATTTTTATCATTTATTTATTTATTATTATTTAATTTTGTTATTCTAAACATGGGGGCTCGGACCCAGTCTGAATATGCAGGTTTGACCTAGACCTTAAAGGTCCGGGTTGAATCTAAAATTCGGATCGGCCCTTGGTTCGAATATAGCCGATTTATTGAATTTCATCCAGCCCATGAACTCTATCCGGCTCGGCCTTATTATACTCAGGCCCCCATTTTTATTTTTTTATTATTCTATTTTTATTATTTTCCCCTTTTTATTCTCTTTTATTATATTTTTTATTTCTTTTTCTTTTTATTTATTTCTTATTCCCCTCCCTCACCGAGGGCCCATCGTCTTCCTCGGACGAGCTCTTCACCGACTCTTCATGTACAGACGGCGCTAACGCCGGCGGCCATCTCCGCTGGTCATTCAGCAATCTATTCTCGCCATCACCGGATTATTTCCCGTGCTGACTTCCAGTCACCAAACTACATTCATCACCGATCCCTCAAGTAAAATCCATTTCAATCCATTGCAATTCATAAACACGCATGCTAAATTAAATGAGTATAGAAGACTGACAGAGGGACAATTTCAATCAGGAGCATCACCGGAAGCGAAGGCCAAGAACGGCGATTCCAAACTCATGTGTTCATGGACGACCAGCACAAGGAATCACAAGAACGCGACATTACGCAGAGGGAAAACGCGGCATCAATGTTCAATTCAACAATCAATGAAATAGATGAGAATCAACCCTAGGTTTAAACACTGTCAACGACCGATTGCGTGAAATCAGATTCAACACTTCTCATGAGCAAATCATCAAACAATTGGTGTGCACTTCGAATACGAGCTTTTAGACTCAGATTTAATGCAATTCTTAGTCTAGACTAAGACTCTAAATCAGCATGAACCATCACAAAAGAGTCTTGGTTCCGCAAGTTCATAAATTCACCAATCGAATTCGCACTTCTACGCTTCAAAGGCGGGGGGAAAACAAAGCAGAGAGATAGAGCTTGTGGAGGGGAAAGCAAAGCAGGGCTTGAGGAGCGTTCAGAATGGTTTCATGGGCCATGGACTTGTTCATGAGCAATTCTAATTTGACTAAATCTAGGGCCCCCATTTTTATTTATATTCTTTTCATGTCCTTCTACAAAAAAAAAAAAATGTTTGATAAATGTGTCGATAAAAATTCAGATGTCATTAATCTAGAGAAATTAAAAATCCAGAATAATGAAAGTACCACGATGTATGACCAAAGAAGAAGGATGCGGAGCAAGCAATCCCCCAGTTAACCGAAGGAGAAAAGTGCGTTCACCCCGACAGTAAAATCATCTTGCTTTGGACCGGTTATGACACACATCAAGGCAAACTACTCGGGCTCGGTAGGTCGCTTAGTCAAGGAAGATAATGAATGTTAGCAGAATTACTCTAAAGTTAAGAGGAGCTACATGGAGGAGTTGAGGAAACCCAAGTATGAAAGACAAATGTATTGCTTATTTAAGGTATCATCATGTTGTATAACTTTTGTAATGACCCTCCAACTAGGGGTGTGCAACGGAAACCGCCTAGACCGAACAAGACCAGCCATTTTTGGGCTAATCTAGAGGGTCTCGATCTGGTCCCCGATTCCTATTTTTGGAATTGGTGACCAGTAAATCCGTTTCCCGATTCAAAGGCGGAAACCGGACCGACCATTTACAAATTTTTTTTAAAAAATTTCTACACAACCCTATTACAGGGTTTGTACAAAAGTATAATTGGAAGTGCTGCTCTCTCTCTCTCTCTCTAGCAGCAGTAGCATGCTCTCCTTGCACGCATAGTCTCCCTTCCCCAGCGTCTATCGGACGTCAACATTTTTTTACTCTCACAGTCATAGCCTCGCCTCACACCTCACTCCGATCGAGTCGCTCGAGCCTCGAGATCGACGCTTTTCCCTCTCGCGGCCTTGCCTCCTGCCTCACTTGACGTCAATGCCTTTCCCTCTTGCTCAACATCGGTGCCTTTCAAGGAGTATCGCGTTACTTTGTAAGCTTTGATTGAAGAGAGCTCTTGATTTAGAAGACTAGGGGACATATATTTATTTTATTTTTAATGTAATGACAAAAAGTGATTTGGTCCATTGAAATCAAACTGAACTAGTCGATGCGGTCTAGTTCTCGATTCCAAGACTAGCTGGTCCGATCTAGGATCCCAAAAATTGGGAATCGATTCTCTAAATCCGATTCTCAAATTCTTGGGTGGAACTGGACCAGATGGGGAAAATGGGGAACCAATCACTCATAAATCTAACATCATATATTTATGAAATATGCACTATCATATCATAAAAGCCCTTTTAAATATATTGTTTTCTTCAATGAATTATATGTATTAATGGATAATTTTTCTTATTACTTTGCTAATGTTAATCTCTATGTAAGATATGTTTTGTCAACTTAATTAGATCATAGTTATATCATTGTTTGATCAATACGGGCTATCATGTTTGTAATATTTAATCGATATTTTGATATCATTTATTTGTGGTATAAGGGAAAATGCTTTGTCATATGTGTGCTCGTATATTATTCAACTTTATTTTTTATCAACTGTTAAGTTGTTTGAACCAATGTAAGACCCTGTTATCATTAACTATAGAGTGATTGATATTCTAACAAATGTAGGGTTTTAATCATGATCAATAGTCATACACTTAGGTTACGCTTGGTCGTCCGAATTTCTAATCAAAATAAGATTTGATATGATAGGATATGAAATTAAGAAGATTTTGCTATATTATATCTACTGTTTGGTGATTGCAATAATAAAATCAAATATATTCACATTATATTATATATATTATTTGGTATAAACACATATATAAATCATAAATTTTATAAACGAATATGATAAAAATCTCTTGCAATACTCTTATTTACTTTATTTTTTCCTCTCTTTTTTAATTAATTTCTTTTTTTATTTCTTTCTTCCCCTTCCATCATTTTCTAAAAAAAAAATATTAACTAAAATACCTAAAATATTTATAAGATATGATTAAATTCAATATATAAATAAAAATAAGATTAGATTATAAAACTAAATTTTTATTTCTTTTTGTTGTTTGAATTTCTTATATTAGAATTCAAATATTATATATTAGAAATCCTATCTATCTTTATTCCATCTCCCCATGGAATAATTTTATCTAGTCTACATCTCTTTTATATCATATTTTATCTATCTTAAGCAAGTACCAAATATAGGATATGACAAATATTTATTATATCCTAAATTTTATCCCAACTACCAAACATAGACTTAGTTTGTTATTTATAATATATTAACCCTCTAAAAATTTATTGTTGCCATTATATAATATATTTGTAATAATGAATGACCTTTTTTTTTCAAAATTCATTTTCCTATAAAGCATGCAATGTATTTTTTTGTCAGGATGTAGACTATTTTGTTAATCCTTCAATGTCGTTTATTTGTCAAATTTAAACTATTATGTCATAGAAGATATTTCTACATTGTTTATTTCTTAATAAGATATCATGAAAAATCTCAAACTTGTATACTTATGATAAATTTACCATAAACTAATTTTTTATCATAAAAAACTCCAAACTAGTACACCTTTAATAAATCTAATATTCATTAATTTTCATTAAATTTTATTGTCAAATTACTGAGTTTGATGATACATGATATTTGACTGATGTATTAGTTTATGGTTTTAATTTTCATTTGTCACAAATATACCAGTTTAAGGTTTTTCATAATATTAACCCAATTTTTTCAATTTGGGGTTTGTGGTGGATAGTAATTTTTTACAGTCAAAAAATTAGTTTTGAGTAAATTTATTATAGGTGTATCAATTTATGATTTTTCGTGGTATTAACCATTCTTAATAAGCATCTTATTCAGCACAAATTCAATTAGTAATTACGTCAATTATTTATTGATGTGTGTATGTAATTTAGGGAAAATTACCAAAAATGTCATAAACTTATTATACTTTTACAAATTCTACCCTAAACATTTTAATTGTGCTAATTGACTCGTAAACATTTTCACGTTTGCCAATTGAGTCAATTCAACCAATTTTGGCAGGAAATCTCTAACGTAAATATCAGGTGTCCTACATATGACAACTGCTAACGTGGAGGATTTTTAAGAAAATTTTAACATTTTTTTAAAATTTTTCTTTTCTTTTTTATTCCTAACCCTATCCAGTGAGGTCACTGGCCACAGGAGAGGATTACAACTATTACCTAGCCTAAGTGAGGGCATCGCTACCCTTGCTAGCCACAAGCATTGCCCAAATCTAGACGAGGATTTTGACCTTCACCCTTTGGGTAGCAAGGGACACGACCCCCTTGCCTGCCTTAGGTGAGGATCCAATGAGGGTGTTGCGGTCCCCACCTAGACTAGGTGACAATGTTGTGACCCTTGCCTACCAACTGGTGAGAGCACAAAACCCTCACATGTGGCCAATAAGGATGGAGAGGTCTTTGACCCAGGGCTGACAAGGGCGGCGACATCCTCACCTAGACCAGGTGAGAGTTGCCACTCCTCGCCTCTGGCTGACAATCTCACTAGCCAAGGGATAGAAAAAAATTAGAAAAGAAAAAAGGAAATTAAGAAAAAATCATAAAAATTTTAAAATAAAAAAATTGTCAATGTCAGCGTCGATTGTATCACGTAGGATGCTTGGTGTTCACATTAGTAGTTTTAGGCCAAAATTAGCCAAATGAATTCAATTAACAAAATGTGAAAAATTTTAGGACTTAATTAATACAATTAAAAGATTTACAATTGAATTGGTAAAAGTGTAATAGATTTATAAGTTGTTTGATAATTTTCCCACATTGATTACAAAAATATGTTATCATAACGAGTATCCATGCAACTTTTTGAGCATAAAAGTCATCGCTTATTATAAAGTTGTTGTACCTTATTTTTGGACGCAGTCATATGTAATGACCACTTTAAAAGCATACTTTTCCTAAATACAACAAAATATTGCATCATAATGGGTTTTCATACAACTTCTTAATTGTAAAAGTCATCAATCACGAAGATGAGTGGATAATGGTGAAAGGTAAAAACGGATGGCAGCGAGGAGGGGATACTGCCAAGTGGAGGACTCAGGTGAATATAGGGAGGAAAGACAATGCGACCAAGATGGGCAGGACATGATCTCTGTTAAAAAGCACGTGAGATATGCCAAACGTAATCCATTATCAAAAAATTAATGTTACTCTATAATTTATTGGTTTATACTTCAAAATAAAGGCTAATTCAAACAATTGTGTTAATAGGCTTAGATTTGAAATCTTTGTTGATGATGTTCCTAGATTAAAGTATTAGCCTTCCGCTATACTTCAAACAAGTGGTATTAAAGCAAGTTTGATGATTGGAAGAGCGATTACATATGAAGGCGACCATTGTGGTGGAGCAAAGTAGGACCATATTGGCAACGACCATGCACATATCACCTAATTGGAGATTCAAGTAAAAGATTCGCCACACAACTTCCCAAATTGAAATTGTCAATCTCTTCATAAATCACTAGGCAGAGATGAAACAACTTTCCTATCCCGAGTTCTTTTAATGCGAGAAGTTTAGAAAGGCGTGTCCTATAGGCGGTCCTTTGTCCTTGTATGCTTATTTTAGAGGCACTCGGGTTCCTCAATAACTAACCAGATGGTCCTACCTTGAGGTCATTGCATTCCCAAAACCCCATCCTCAGTTCTTTGTACTTACGAAAGTAGTATAATCAACAAACCTAGAATTCAGAATTCATCTAATTTGTGGCCTCTTAATACAAACTTGTAGCAAAATGCTTCTTAGAAAAAGAGTTGGGATAGCGATGGGTGGTGGACCAAGATTTTCAATTCAAAGCCCTCGTGTGGATGAGAAGAGAGGACGAGGGTCAAGAAAAGTGGTTGTCAACCAACCTTAGCCCGCCAATGATGTTCAGCTCAATATACCCACCAAGAGTCTTTTTCCTTTCTCTCTTTTTTCTTCTTTTTAAATTCTATATCAGAACCATTTTCTTTTACGAAAATGGAAAACAACAGATCCTCGATGAAAATTGACAAATAGATGGTGTAAAGACACTAAGCTTAAGTGCTTCTTTCAAGTCACGTGTCGACGTTGTTCGAATATAGTTTCTTTGACTGGAGACTTGTCTACCTACTCTTCTCGCACTCGGACAGATATCAGCAGCTAAATGTTCGGTTGGGACCTAAAAAATTAGGGTTTCTGCTAAGTATGACCCCCACTTTCTCGTTGAGAGACATGATGCACACGTTGATATTTTATATTATATGATCACATGATCATATTTTCTTTTCCTTTGTTTCTTTGTATTTCCGTTTTTTCTTTTTCTTTTTTTAGCATAACTGGTTGCAGTTTAAGGAATGATGTCGCGTGAAATAGTTAGGGAATATTCGATGTACATTGAAAGACTGTGGAATTATATATATTTGGAATATTTCGTGTGCCAAGAGGTTAGTTAAGAGCTAATTAAACAATTCTGATCGTAGCCCACATAACGACTAGTAAGCCTCAAGAGATGTTTTAAGAAGTGATAGTTAATCGTTGTTCGATTTTTGCTGGTACGTAACCTGATTAAGAGAATTTACCATTCGTACTTTAGTATCACGAGAGTCTAAAACCAGTTTAATCATAGTAATTAGAAAGAATGGGAACATCTCGACAAACTGGAATGACTCATGGATGATAATAATCGAAAAGCGGGGCAAGAAAAATGTGTGCTTAAAATGTTAATAAACATAAATCAATGAGTTACGAATCGATTAAGATATATTGACACTTAAATTTTACACAATAATCCTTGGTGGAGTACTTCCTTCGCCTAACGCTATCATACGTGCACCTCAAAAAAAGCAAATCTAAGTAAGCCAAAATTATTAACAAATACAAGAGAAAATACAAAATTCTGAATATAAAAATGAGGTTGACCTGATTTGTCATGGGCTCTCCTATAAAACTCTTGCTTTTGTTATAAAAAAAAAAAAAAATGTATGTACATATGTGATTTTTAAATAGGACTATTTTGTAACCCAAACTCTAGTTGTACTCATGAAATAGTACTCATTTGTTTTTGGAGTTAAACAAATTATGCGTAGTATAAAATACATATCAAATCATATTTCGATGAAAGTACTTTAGTTTCTAATTTAGCATATTATTATACTTGTGAACTTTTTAAGGTACCATATTGGGTGTTTTTGTTAGTGAGATAATTATAAAAAATAATAAAAAAAATCCTAAATTTATTGTACATATGACAATCCAGTCTTAAACCTTTTAATTCGGCCAATTTAGTCATAAACTTTTTAACAATTTACCAATGTAGTCCTTTCTAGCCAGTTTTTGGTGAAAATTTCTGAAGTGGCAACTAGTAAGGGCCACAACACCCTTGCCTGTGGCTAATAGGGGTTGTAGGTCATAATCAAAGGCCTACGACCTCACTAGCTCGAAAGGAAGGAAAAAAAAAAGAAAGGAAAAGAAAATTTTTAAAATTATTGCAAAATCATCCACATTAGTGCTAGCCACATTAGAGACTTCTAACCAATGCTGGCCGAAAAGATTATATAGGCAAACCGTCAAGAAGTTTAAGATTAAATTGGCTAAATTGGAAAGTTTATTATTGAATTGGCTACCGTACAATAAATTCTTAAAATTTTTGGTAATTTTTCCTTTATTCCTTACCATATCATTTTCATATGCGCATTACTCATTAGGGGTGATCAATTTCTAAATCGATTTAGTCCTTGCCAGGAACCATGATCCGGATTGGGAAGAGCGTTTCCCCGTTTTTGGAACCAAGAACCAAACCACATGTTATTAGGATTGGACTAGCTTGGACAATTGGTCCGATTTGATTCTCGGGCAGAGTCTAATAGAACTCATTGATCACATATCTTGGCCAAGGCATGCTCAAAAAATGGAGGACTATGCGTTGGATTCTTTTCCATAAACGACCAACTCACAAAATTAAGGAAGGTGTGAGTGAGCAATGGAGGTAAAATCGGTGAATCATTGCAGGAAAAGAAAGAAACAAGAGATAAAAGGAGCAACTTGGATGAATCGGTGCAGCAACATGAAGGAATTCATCATTTGGAATGAGTGAGGTATGAGAGGAGATTAGGGTTTAGGTTTACACTTTACTTCTTAAGAAATTAAAAATATATATAAATTTGTCTGGTCCGGTTGCCATCTTAAAACCGGAAACCAAACTAAAAATCACCGGTTCCGATTTTATGGAACCGAGTACCGAATCGTTACCTTCTACAATCACCTAAAATTGGTCGGTTTGATCCGGTCTGGACGATTCTCAATTTGGATGATTCTATATGCTCATCCCTATTACTCATAAAGATTATTGGTGTTATCTGTGAAGTAACATGATTTTACTAGTGTAATCTTTATGCATGTCCGGAAAAAAGTCAAAAACGTCTTACGGAAACTGTCCCTTTCTTCCTTCGATTGCACTGTGGGGGAGCGAGAGACGAGGCGTAACGTCAGCATTTGCTATCAGCTCTCTCTCTCTCTCTCTCTCTCTCTCTCTCTCTCTCTACCAACCTTATACAGTATCGAATTTACGAAATTGCCACCAAGCCCAGTGCATCTCCGTCCGTCACTACAAACCACCGGCCTCTTATACGGCCTGTGCGGTACGTCTTAATGAGGCAAGCCAGCGTGGACCATTTGTCACAACTCTTTGATGCTTCTAGAACAATAAATTCGCAACTATTCCTAAAAGATTGCGTTTGTTTGTTTGTTTTTTTTTGGGAGGGGGTGCATTTTAAGTATTCTTGTTAAATTTGCAACGACGAAAAAGGTTGCTTATCTTTCCAAAACTTTCGTGTCCCAACAATGGTAAATTATCATTACCAATTGTCTGATCCTTGGGATCGAAATTGTGAAGAATATGGCGTTTTCCTTTAATTTGGACTTAATGTTTTAGTTCAATAATTATTGATTGATTGACATAACATAATAATATAAATGGTTCTTGAACTTTGGATCTTATATGCAAGTCGTTCTTAAACTTTAAATTCGTTCAAGTGAATTTTAGTTCAATAAGTAATGTCATCCATGAAATTTTAATTCATTTAAGTGATCATTGAATTGCTATCATTTTATAAAATTAAGTTCATAAATAACATTGGACATTTCCATATAGTTTGGAAACAAAATTGAATATGTACCAAAGTTCAAAAATCATATTGAACAAATTAAAAACTTAAGCACGACATTACATATTGGATTAAAATTTAAAAATTGAATTGAAAAAAATTAAAAATTCAAAAACGATATTACATATGAAATCAAGGTTTGGATACTGTACGTCTCATTTTCCAAAAGATAAAATAAAATAAAATAAAATCCATATTACGTGATCTGATCCTTTGAGGGCGTCAATCTACTTATCCTTTGGGGACCCACAGGGATTGGGAAAATATATAATAGTAAAGGAAATACAGATGGAACTGACTTACGGGGGAGACCGTGGGAGGAGCTTGGCGACACGTGCGCAAATCCTTCCGCAGTCGCATGCATTGGTGGTCAAAACTTCTTTTCCGTTGGCGAGCCGAGAGTCTACCGTCACAGCTGGTCAACTAGCTCCTCCTCACAGTCACGTCTCTTTCGCGGAGCCCCATTTCGACAAAAAAAATAAAAAAGAAAAAAAAACCGGGAGTGCCGGGGGCGCCGCTTTGCGCCAAAATCAAGTTTGTCTCCTTCCACGAGCTTTTATATTAAATCTATAATTGATGCAAGGAAAAAAATTGGTTAAATAAATATCTTTAAGCACGTATGTTACTCTCCTACTATAATTGTGTGAACATTTTTTTTTCACTGGCAATGACTCTTATGAAAATCATAAATAACTTTTACGGGACATTTTACTCGGCCATTATCTCTTAAAAATCCTTACCCAACTGTTGATAAAAGAAAAATGACATAGGTTGACAATCATTACTGAAAAATTTCTTTATGAAATTCTACATGTTAAAAGGAAAAAAAAGGATTAGTTCATGTCTCTCCCTCTCCATATTTTACAATTTATTTGAAAAATTCGCCTTAAATTCAATGTTTTACTTTTCATTGACAATATTTTTTCATGCAAGGCTTTCTTTTTTACCTTATGCACAATATGACTAATGCCTATTTGCATATGCGCAATCAATGTGCATCGGCATTAACTCCTATAAATAACAAGATTAACAACTTGTGAGAGCGAGTGACAATCATTTCATAAAGTTGTAACGATTCAATCCTACAAATTCATTATTTCTGCATGTATTATTTCGTGATTTTGCCTATGATTGGGCAAGTCACTCCTTATCTTCTTACGAAGCATTTGGCGTAAAAAAAAAAAAAAACAATTTTTTTAAGTCTAAGCCCTTCAAACGAAAAGCATAAAAGAATTGAAAATGTCAATTTTGAAATACTCAAAGTGAGAGATGACTCCATTTGCGAGAGAGAGAGAGAGAGAGAGTCTATGTGGTGTGGGGGCGCAACGGTGCCGTCTCTTTAGCAAAAGAAGACGGGTGCGTCTACCTACCGGACGGGTGCAATTAGGCCTGGGCGGGACTCAGTCAGTCAGCCATGGATCAAAAGCTGAACCACCTTTCAAACGCGGCATCGTCACCTTCACTTCCACCACCTACCTGTTCTCTCCAGAACCACAGATTCTTCCTCTTCCACACCCAACATTTCTTCTCCCCCCCACTCTCCGTTTCTTCTTCTTTTTTATTATCAACCCATCTCCATCCTTAAACCCTACCTCTTCATATATACACACTCCCGCAATTCCGAAAGCCAGCAGCAACTGTCAAAAACACAGCCTCGCACTTGCACCACCACCCCCCAGCCGGAGCGCACCGCAATGGCGTTGGAGAGCCCGCTCCTGACGGGCAACAACCACAGCAATGGAGTGGAAGGAGGAGCCCACGGCGGCGCCAAGGGGGTGACCGCGGCGAAGGAGTTCGGGGGCGAGTCGAAGCGGCTCTGGAAGCTGGCGGGTCCCGCCATCTTCACCGCCCTCTCCCAGTACTCCCTCGGCGCCCTCACCCAGACCTTTGCCGGACAAGTCAGCGAGATCGACCTCGCCGCCGTCTCCGTCGAGAACTCCGTCATCGCGGGCCTCGCCTTCGGCGTCATGGTAACGTCGCATTTTTTGCTGGTTTTTCGCTTTAGCGCTTCCTCTGCTTTTTGGCAAGTTCCCATAAAAACAGAGTGAGCGCGGGTTACTCTGTTTTTTTGGACCCTTCTGGCTCTTTTCGGTTTAGGGAAAAAAAAGAGAGAGTAAAACATCATATTCGTTTTGGTGTTTAAGAGGAATGACATCAGTGAAGACACGCAGGTCAAGTCGTTCTGCTTCTTCCAGCTTCATTCCTTAAAACAAGTTTTTCATAGAGAATTTCATAAAAAAACTCGAACCACTTCTTCTTTTTGTCTTTTCTTCTCTTTTTTTAAGCATGGCATTCGGAAATATGACTTGCAAGCTTGATTTGGCTCACTTGATCAGGGCCCACTTATATAGAAGTCTGGTTATACCACTCTTCTTGCTATGCCTAGCAACATTCTGTTTTCTAGGAGTTTCTGACACACTGCGTGCGTAGTCGATCATATTTGTGAAATGAGTGGTACCTTTCTGGCTCTTTCTTTGATCTCTGTCTTTTCACTTTGGTCGGGACGAGTCTTTTCTGTCGTTGTTAGCACTTGAACTCGGTCCGTCATTTTGTGTTTGGATTAGAGAAATGGAGGTGCGTGTAGGCTCCAAATCGGGTTTGAAGGGTCGTGCGTTTCCATGATTAAAGTACAAGAATACCTTATGACGCAAAGGTGAAGCTCTGCATCTGATCTCCCCGGCTAAAGTGGTTGGATTGACATGTCTTCTTTAGGCCATCAGCACAATGGCGCTTTCCTGTAAAAGTAAATGGGGCATGTTTTAGTTAGAGAGAGAGAGAGAGAGAGGCATGGGGACCTACAAAAAGGGTCTGCTTGGCCCCAAGCTGGCTTATTAATGACTCCTTTTAGCAGAGTTAACTCGGTCGAAGTCACCGATTGCTTACTTTTCTAATGGAAACGATTCATTATATGCGTGACGTATAGCGTAATTTACAGTAATGCGATGTGATTGTGGGTGTTTCTGCTGCAGTTGGGAATGGGAAGTGCACTGGAGACACTGTGTGGGCAAGCATATGGTGCGGGCGAGATCAGGATGTTGGGGGTGTATATGCAGAGATCATGGGTCATCTTGTTGACCACGGCCTGCATTCTGGTTCCTCTCTACGTGTGGTCTCCTCCCATCCTGGAGCTCATTGGAGAGACCACTGAAATCTCTGAAGCTGCTGGTGAGTGGCAATCTTTCCCAAGTCATTCTTGCTGTGGCTTTATATCATATGTAGGACGGTCTCTCATTTGGCAGTGCGCTCTGTGGAGTTGGTGAATGGTGATTGTCTTTAATTATCACTGAGTTGTTCAAACTAGAAGTGAAATCATATGATTGATTTAAAAAATTTATACTCCTGAATTGGAAGGACACATACTCACTGTTCTGGTCACATTCAAAAAAAATTTGAGGTTAAGCCCTGCTCCAATCTTTGACAATCTTGACCTAAAATAATCTCGTGATGAGGCACTATAATCATTCTCTTTGGATTTTGAAGAAAGTAAAGTACATATTGTGCAGCTGATTGGCTTGAGTTGATGACCATGTCTATGTTTCCATTCAGGTAAATTTGCTCTGTGGATGCTTCCGCAGTTGTTTGCATATGCGCTGAATTTTCCAATCCAGAAATTCTTACAAGCGCAACGGAAGGTCATGGTGATGGCTTGGATCTCAGCCATAGTACTGGTGATACACGCGGTAGCCAGCTGGCTGTTCATACTTAAGCTTGGATATGGCTTGGTCGGAGCAGCAATAACCCTGAACACATCATGGTGGCTCATCATTATTGGCCAACTGCTGTATATTTTCATCACCAAATCAGATGGCGCTTGGGGTGGATTCTCATGGCTGGCGTTCTCCAACTTATGGGGCTTTGTCAAGCTTTCTCTGGCCTCTGCCGTGATGTTGTGGTATGTATAATTCTCTTCCCTACTCTCTCACTGACCAAGGGGGAAAGTGCCATAAAGAAAGGATGTGATTTATGACGTTGAGATTTTTCTGGCAGCTTGGAGTTTTGGTACTTGATGATCCTGGTGGTGATTACAGGACGTTTGCCAAATCCCCTAATCCCAGTCGATGCCATTTCTATTTGGTACGTTGCTTAGCAATTTACTTCTTCATTTCTTAGTGAGAATTTATATCCAAGTTGGGAACTACAATGGTTGTATGCATGAGCATCAGTATGTAGGACTGATGATGAAATTGTTTATCTTCTCTTGGGGAAATTTTCCTTAATTGATTGATCCTCTTATGCAGCATGAACATTCAAGGATGGGATGCCATGATTGCACTTGGATTCAACGCTGCAATTAGGTGCGATGCTCCTCTGCTCTCTGTTATTTTTAGGCTTTCCGTAGAGATCCAAGTCACGAGTAGCTCATTTGAGAGCTACAATATTGTGTATGACTGACTAACCATGTGAAAGTTGACAGTGTGAGAGTGTCAAATGAGCTTGGAGGCGGCAATGCCAAAGCAGCGAAATTTGCTGTATGGGTGGTTTCCGTCACCTCTGTGTCCATTGGGGTGGTGTGCATGGCCGTGGTGTTTGCAACAAGAGATGTTTTCCCTTACCTATTCACAAGTAGTGATGAGGTTGCTGTTGAAACCACGAAGCTGGCCACCTTGCTTGCTATCACAGTTCTCCTAAACAGTCTCCAACCCGTCTTGTCTGGTGAGGATCAAGAGAACCACTCTCCTTGCATCTATTGCAGAATTTTATTAAGAATTCTGGTGATGTAGATAATTTAGATTTATTTGCCTTTGGATTCTGCGAATTTCCATGGTGGGTGCAAAATGCATGGTCATTACAACAACTAGCATGGGGTGATATGTGTCAATTTCAACATTGAGGCCTATTCTTTCATAATACAAATCCGGGTTTCTCCACCTTGATTTCTAAAATTTCTTCTCGGTTTTTCTTGTGAAGGTGTCGCTGTTGGAGCGGGATGGCAATGGATTGTTGCATACATCAACATCGGGTGCTACTATATTGTTGGATTGCCTGCTGGCATACTCCTCGGTTTCACATTTGGTTTCGGAGTTGAGGTAATGTTCCAAAGACCATTCATCTCGGAGTGATTTTGATTACATCGATTATGCATGTGAAAGCTTTTGAATAGTCTTGGGCATCGAGTTATCATTCTCATAGTGGGATCTATGATGTCGATATCCCAAATAACTACCCTGCCAATTATGCAGTGATTACCCGGAAACCTGGGAAACTAATGAAATCCGCATTAGAGTGTGGATCTATTCGAATTTCTCATCTTTTTCCCTTCTGATGTGTGCCTCTGCTTTTGTGCTTGCAGGGTATCTGGTCAGGTATGATTGGAGGCATTTGTTTACAAACCATAATCCTCATAATTCTCACTTCAATAACCAACTGGAACAAAGAGGTTGGTGATCATTGCTCTTGGCACATTCTCCTTTTCAAGATATTGCTCATGATAATCTTGACTCGATGTTAACTGTTTGATATACCCCATTATTTGGCAGGCTGAGGAGGCAGAAACTCGTGTGAAGAAATGGGGAGGAGGATCTAATGAAGAGCATTGATCTATTTGAACGCTCCAAATCACAGTCGAGACAATGGGCAGTAGTGAATACAAACAGCAGCATAACACCAACATATTTCTGGTCAAGTTTGAGTTGTCCTTGGGCCGAAAAGCCAGCAAAAAAGATGCCGCTGCGGGTTTCTCCAAATTGACTTTCACCAACTCAACCGTGATTCAGCAAGTAGTCATCTAACTTCAGAGACCGTTTGCAGGACGGAAATATGATCTCGAGGTGGAAAGCAATGATGTAGCTGGATTAGCATTTTGATGTGTCGGTTTGTATTTAAGGGTGGTTGCACACCCATTTTTGTCATTAAGACTGCCTTTTTCAATTGGGTTTCAAGTTCAATATGGGATAATGAGTTGATGCTATAAAGTTTGGACGATTGGCGATCTGATCAGTCTTACTTCTTAGTGCATATTTTAGCATATTGCATTGTGGAACATTCTCTTCCTTTTGGCCGAAACTTTGCAAGGAGGGAAAATGTTTCGAAGTCAAATGGTTGGTTTAGGAGGGAAAGAGGACTAATTTCCTCCATTTCTTTCCATGAGCCGGAAAATGATGGCGCGAGTTGACGTGACAGGTCTTCTCTCGTCAACGATGGCTGCTTCTTGCACCTAAGCAACTGACCTCTCAGCTCCCGTTGCGTTTTTTCCCTTATAATTGATAAAAGGACTTTTTCAACGAGCTGTTGGAGGATCCCGCGTGTCAAGGAAATAAGACCGACCCATCGGGGCCGAGCCGTCATCCAACCAAATTTACCCGAGTGTGTTGAGTCTAGTTTAAGCATCACTTAAACCCCCGTCTAATTGCCAATCAAAACGGTGCCTCCACAAATTAAAATGCCACGTATGCAATGGTCCACGAAACATTTGACAATTGGGGAGCACTACCTATCGTGGGAATTCCAAGTTTCCTTAATAGTGATTTCTGTCCACTTACATTGAGATTTGTTATTGTGTTAGCCACGTCTCATTTGTTAGCCACGACCAGAAAAATGTCTGCATGAGGTAAAGGAGTTAATTCAGGTAAGGGGTTGGACTCTTTAAGAATCCTGGATTGTATAGTTTATATCTTTTTTTTCTCTCCCAAATTACTCACTTAATCAGCAGAGGACAAATCTAGGTCCTAAACTCGGACGCCTTGACCCGATTTCTAAATTTCAGATAAATCAGAAGGATCTGAGCACCACTCAGGAAGGTAATTGTCCAAGTTCAGCTTTGACAGTTTGGCATCGTCCGTGGAAACAATAGTTGTGTTGTTTTCGCCTGGAACTTCCAGAATCAGTCCTCCTGTGGCTTGTTGTTTGCTTTGTCCCCAGAAATGAATGACGAACCCAGCTTTCCTAGTTCTTCCTAAAGTACCTAAAGGACCCCGACATGTACAGACAGATGTCTCTATTATTCTCAAGACAATCCTACAAGCACCACCGTATCCTGGGCCATATGGCTATCCTGAGCATCCTCCCTATCCTTATCCACAAACTTCATATGTTTGTGAATCCTACGCTCCACCGGGGTACGGTCCTGCCTGCAGAGGCAATTATGTAACTAGTGATCATTTCAACTCACTAGAAAGCGAGGTGGCTCAGGATTTGTCAGCCTTTCATGGATGGCCCCAGGGACAGGTTCCTGTGATAGCACTTCCTAGAAAAGCCCCGAGGCATCACAGGATGAGTTTGGGGAGTGAAGCATCCATTGGTCGATCACGAAATCGGTGAGCTATGGGCCACAGGAACTAGCAGGTAGCATAGATACTGTAGAGAGCTCCCTGTATGTACTTTACAGGTGAATACAATCCATGTGTGGCTGTGTTCTCCACATTAAGAGTAAGAGTAGGGGAATGCGTGAACAGAAACAACGGCTCCATACGGCATAACAAAGATTGGTTTGTTGGGGTTTTTCTTTCGATTGGGTTTAGCTTCGGTTAAGCTCGTACAATCCAAAATTCTGGTATGAATTTGGTAGTCATCTCGATCTCTTCTCTGTTTATCTCTTTTTTTAATTGAATGAATGGATCAATGAATATTAATATATATAATGATAAAGAAAGAATCCATCTCTACTCTACGCAGAAAGATCGTAGCTAGGATGACAATGCTATCCCAGGGTTGCGGTCTCAAAAAATGGAAGTTTTTCGCCTTTCCACTTTAAGGATAGCGCAGAAGGTATTTTAGGGCCGCTATGTTCGCATCCCCCGACTCATAATCGAAGTGGTCTCATGCGATCTCAGGTGCGGCCATCATAAAGCCCCTTTCTCGCCAAAACGAAATCGAAATTTTTGAATCGAAGTTGCATGAAATAATTAGTTACCTCTAGGACCGCGAAATTGTCCGTCGGTATGGAAATAGTCCTGAGCTCGTATAAGCTCCTTATAGATAGAGGAGCTCGGGGCATTCTCACCCAAAAATTATTCCAATTTTCCCACCAAAACAGAGATCTTGAATTCGGAGGCTCCTCCTGCTACTTTCACCGAGACAATGGCCATGACACCGAAGGATGCAATGACCAGCGGGATCAAATCGGAGAACTTATCCCCGCCAGCCATATGGTAATGTATGTACATAAGAGAAGAAAGTTTGATCTACTGGAGATGAAATCGTACTGGCGGAGGAAATGAGGGGGCAACAATCCCGTTAGGAGGACAATCAGACATGACTAGGGTTACACAAGATAGCAAGCAAGCAAGCCTCCCAACCCTAGCACCCACGTGATATAGCTGAGGTCATGAGCGGAGGACCAACAATAAAACTCGATGGCACTGTCGCATCAGGCATCAGTGTACATTTTCATTTACTGGCGGGTCATCAAGCCAAAAACGTTTTTCCACATTTCGCATTCTCTTTGCCAACGACAGTCGAAAACGTATGTAGATTCACGACCTATAATTATAGTGCAAGTTAAAAATAAAAGAAAATTATTTGATTTGCATGGAAATTGAATAAAACACAAATAAATAATAATAATCTCCAAATGATTAAGTTATGGATACTTTACTTGATGTGTTATCTTCACGGTGATTTATATAAGATTCAGCATTATAACCATCTTGATTTTTTGCCTTTTGATTTGTTACTTCAATGCAACATCCATGAATGTGTCTAATGCATTATATCCACCACACCGGGGCATCAAGAGTTCGAGGTCCGCATGAAATTGGGAAAGCAAGCTGAAAAATTCTCTCTAGATGTAAAAACGAGGTGGTATTCAAAATGCAAGGAGATTGGTATGTTGACTCTCCACTCTACCACTCATAGCGAAAATGCCAGTCTTTTGTGCCGTTGATATAACAAAATTGGACGGTTGCTGAAATCTCTAGGGTTTTTTTACAAGGTTTCATTGATGCGATGAATGCTTTGGACACCAACAATTATTCGTCAAGCAACTGGGGCATCTCGTTTCTATACATGATGTTGGTTAAATTGACAAACAAGGACGATGATCCCTGTTCAACATAACAATAGTGGCCATGAAGGAAATAACTCGAACATTACAAGGAGATTTTATTTGTATATCGTCTTCGATTCAAGGTTCAAGTCAGAGGGGCTCAAAACTCTCTTTGTTGCATATTACAAGAATTTGGGATTGAACGAGGAGGTGCAGGTGGAACAATGAGTTGGCTTTAGAATATGTTTGCACCGAAAAAATGACCACTTGGTTATCATCGATAAATGAGTAAATGACAAACTAAGTTGATGAGAGCAGCATTTAATCATTTACGAACAAGAGAATCAACAGCTAGAAGGAACTGATAATCTAAAGGAATCGACAACTTGAATGAATCTATAAATGGTGGAGTTGATTATTGTATGCAATCATCAAATAAGTAATTATCAACATAGTGGAATAAAACAACTACCAAGATAGGACCACCCGCTGCGGTGGCTCAGCTGGGTAGGCGCTAGACTTCCATCGAGGAGGTCTAGTATTCGAAGTTCCTGCAACTTGCAGACTTACCCGGTGGCACATGTGTAATGGCTAGCACGTGTCGCCTCCAGTGGTTTACCTCTCTGCCGGCCGTGCGAGGTTCCCTGGGTCACAAAAAAGAAAAAAAAACAACTACCAAGATAGGGGAATAGATTAAAATCCTTAAGATAGTGGAATCAATATAACCGTCGATGTAATTGTTCATAACCTCCCTTCATAACCTCTATTTATAACCTCTATTTTTAATCTCCATTAGTAATCATCTATTGTAGGCTTTATATAGTCAAATTGTACTTTTCAAAGATCCCCGCTCACACAACACACAAAATCCTTGTTCTCTTTCAATTTCTATATTGTAGTTACGGTTGTAGCTCTTAGATACTTAGTCCTTGATTAAATTCCGCCACATATCTTAGCTATGGTTTTCATATCTATGCTATCAATTAAATTTTAGCGTTGCATCTTTATGTTCTTGGATTTTGTCGTCAACTCGACAAAATTTGTGTACTTTTCAATTATGTTTGTAGAGAATTTATTGGTTTCTTGTATACCTGTGATATTTTTTGTCTAGAGTCACCACAAACATTATCTCCTCTCATAAAAAAATGAAAAACTAGTTTCAATGAAACTTATTTCATTGTGGGCGCAATTTCAGCGAAATATATTTTTGACACCCATAGTAGGACTAGTGATTTGAGAAAGTATAACAGTCAAAACAAGGAATCAACTAGATCTCGATCATGCTATGGGTAACAATCTCAGTACCATCCAGTCCAAGACATCAATCCCTCTAGTAGCAGAGCCAAGACAAGGGGACAACATTGAAATCCCGCAGCAATTCATTAAGAAGCGAGGCAATTAGCACCAAACCCCACTTTGGTGGCTACTATGAAGAAGCTATTCAAGAAATAGAAAAATAAGATGGCGAATCATATAGTGAGACATATCTTTGATGTGATTAGGTTGATGGTTGCAAATGCAATCCATGGTATCGTCTTCAAGCCCAAAACATCAAATAAGTCCATGCCAATCCAACCCGATACGATAGTTTCCAAGCATTTCCTCCTACTCTTAGTCAATTAAACAATGAAAATAATTTAAATGATCCCACCAACAGTGAAGATTTTACGCAGGCTTGAAATCCCATTTACTATGAACCAAGGGGCAAGAAGGCGAGATTATCAACTTGCAAGTCTTGATTGAGTGGTTGAACTCATATTACTCATATTAAAATAAATAGGTGTCGATAGAGAAAGGTCAGGTCTATAGAAAGTCACATTTTGATTGAGTTGACGGTATACCTTACTCAAGAGAATTCAAAACTCATGACTTCGCTCTTTTCACTGGTGAAGATAACAAATCAACCGTCAAACACATTGGTTGATTTATTGCCTAATGTGGAATGGGAAAAACAAATGAATGTTCGAGACTTAGGTTGTTTCTTTGTCTTGATTAAAATTTATTTTTACTTGATATACGAATTTGTTAAAATATATCTTAAGTTTGAGTTGTTAAAAAAACTCAATCCGAATTGAATTACAGATAAAGTTAAATACTGAAAAGAATCCAAGGCCATGTTTTTGAAATTAGCTTTCCTAATATATTTTGGAGTCTTCGGCCACTGAGGTTGGAAAGTCCAACATGGTCGACACAGCCGGCTACTAAAGGCGGAGATGGTCCACTCGTGGAGTGGTAATAAAAGTAATTCGAAAAAAGGGGCCCAGCCCAATTGTGCCTGGGCTCGGCACGTGGTCGACACAGCCGATTAGTCTAACGGGCCCAGCACGATAATTTGCCGAGCTTGCACAACC
The DNA here is from genome assembly GCF_016545825.1 of Eucalyptus grandis. Taxonomy (NCBI): domain Eukaryota; kingdom Viridiplantae; phylum Streptophyta; class Magnoliopsida; order Myrtales; family Myrtaceae; genus Eucalyptus; species Eucalyptus grandis. Next base: position 29,642,492 of record NC_052617.1, read on the forward strand.
TGGTAGCCTAGCCCTAGGAAAGCCCGAAAATTACTACTGTAGAACTTTCGGCTATTCCATACGAATTGCAATTAGCGTTGAGGCTCAAATGGTGGAAGATCAATCTCAAGTCCAAAACTAACGATTATCGTCTTTATCTTTGAACCTGCCCATATAGTACATGCTTAATCTGTTTTGTCTAAACTCTAAAACATAAAATTTCTGGGACGTGGCTAAAAAAGTATTCATATGACAATAAGAGTGGCCCTTGAGGGAGAAGGTAGGCTCCCCATCTCTTCTTAGGAAGGAACTACTGTCAGATAAATAAGTATAATAACCTCCTACGCTTGGGATGAGAGGGTGGTATTCAAAATAATTCATGCTAAATTGATCTGTGCTTCATACAGTGTTGTTCAACTACTTATTAGCCAGTTTTACTCCGCCTTGTTATCATTGCACGGGATTGGTAGCAATGCGTCTCAATTTGGTAAAAAAAAAAAATAGAGAGGAAAATGCTTCCAAATACTATTTAGAAATGTCACAACATCTTTAAACAAAATATTTTTTCCACGATCATTGATCAAGTCCATGTAGTCTTATAATACGTTTGTTTTATGAAAAAGATATAATTTAAAAAATATTTCCGCTAAAATAATCGATCACATCATTTACAAAAATGAATAATCAAAAAACATATTCCAACTATAATATTCAAATAGAAATTATATTTTCATAGACTAATTTTTTCAAGCGATACAAAATGATCATTTTCAATTCATTTTACGAAACAAAAGAAAACATGGAATTCTTTTTATTAGGTGATGTGTCGGGCTATATTAAGTGTATCGAAACCGAGCTACAAGAAAGAATATGTTGGGTTGAATATTTTCTGACTTTGTCATATTAACTTAATTTTTTTTTTTTTTGAGCAAAAAGTTAATTAACTTAATTGACCCAATGGTTTAATTGTCATTCTAGCATTTACATGGATAGAACAAGAAAGAAGAAGCAGAGGGGAAGAACCAGACATTATCCGGACACACCGAGCTCAGTAGCCGAAACCAGAAGATAATGGCGCTGTCCGTGTCCTCCCTCGCCTCCTCCCTCTCCTCCCTCTCCTTCTCCTCCCAAGTCTCTCCCAAGCCCAACGCCCTCGCCCTCCCTCGCCCCAAGCCCCTCTCCGTCTCGCTCCCCTCCAGAGCCTCCCCTCTCGCCGTATCCGCCTCCGCCGCCGCCGCCCCCGCCGCCGCTCCGTCGGAGCCCGAGGCCGCGGACCTCCGGAAGTACGTCAAGTCGCGGCTCCCCGGCGGGTTCGCCGCCCAGTCGATCTTCGGCACCGGCCGCCGGAAATGCGCCATCGCTCGGGTAGTTCTGCAGGAAGGCACCGGCAAGGTCGTCATCAATTATCGGGACGCGAAGGTAAATCCGGTGCCGCTTTGATTCTTGGGTTAGCCCGACTTGAAACGATTTGCGTTCGGTATGGTGATTTGGAGGAAATCGGACGGTGGATTTGTGTTTGTGTACGTAAATCTTGTCTGCCTTCTGTAACGCGTGAGAAGGTTTGAGTGTGGAGCATCTCTTTTGGACTTGGAGGGGTTCGGGGATGAAGAATTGTAGTGCTCAGTCGGGTTTTTGCCTGTTGTGATAAGAACTTGATGCTTAGAGTAACTGCTAAGTTCTGTCTTATCGTTACCGCCAGTTCTAATTTTGTTGACGTGAAGTGAGCTCTAACATGATGACTTTCTCATCCTTTTTTTTCTTAAATCTTTCGTGGTAAATGAGTGCTGATTCTGCTGATGCAAGAATGAGTTCTTTTTAAGCTCTCTCTCTTTTTCTGACTAATTCAACTCTTCTCACAGTTTGAGTCCTTGAGCATGGGTAATATCCTGTTGGGCTTGAAAAGTATTTAACCCATCATTGGAATCTAAGAGGACTTTGATGCAAAATAAGCACTTGAGTAATTGAGTTCATTACAATGTAAAATGACCATCACATGTTGTGATCTTTCTGAATGGGCTATAGGAGTCTGAATTTACATGGGTATTATGGAGTGGTGGATGAGTGAAGAGCTTAAGGCCGTGATTATATTTTTCCATCTAAGCGCCTAAGCGGAATGACTGTATCATGGTGACATCTGCTTATTAAACTCGAATACCATAGAGAAGCTTTAGTGGGGAATAACACAATCCCTTGTTCTAAAAGGTTCAAAGTTCTGGAGTGTGTGGGGGGGTGTAGATGAAGATAGGCTTGATGATAGTCCATTGTATTTCTCACCATCTTATATGTCAACTTTCTTCCTTCAAACATGCATGATTTTGTACTTGCTGGGGCAAGCAGGTGTGGGAAGCTAGAAAACTTCTTCGTGTCTTCTGGAAGTCCAAAGAGCTGCCCCATTGGCATTAAAATGCAAAAGTGTGATAGTTGAAGGAGACTGGATATATTTATAATGTGGGTACAATTAAGATTACTCTCTAATCCCTTTAGATAAGCAGATCTGCATCACAGTCTGTCTGACATCCATTTTTCTTATTTCCTTTTTGCTTGGGGAAAGCTGTTTCACTAGTATAAGTTCCAGATTAGAGAGTATAGACTTCAATCCTGGTCCTCTTCCATATCCATGTGTCAATTGTCTTTATGAATAATGGCAAGGAGCTTCTGTCAGGATCTTAATTTTGCTTATACAGACCCCAAAATCAAACTACTGCCTGGTATTGACATTGTTGGTAGAAATATATAAGCTGTTAAGCAAATTATGGAGCTTTTCTTTTGTAACTATTTAGGATTAGAAGAGGAATTTGTACTTCTTTTCTGCCTTCTTGGCAAGAGATTCTAAAGGAAATTCTATAAGCATTTCTAAGATCATTCTATTAAGCTATCTGAATCATAAAAATAGCTGTTTGAGTATTATCTTCTGTTTACTTTTACACCCATTACAATGCTTTCTTTATTCTTTTGTGCTTATTTCTTATTAGAACCATGTGAATACCTTTGGCCAAGTACAAAAGGAAAAAAGGCACAACATATTATCACCATATAAATTTAGTATAACCTTTCAAACATACCAACAAAAGAAGAAAACACAAAAAACACAGCCTTTTAGTACTGTAATGAATGCACCGAAAAAATGCACAAAGTTTTACCACTGTGGCTAAAATAGCATCCTTCGGCATTCCGTCCATTCTTATCACTAATATGACCATGTGTCAACCCGACTCTCACTGCGTTACAGCTAGTATGAGCACTTTTTTAACCACTCTAATATCGTCCACTTTCATCTTAATGCCATTCTCATGGTATCTCTTTAACACAGAAATACTATTATTTTCTCTAAACAAGTGTAAATAGTTCTCTCTCCGAGAAACAAGTATTGGAATTTTCCTGAATAGGACCTTCTGTTCTTGGATTGGATACTAACAGATGCTACTTTTGTCACACAGGCCATATATGGTGCTTTCTTTTTAGTAAGTTTGAAAGGTTGTGTTAAATTTGTCAATGTTGTAAAAGTTGGGCCTTTTGTTTTTGGTGCTTTTGAAAGACCGTGTTAAATTTGTCACGATGGAAATATGGTGTGTCCACTTCGAATGCACAACCATCTCTTTAAAAGCCTTCTGCTCTGGATTGCTAACAGTATGAATAACAAGGTGTCATGGCTTCAGGTTTAGTCAATTAAATAATGCCTTACCCAGTAGATTATTGATTTATGTTTGGGATAATGTGATAATGTGCTCTGCTAGCTCCATTGCTGTTTAATGTTTAGTAATGGCCATAGTATCTTTGTGATTGGGGAAATATGAATTGTTCACAGGAGTACCTTCAGGGCAACCCATTGTGGCTTCAGTATGTCAAAGTACCATTGGTGACACTGGGTTATGAAAACAGTTATGACGTGTTCGTTAAAGCTCATGGTGGTGGACTCTCTGGTCAGGCTCAAGCGATCTCCTTGGGCATTGCTCGTGCATTGCTGAAGGTGAGTGAAGACCACCGATCACCTTTGAGAGAGGAAGGACTTTTGACTAGGGACTCGAGAGTAGTTGAAAGGAAGAAAGTCGGTCTCAAGAAAGCTCGTAAAGCTCCTCAATTTTCCAAGCGCTGAGGTTCCAAATTTTTTGTGCAGTTGGCCTACTTGGACAGTGCTTTTGTCTTTATATTATTTAAAATCCTGAACTTCAAATTCATGCTCTCCTCTAATTTAGCATCGGCGGCGTTGCTTCATGGATGTATTGTGTACCTAGTAGGATGGTCAGTTCAAATGCTTGGCAGTTGACAGTTTCAAGCCTTCAACACTAGGAATTTGACAGAATGATAACTGTATGCGTCATAGATCCAATTGCTGGTATAAAGCTCTTTTTTGTTACTCTATGCTTTGGTCGTTGCCTTTTCTTCTTGAGGTGAGTTTGTCAGTTCCTTCAATTCTTATTAACTCCTTTTAATACCACGAAAATCCCAAATTATTACATTTATGACAAATTTTTTGACCACCAAAAATTCTAAAGTGGTACATTTGTGATAAATTTACCCTCATTTGGTTTTTGTTAAATTTTACCTTTAAATTACTGAATTAGATGATTCGTGGCAATTGATGGTCTATCGGTTTGGAGTTTTATCCTCCATCTTTGTCACAAGTGTATCGATTTGTAATTTTTCGTAGTATTAATTCAATTTAACATAAACTAACGAAGGGTAAATTTGTCGGACATGTACCCGTTTGTAGTTTCTTGTAAAAATTTTCGTGAAATTTTATCGTTAAATTGTTGAGTAAGATGACACGTGACAGTTGATGAGCTTATTAGTTTGGGGTTTTTCATAATACTGTTTTTTAGTGTTTCAATGAATGAGCAAGATAAAGCATCTCTTGTTAATTGCAAAGATTTTCAAGGCGGCTGAGATTTGTTTACTTTCAGTAGGGATGGTACGAATTGTGGTGAATGTAAGAAGTGGAATGATGTAATTAGCAAGTATTGTAGCCCAGATTGGCATTATATGCCCTTCTAAGTAGATAATGGAGCTTGATAGGGGTGTGCATCCGGATCGGGTATACCCGAGAACCGGACTGGCCCACATGGAAAACAAGGTCGGGATTGGCTCGAGAAGCAGTTCCAAAATTCAAAACCGGTCCGGTTCCCGATTCCGAGTGAATACCCACCCAAGAAACCGAATCAACTAGATTAGTTTGGGCTTATTTTGTAAGCCCAAACGGCCAAAACCCTATCTTCTTTTATCCTAATCTAATCTTGAAATTGTGTTTTTTCTCTTGCATGATGCTCTTCCTTCGTCGTTCCTCTTCCTTGCTCGCTTCCCTTACTCGTCAGCTCACGATTGCACCGTCCATCGCATAGGATTTTTTCTTTGCCTGATGATGTTTGTTTATGATAATTAGCTTAGTGGATTCTTAATTTTGTTTAGCTAAAAAAATCATGTACTTATTGATTACATGTGCTTAATGTTTCAATATAAATTAAGAGGATTATATTGTTTTGTTCGCATGTTAATGTAAAAAAAATTGAAGATGTATAAGATATTGAGTGATTGTAAAATAAGTTCTAGTGGAAACATAGTTGATCCTGAAATCGGATCGGAAAAACAGAGTAGGTCCAAAACAAGGTCCAGTATAAATAAAGTAGGGTACATGGTCCAAAAAATGATAATTGGTTATAATAGGATTGGGTATAGAGTTTAGGTTTGGAACCTACCTGATCACCCTAGAGCTTGATGTGCCAGCTTTGTACTTAGAAGTAAAATCAACTTCTCTACAATCACCGACGTTTTACATATAACATCTTTGCCCGTAAGTAATTTAGGATTGGCCGTTAGTCACATAAATTGGTTATAGATTCATCATCCAAGCCAAGGTAAACTTATTGTAAGATGTTAATTTAGTCATAAACCTTTCACTTTGATTGATTCAATCTTATATCTTTTTGAATATTTGCCAATGTAGCCTTTTTGGTGGATTTTGGCCGTCAATCGCTCACATGAACATTGGTCATCTTATGCGAACAGTCAGCATTGATGTAGGCAATTTTTTGTATTTTTTGTATTTTTTTTTAATTTTAAGTTTCTATTTCACTAGATTCTTGATCCACTTAGGTGTAATGAAAACAATCTAAAACAATTCGGTATGATTTTATTGAGAAAACACTTAAATTTTCTGTTGATGCTCTACAACTCCGACCCGGCAAGATGAAAGGCGAGCGAAAGATACCAATTTTAATTTAAAAATAAAGCATATCCTTTCATAAACCAAGTGGAGAGATGAATAAAGCTACTTACATCTACGCGAAAGACAAAGAAGGCACCCGCTAAAACTTGCTAATCTGCTCCCAAATCGCCGGTAAATGATATATATATTATTTTATTTTATTTTATTTTATTTTTGGTCGAAAGCAGGTTTTTTTATTTATATCATAACTGGTGTAGTTCCAGCAGGGCCCCGGGCGTCAATACTGGGGCGTCAATTCTTTGTTCCAGGAATGGTTAATGCCCAAAGGGCGTTTGGTAAAATTTTGGGGAGCATTGTGAATAGAATCAAGAACAAAAAAAAGTTGAAACAAATTTGAGAATCAAAATCAATAAATTTTCTTCTTCCCTTCGGCCATCTTGCGATCGCGTCCACCACCGCCTTTTTCCTATGCCACGTGCAGCCCAATTCGCAATTGAATTTGCGGTTCTAGAACAGAAAGCAAGGCCCACAAACTGTAGATTTGCTAAAAGATCTTTGCACGCTGCCTGCCGGGCTGCCGTCCGCCGGTTCCGGCGAGCTCGCCGGAGGCAAGCCCAGCCACGGCGAGGCTCGGCCTCCCAGACTGGCGAGGCCGAGCCTCGCCGATGGCAGCCGGCCTCGCCAGGGGCCGGGCGAGGCCTCGGGGGCGGGCGAGGCCCGCCGGCCACCGGCGAGCTCCGAAGGCTTGCCCGGACCCGGCGGGCGAGGCTCGGCCTCCCCGGATCGGCGAGGCCGAGCCTCGCCGTGGCACAGCGGCCTCGCCGAGGCGGGCGAGCCTCGGCGGGGGACGAGGCCCAGCCAACGGCGAGGCTCGGCCTCGCCGGGACCCAGCGGGCCGGGCGAGCCTCGCGACGCCCGGCCCCACCGTGGCCGTGCGAGGCTCGCCCGGGCCCCGCCGGTGGCAGCCCGGCAGCCTGCCCGCCCAAACCCCGACGAGTCGCGGCCACCGCGGCGGGGCTAGGCGAGCCTCACCCTGGCCGGCCTGAGGCTCTGCACACGAGGGCCGACGCGAGGGCTAACGGAGGTGAGGTCGTCGGCGAAAGAAGAAGAAGAAAAGATGAGAAAAAGAAAAGAAAAAGGAAAAAAAAAGGAAAATGAAAAGGAAAATGAAAAGAAAAAAATTAAGAAATTAAAAAGAAAAGAAAACAAAGGAAAAAGGTAAAAAAATTATTTAAAAATTAAAAGAAATTGATTTGGAGAAATTAATGAACAGCATCAAACACAATTCTATTCCGTAATCGAAATTTTGGACGTTACCAAACGGCTTAAAATGCTTAGAATCGGTTAAGAACAGGAGAATAAAAAAGAATCGGTTACGATCGAATCTTTCCCAGGAGAACGTAATCGTTACCAAACGTACCAAGAAAACCAATTGGGCGGTCAATTCGCAATTGAATTTGCGGTTCTAGAACAGAAAGCAAGGCCCACAAACTGTAGATTTGCCAAAGATCTTTGCACGCTGCCAAAAGTGCACGCGCTTCCCAATTGAAGTCTTCAGTGGTTTTGAGGGACCATACTAGATTTAGATGGTCAGTTTCCACATAAACAGCTTTCATCCTCAAGCGCTCGATGTACTTCAGAGCTTCCAAGAGGGCTAGGGTTTTCAGTTGAGCAGTAGAAGCCACTCGAACAGATCTGGTGAATCTGTCTACGAGGGCGTCTGTGTGATCTCGGACGATGCACGCGATAGCTCCTTCCGTCGACCTCTCTCCAAGTGACCCATCGACGTTGATTTTAACTACTCAAAAATGATATCATTTTAAGATAAAATTGACATCGAATTTTTTTGAAAAATGATATTTTAAATAGCACGTTAAAGTTTAATCATACCATTCACACGCTTTTATAGTCCTATTATTCATTTTTGAGTGGCTTGAGCATAACATTCACATGCTTTTATAGTCCTATCATTCATTTTTGAGAGGCTTGAGCAACCCTACTTGAATCAATTGATACTAGAATCGACCCACCTCGAAATGATCCCGTTTGGTTTCCTTTTTTGGAGTTAGCCAACGGCTTTTTGGAGCTAATTTGCTTGACCATGCTCACTTTATTCGTAAGAGTAATGCTATAAATATTAAGATTGAGGTATTGAATTAACTTATTGAAGCTAAACTATTGAACAAGGGTGTTGTGTATAAAATCCGATAAAACTCTACCGAATCATTTTGTAAACAAATTTAGCATATCAATATTAAGGTACCTGGCTCTTTTTGTTCATAAATTCGAATTGAATTATAGAGGTGTATTCGATCCTATAAATGAAAGGTGGATCAATATCTATACAAGAGTATGCTTGTTACACGGAAAATGAAAAATTTTAAAAATATTTTTTTAAATAAAATTGCTTGTGTCACCTATACAAATGAATGAAGTATTTTCATTGTCTAAAGACATAAATTATTTTCAATTATAAATTATTTGATTAACTAATTATTTCAAACGATACAGAAGATTATTTAAAAAATATATATATTCCAAATTATTTATTTTTGCAAAATGATTAGAGCCTAAACGTTTAATATTAAAGTATTCTCGAAAAGACAACACCTTATGCCATATTTGCAAACATTGAATTTAGGGTTAATACAAAAAAAAATCCCAACTTTAATACCTATGACAAATTTACCTTAAACTAATTATTTGGCTACCAAAAACTCAAAACAATATATTTTTGACAATGTTATTGTCATTTAGTTTTTGTTAAATTAGATTAATATCATAAAAAATTACAAAATGGTATAATAAATGGAGGGTTCAAATCCAAAATGATACATTCTTTAATTGCATGTGTCCCTTAAGTCCTCAATCTAATGATTAAATTTAATAAAAATTAATGGAGACTAAATTTGTTATAAATATATTATTTTGGGATTTTCAAAAAATTAAATTGGAATAAATTTATTATATGTGTACTAGTCTAGACTTTTTTTTTTTTTGGTAAAAGTTAAGAAAGTACCAGTCTAGACTTTTCATATGTTACTTCTTGAATTTTCTCAATCTTAAAAAAATAAAAAATAGGTCAACCTTACCGACACCCGGGAGACCGATAAACCGAGGCGATTCGGACCGGATCCGAACCCGCGAGATAATCATTCGGAAAAGTGGGATTAATCAATTTTCACACGCTCGGCGTCGAGACTTGAAACACGCTCGTCTTCTTCACCATCACCGGGAACGGGGGGGAACCCGAAATCCGCGCAGATTCGCGTACCGTCGTCGCCTGAATCGGCAGCAAGCTGCGCAGCGGCCCTGAGGCGGGGCGCGGTGGCACGGCAATGGCGAAATCGAGCGCCGACGACGAGGAGCTCAGGCGGGCCTGCGAGGCCGCCATCGAAGGCACCAAGGAGAAGATCGTGATGTCGATCCGCGTCGCCAAGAGCCGGGGGATCTGGGGCAAGTCCGGCAAGCTCGGCCGCCACATGGCCAAGCCGAGGGTCCTCGCTCTCTCCAGTACGTTCCTCCTCCGTCCGCGCTTTCTCTTTCCGGGTTTGGCGATCGTTTCGATCGATGAATTTGCCTCTAGCTCCAGTGATCTTCTAACCTTAATTCTCGGCTCGCTGTTGAATCTCGCTTCGAGGATGAATCGATTTATGGCGGATGCGCGGGTTTTAGGGAATAACTGATTGCTCGATTTAAGGAAGGGAACGATCACAGTACGGGGGATGGTGGGAGCCTTTTTCCTTAGTTATCTGTTTTGCCGGAAGTTGAGATGTTTCTAAGAACTTTCAGAATAAAGATAGTTTCGAGAGAGCAGGGAATGGAGAGCTATGTATGCAAGCTTAGCAACTATGTAGGTACGTTTGCATGAGACCATCGATCGTACTGAGCTGAACGATGACAGCCGATAGGGTGTACGTTCAAGCTGAGTGCTTACAGGGTATTTTGGAACTATTCACGGTAGCCATCTACTATCGATTCCTGTTTGTGAATGCTGACTATCAGACGTTTACACGTGGTTCCTTAATAAGAAAATGTCTTGATCAGGTTCATTGATAAAATCGGGTTGTGTTCCTTAACTACTGCAAATCCTAGAGTGTTGTTTGTGTTTAGAGGTGGTGAGCGGGCTTGATGTGAAACATGGCCATTGCTAAGTTCCTCGTCTCATGGTTACCATTAGTCTTTATGAGTCTTTTCCCAATGGTTTTACTCTGTCAAAGATTAATTTGAAAGAATCTTTATTGTTTATTTATTTTTTTGGGTGCTAAATGTCAGCTCTGCGTCATGATTCATGCAGCAAAGTCAAAAGGTCAGAGAACAAAAGCTTTTCTTCGGGTACTTAAATATTCCACTGGAGGAGTACTTGAGGTATTTCAATTTCCTTCACATATTTGTACTTAATAATACTGCATCTTTTTGATAACGTGGAACTGCACTTTATGCTAAATGAAAAGTAGCAGTTCACGTTAAGGTTACTATAGTCATTGTTCCCCCAGTATTAGTAAGAACTCTCTCACGGGTTTTTTTTTTTTTTTTGGGGGGGTGGGGGTGGGGGTGGGATGCCAAAAACACTAATCGCAGACAGTAAGTTCTTGTAGAAGATTTAGTATTTTAATTTGCCCATTTGCCAGTGATACATTTCCCAAGTGTATGAATCCCTAACGCACCCTCCTATTTCTCTGTCTGTGCAATCCACAATGCTTACACAGAGAACTATGGCACTTGGATGGTTTTGAATTTTGCCAATGTGGTCTACGCTTCTACATGGGCTTGTACATTTAGGTCCATCAGATGTTACGAGTTTTTAAAGAAGTTCTAAGCATGTCAGAATGACTTGAGAGCAGAGTCTAAGCCAATCTTTTGTTTCTACTTAATCTTGCTTTTTTTATTAACTTTATGAGTCTGTAAGTTGTGTAAATCATATATGGTTCTCAGTCATGGCTATGTTGCTGCTAATAGCCTAATACATCTTGTTGATAGGACTGGTCCCTTAATGGCCAAATCGTCAGCTATATGCATGGTTGATATTATGTTCCTCTTATGACTGGTACCTTGACATTATACTATATATAAATATAATTTTGTTCGTATTCTATGTTTCTATCTTGGACTTTTGTGTTATCTCCGGAATGTGTCAATAAAGATATTGGACCTTGGCCAACCCATATCAGAGATCAATCATCAGATTCAACTGGCAGTACCAAATATAAGCAGATAGCGTGTTTAGCAGGAAATGAGAGTAGAAAAATCTACCATGACGCATGATTATTTCATTTTTATCAAAAAGGAGTGATCAAAATATGTTTAGTTGGGGCATATTTCAAAGACCCTGCTCTTTGCTTCCACAAATTATAGTTTTCTACTCTATGATGCATTCCTCATTATGTACTTTTCATCTTGAAATGCTGTTGACTTCCGCTATTTCCTGACAATGTAGCCAGCAAAGTTGTACAAGCTCAAGCATCTTTCAAAGGTTGAAGTTATAACAAATGACCCCAGCGGATGCACATTTATGTTGGTAAGGCCACAGCTTTAAATCAAACTATTTTGTTATAAATCACGTGGTCTACATGATTTGACTTGCAGACAAAAGAACATAAGGAAAGGAAACGGCTATGCAATATTTTACTTCTGAAATTGCCTATTCCATTTTTTCTCTATTTATTATATTTGGCTTCTTATCGAGCCTCTTATAGGGATTCGATAACCTCAGAAGCCAGAGTGTTGCTCCACCTCAATGGACAATGCGCAATATCGATGACAGGTAATGACACATTAAGTACAAAGGGGAAGTCACTCGCAGTATCATTTTTTTTCCCTGCATTTAACTGAAGTTTCTTAGTTATGATTGCCCACTTAATTCTCTTCATTGATTCTTCTGTAGGAACCGCCTCTTACTTTGCATCTTAAATATCTGTAAAGATGTCCTTGGTCGCCTGCCAAAAGTAGTTGGAATAGATGTTGTCGAAATGGCTCTTTGGGCTAAGGTGAGCTAGTTTTATTTTTCTTTTGACCAGAAGTTGAGCAAATTTTCACATTCCAATTTGTGGACTTGTTGCATTACCGGCATACTTTATAATTCTAAGAGAATCTGTTGATGCAAGCAATAAAGGAATAGTCCATTATCTATTCCATGCGACAGGATATTACCTTATGATGTCATGGGGAGTTAACATGATCATATGAACTATTTCAAAATATCCAATGGAATTCTCTGAAAGAATTTACAACTAGCATGGCATGGATAAGTCCACATGGACATGCAAACATGCACATGCTTATGGGTTTATACAATTGATAGGTCAAATCACTATCATATAGCCCTGCCTGTATCATTAATTTTCAAGTTTGGACATACTAAGCAAACTTGAATATGTGGGGAAATAATCCTAATGAGTCTGGTTTGAAGAACAGATTTGAAAAGGCAAAACTGAGACATCTTCAGAGGAATCATAATCTAAAGATCATGTTTTGGACTTCATGACCAGAAGAAAGAACAACTTTCTTGAAAAAAACTTTGTTCAAATGTCAAAAGTGAAAATTCTCAGATATAAAACAACCCATAAATACTAATACATAGGCATAAAATTCTATTTTTACAGGAATCCCATCTAAGAAAGTAAAGCCAATACTAGTAGGAATCTGAAAATGAAATGAAGTTACAAAAGAACTCTAGAACAAAGCTGCTACTATAATCTGTGATCAGTATCATTTTCTTCCTATGATCCTGCATCACTTGTATTTTGTTTTGAGGGTTGTTTTTAGGGAACAAAGTCATCTTCTTTTTAATTAATGTCAGGCTCTTTCGAAATGTAGCATTTCAAGTCCTGCTCTTTTATATTTCTGGTTTCTTTGATGCTGGGACTAAAACAAGGATTCATGCAGGAAAATACACCGACAGTCACTACTCAAAGAAACCTGGAAGACGGGCCAGTTGTTACTGCTGTAACTGAAAGTGACTTGAAAGTTACAGTTGAAAAAGAACTAGTCTCCCAAGCCGAGGAAGAGGACATGGAGGCTCTTTTGGGAACGTATGTTTTCTTTAACTGTTCCTCTGGTGAAAATGGTCTTCCTCATTTATATCTGGATGTTTTGGCAGTGTTGTAGTTCATGTCTCTAGTTGTGTAAGGAATAACTTTACTTGAAGGTGGTTTAGTCGAATCCCTTTATTGTGATTCTAATTTAAATTAATGCTTTTTGGAGCTTAACCTGGTGAAACCTTTCATCTGTACTGGGATTTGCTAATCCTTTCCATCGCAAATTTGATGATTCATTTTGTTCCATCTCACACCACAACTCCTTTAGTGATATTGACTGATAATCTTCTTGGATTGCTTAATTTGGTCGCTCTTAATGTACATGGAGGTTCATTCATGTCCCTTTACGATCTATCACCTTCCCCTCAGTGCAGTTTTTGGGATGCAACAGAAGCCACTTTAACATTTTCTGGTCCATCTTTCTCATCACAATATACCGTGAAGGGAAAACCTTCTGTTGCGTTAAGTTATAGTTATCTTGAAAGGGAAGGATCTCTGATGTGTCATATCCTTGGATGTTATGATTAAAGCATGCCTTGGGCCTTTAGTGTCTTTCTATGGGGGTTAGTTTGGTCCTGCGATCTGTTTCAGACCATTCCATGCCGCAGAAAAGTTACCTCTAGAGAAGTACAATCTTACTTCATTAGCAAAAATTTGAAGCTTGATAAATTCTGCTCGAAACCAGACTAGGAAAGTAAAAATTCTGATTGAGGGGCGTGAGAGCAACTAACAGTCCTAACTTTCATGTATTTATGGTTTTTTTTTTTTGTACAGTTTATTCTGGACCTTTAAAACTTAATAAGCCACTTAGTGCTTATAAATTACCCATGCTTGTGTGGTTTCTGTGGGCCTGGGTAATGGCCCTATTCTCTTTTATGTCCTCCAATGAGTAGAAAAGGTGATGATTTTGTAAGAATTGTGATGTACAACACTTTAGGTTGGAGAATTTGTAGAAATCCTATAAAAGTTGCTTAGGTCTCCTTTGCTCTACATAGTCCAAAAGTACGAGGAGGTATGGGGTCATGAAAATAAAGGTTCAGACTTTGTTATTGGAGTGAAAAGAAGATAAGAATGCATGAGAATTAGATGCTGTAGAAAGTGGGAATTGCGAGATATAGGAGCAGGTGAAGAGGAGGAGAGGGTAAAATCTGTATGATGGGCACGCTGAAAAGGAAAGAAGTATTTAAGAGTAGGGTTGGCTAATTCTTAACTGCACTCAAGCTTTTCCAAGAGCTTGTTTTTCTCTGTCAACCTGCCTATTGGTTGTTGAGATTGACATGTTTTTAATTTCTGGCAGTGGTATTGCCTTTTAGTGGTATGTTATGGAGTAGATGATGGTCATGTTACTCTTGAATGGCAGTCATATGCTGAATAGGTTACATTCTCTTCCTCTAAGCCTGCCTTTAGAGCATTTAAACATGCATTGACTTGAGTTTGTGTTTTATATGATGTTGGGTTGAAGATGTCGAACGTGGTAATTGAATTTGACAATTCTTAAAGAACTGATATCACTAACAGTGAATTTTGTTGGTGATGGTTCATTTGCTTATGATCACTCCAGCTGTTTGTCATCTTTCCAATATAGTGATATTTGAATGCAATCCATTTCCGATCATCTCTTTTAGCTGCTTATGTTGCAATAAAGCATCATGATAATGCAATAAAAATCCTGGGCAGCTATGTGATGGGAATTGGTGAAGCAGAGGCATTCTCTGAAAGGTTGAAACGAGAGCTTCTTGCATTAGAAGCGGCAAACGTGCATGCCATTTTGGAAAGTGAACCTTTAGTGGATGAGGTAATATTATTTTGTATATGTCGATATGTATCCGATGTTTAGTTTTAGTTACTGTTATGTCCCTCAGATTGTCTGTGCTACTGTATTCTTAAGGAAATACACGTTAACAGGCTCCGGCAAAGACAAAAGCACATTATTCATAAAACAAATTTTAATTTTGCACTCATCTGCTTCTTGTTTCTTTGACCTGAGCCTGATCATTTTGTCTCTTACTATGTATCATTGCCCAAATTAAAAGTAATAATAGAAGATGACCTCAGATGAGGAAGCAGTGTCTCATTAGCATGTTTCATTGAACTTAACTGTTATGGATCAGTTAATAAGCTTATGCTATTCTTGTGGGTGGCTTAGGGATGGTGCCCTTGAACTCTTTTTCTTTTTGGTCTGACTGTGGTTTATGTTGAAGACTCATTTGTTGTTCCATCATGTGGTTTTGCAGGTACTGCAAGGACTAGAGGCAGCAACAAACTGTGTTGAAGATATGGATGAATGGTTAGGCATCTTCAATGTAAAACTAAGACACATGAGAGAGGACATTGAATCGGTAAAGACTAGTACCCTGAATTTCTTTTCTGATGATGGTTCTTGGTTTATGTTGCGGTCTTTGTTTGGTTTTTGTTAGAATGCTAGCATATTCAGAACTATGTGGGTATTTGGGGTTAATTTTGCTTTGACTTTTCTACATTAGCTTTACTTATGGTATTTGGGATTTAACTTTTATTTGATATCAACACCTAAGATCTTTGGAGATAGAGAACCATCGACAACTGGATGCATTAGATTTTTCCTTAAGTTTTGGAAATGTTAATGTAAATACACAAAATTTTTTATCAGAAAAGCAAAGAGTGCTTAAAAATTACCTTCAGAAGCAGGCTTGCAGAATATCTAGGAAATGGAATTGATGAATTGAACTTTCTTGCCATCTCTTATTTCTTTGCTCTTTTCTGCCATAATTTAACGTTTTGGTGTTTTATTTTTAAACAGTAGACTTTTGAGGTGGTCTGGCAGACATTTAAAGAGCATTTCATCTATCTTTTCCAGTTATTGTGTTAAGAAATTTAGATACTGCTTGTCGACAAGTCATTAATATATTCTGCACTTTTACTAGCCTTTGTGTGTTCTTTGGCATTGACTGGCCACAGGTATTTTCAAGCTAGTACTATTGGTTTTGCTGGAACTATTATATTCACGCCCTTTGGGCAAGTCGATTTGTTGCATTACAAATGATCTGTTACATTGGTGCTTACAGCTCTATGAATCTTCATATTTTTACCTTGGAGTTTTGACCTCTTTATCTTACCCCATGATTACTTGATATATGCATCCAGATAGAGACTCGAAATAACAAATTGGGGATGCAGTCTGTAAATAATAAATCACTTATCGAAGAACTTGATAAGCTTCTTGAACGGTTGCGAGTACCATCTGAGGTATGTCGTTTTTGCAATTCATTCCATTAGCTGAGGAATCTAAGTGAGACTGGCTTTTCAGAGTCTTGAGTTTACGACTCCTAATGGAACTTTATTTCTTGTAGTATGCAGCATGTCTAACAGGAGGTTCTTTTGATGAGGGCCATATGCTCCAAAATGTTGAAGCATGCGAGTGGCTGACTAGTGCATTACGGGGCCTTGAAGTTCCTAATTTGGATCCTACCTACGCGAATATGCGAGCAGTATGCACTTTTCCTTTGCATTCTTTTAGTAGATAGTATAATTACTAGATGTGGTATTAGCTATTGTATTGCCATGTATATGGCTATTCTATGTTGGGTTGCAGATTATGAACTTAGGACTTTGTTATGTGGTTAGAGGGAGAGGGAGGAGGGGTTATTATTTTATTTTTATTTATATATTATATTTTTCCCTGGGGGTGGGGGGGGTTTGTGGGATGAAAATGTATGTTAAAGGTGCAAATATGAACCTAACATTTTGTCCCTTCCCCCCCGGGGGCTTCTCTTTGAAGGCTTGTGCATGTGTGTTATGTAGTCATTTGACTCTTAGACTTTTGATCTGCCCCTTCATTGTGATAGCTCTCTAGCTCTCTAATTGTTCATTCATCAAGGAGAATAGTTCTACTTATTTCTGTGTTTGTGTTTCAGGCTGATTACAGTTCTCAATCAATTATATCGTGACATCTCTTATGAATCTTTGTTAAATCAAGTGGACATTTATTTCTGTGATTCCATAAATATGAATTGACTATTATTATGTCGATTTATGGGCTATCATAAATTCTGAGTGCATAATGATTTCTCTATGCAACGTACCATGGGTTCAGGTCAAGGAGAAGAGAGCAGAACTTGAAAAATTGAAAAGTACATTTGTGCGACGAGCTTCTGATTTTTTGAGAAACTACTTTGCTAGTCTGGTGGATTTCATGATAAGTGATAAGAGCTATTTTTCTCAGGTAATTTAATTACGTTTGGTCCTCTTATGTTTTGGACATTACTTCAGGAATTCTAAGATTGGTTTACTTGTTCACAGCGGGGACAATTGAAGAGACCTGATCATGCTGACTTGCGCTATAAATGCAGAACTTATGCTCGTCTCCTGCAACATTTGAAGGTTACATCCTAGACTAAATGTCTTGTTTACAAAATTGTTATGTTTAGTTGTCATCTTTATTATGTTTTCTGAAACTCCTCTGTATTCTCAGAGTCTTGATAAGAACTGTTTGGGTCCATTGAGAAAAGCTTATTGCAGCTCCCTCAATTTGCTTCTTCGCAGGGAGGTCAGTATGTGAAATTGCTAATCTGTTTATTCAAAGTTTGCTTTACTTTTGACTGTGCCAATGTTCTATATTGCATCTATGTTTGTCAGCAAAACTTTCTATGGTTCTCTTGCCTCTTCAATTATTTTCTGTTCTTCAACTGCAAAGGAGCCTACATGGTGTATATTAGTTAGGGTAGGCTGCATTATGGCAGCACATTCCATTGCGATAATCAGATGGAAATGGTCTTATGCACTTCATTTAGGGTATTGGCTAAGATTCTAAATTGCCTTCTTGGGTTGTGGTTCTTCTGCTGCTGGTGTTGTGCTAGAGATCTTTGACAAGGGCAAGTTGACTAGTGATTTCTTTATTTTCTTTTATTTTGATGATATCTCATGTATATCTGCGACCTAACAGTCCTTGAAAAAAACAGTGGAAAGTCATTTAGATAAGAACTAACTGCTGATTTATAAAATCTTTAACTGTAATTAGAATTTTAAACCTCTATGAACTGGATATTCTAGTGTGAGTATGTGTAACATGGAGGAGAAAAACATTTATGAAGTTATAGCTGACATGTTCGCACTAAAGATAATGTCTCAAGGGCCATTCCTTGTCCAACGTGGAAGGTGCAGAGACCCAATTGTGGCTAGCATTGCATATATAATGTTGAGTTTGTTCTAGGAAATTCAAGTTTGAAACTGGAACGAAATGTTTCCAGAATGCATATCAAGCATATATATCTTGACACTCTCCCTTACCTGTAAGCTGAATTTCAAAGGTAAAGCATAGAATGTGGACATAACCACATCAAACGAAAAGGCGAGCAGTAGACATAATGAAACAAGAGTGAGTGTGGAGATTAGAACACTTTACTTGAAGCTCTTGGAAATGGGTCCCTAGTGTATAGCTAGCATATGTCTTCTTAACAATGTTGTTTTTTTTTTTTAAAAGGCTTACAAAGTGCTAGTGTTTAATGTGGTCATCTACCTGGCCTAAGTTGTCTCTTAGCTACATTAACTTCATCCATTGATCCATTATGGGCTGAAGAGTTATAGTTTTCTGGCCTTTCCAATTTTTTTCTCTCTCTTTATCTGTTAGTAAGATATCACTTCCATGTAAGCTTTTCATTTTGGGTGGACTAATCCCCTCATAGGCCCCTGACCAAGTCCCAGCAACATGAACCCTCTCAATACATGAACAAGAATGAACATGGGGAAGTACTTCCGCTGCACACCTAGAGCTTCTGAAACAATGCTATTTGCTTTAAACAGAAAGATGGACCTTGTATTCAGTGTAATGTTCCAGACAGAGCATAACTGCACATCTGGAACAAATTGCTTCTTAAGACTACTACATTCATCAAGTCTATATTTGAAAGCAAGCTAAACTAGCTTAAGAACTACTCCAATTGATTGAACTACCACAGAGAATCTGGTTTCTAGCCTTCCAAATAAAGTGGATGCAACAATTCCTGAAAGTTTCTGAAATCTGCACCCTCCCAGATTGGCTTTACCCATGTAAAACTCTGAGATCCAATCTCCAGGATCCTATTTACAAAAATGCTGAAGTATTTTCTTCAACACTTGAGAAGAGTAGCTATATTCTAGAAATAGATGGTTTATATATTCACTATGTTGTTGACATGATTAACAAAGAGATGCAGAAGACCTCCCAATCCTATTGAATGTGGCCTGACTAATTTTGCTTCTTTGTGAGGGATGTGAGCTTTTCTTGGCTTTCCATCTCATGCCTTTTTCAACTTTACTTTCAGAAGTAAGTTCGATAGAATATACATACCCAAAAAGAGACATGATAATTTCTGATTTAATTGGGAGTTGTTATTCTTGAGATACTAACAAGGAGTGTAAATTTGAGCAACAGCAACAAAATGGCCCCTATGGCTCTTTGATGACTCTTATGCCTTAATGAGGACTCGGCAGCTGTGACGAGTGAGAAAAGCATTCATGGTGCAATGATGGTATTTGCTGTGGCTGCTGCTGCCTTTATATGAGTGCTGATATGGATATCATCTCTTAACATGATGGTTTAAGAAGTAGCCTTTTACAGCTTTTACTGATAATTCTGTTGTAGCCCATGTGTTTGTCAATACTATAACTTAGTTTAGGTCTCGATTAGTTTCCATTTGTTTGATTTATCTCTTTAATTTTGGCAATTAGTAATATAGAGCTACAATGGATATTTAATATACCACACCCTTTTGCTAGTCAACTTTTACTTGATTCAATTTTTTTTACAGACGAAAAAGGCATATTTCCTAGAAAGGATATCCTAAACCTGAAGCCACTATTCCATCAACATATTACATGGCTGCCAGGATGTTCTGCTGGGGACTGTGAGAGCACCTTGGCTGGCATGCATGGCAAGCAAGTCAGGCCTTTACTGAATAGATCTCTTATGTCCCTAGGTTTGAAAACTAGTCTGAAGGCACTTCTGGATAGTGGCTACCTATCTAGTGTCCTTAATCTTGGAAATATCCCCATAACTAGGGAATAGTTGCCATGGGCATCACCTTATAGTTATTTGGTCTCAATAAAGTTAGATGGTCTCACTAAAGCAGCATATCCACCTATGTGAAGTGGTGAAACGTGTCCTTCAATTAAATTTTCTTGTCTGAGAATGTTGCCAAATCATGTTACTTGTGTAAGTTCTTGTGCTGTATCCTTAAGAACTTTCTCTGCTTAAATGGCTGTGTGCCATCAATCTCACTAAAGAAGTGTAGTTGAATGGTCAATGAGAGTTTTATCAATCATTTACAGGCACGTGAGTTTGCAAATGAGCTTCGTGCTAGTACAAAAGCATCAAGAAATCCAACAGTCTGGCTTGAAGGTTCTACCGGTCCTGGTCAGAATGTGAATAATTCAGATACCTCCACTGTATCAGAGGCATATGCCAAGATGCTTACAATCTTCATCCCTCTCCTTGTAGATGAGGTTTTATTCTAACTGCATGGGTATTATTAGTCTGGTTTTTCTTTTAATTGGCAATGAAATGCTCTTACCTTGTTTTGACTGCAGAGTTCTTTCTTTGCACACTTCATGTGCTTTGAAGTTCCAGCACTTGTTCCACCTGGAGGTGTCAGTAATGGCAATAAAGCAGGATCTAATGACGATGATGATGATGATTTGGGAATCTTGGACATCGATGAAAATGACGACGGTAAAGCTGGTAAACTTCTAGTTAACAATGATTATCTAATAACTCCTGCTTGAAATGTTTTGCTTTCATAAGATGACAAACATTTCAACAAATTTGATGATGGTATGCACTCCAGGCAATGACTCTGTAGAGCTAGTAGCACTAAATGAGTCCCTACAGGATTTGCTCGATGGTATCCAAGTAAGGTTCACCGACTTTTCTGTTATATTCTGCAAATTGTTTTAGTAAAATAATTCTTGGACCAAAAGAATCTCCTCAACCTGGTTCAGCAACATAGAGTGTGGCTTCTGAAATATCTGGAGTTACATTAGTAAAAATGGTTATGCTCATTCAATATATATATATATATATTTGTAGATATTCGTGTGAATATGTGTGTATATAGGTATTTATCTACATATGCCTGTGATGGCCCGGTTGATGTTGACTGGATATTTTTGAATTTGAGTTAGGAGCACTTGCTAAAAGCTCAAAAGGTGTATGTTATCTTTGTTGTTCTTTGTGGATAACAAGAACAGTTTAAGCCTCCATCAATAAAGCAAAAGAGAATATTTAAAGCTGTGAACCATTCCTCAAATATCCAAAACCCAAAAATCGGAAAGAGCTCAAGTTTTCAAATTGGTTTTAACTTTATTATATAGTTGAATGTGCATCCTCTTAATATTAAGGGACTCAAGGGGAGAAACGATTAAGAGGATTCAAAAGTAGGATTTACTGCATCTGCCAATCCAATGTCCTGAACATTGCAATAGGAAGGATTGGCAATATTGATTTTATGAGCCAATATCAGACAAGAAATTTAGAAGAGGAAAGCACAAATGTTATTTGAATAGCACACTTGACCAGTCAGTTCTACCAGTTGCCTTGGCCTTCGTACAATTCTGTGATTTGTTTTGCTTAAGACATGATATGAATTGCGTATTGCACGGTTAAATTTGGTTCAAACTGTTCGATTTTGGTTCAACACAATATAAACTTCTAGAGCTAGGTGTGTAAAACTATAAGGATTCAATCCTCATCCCTGTGGGAAAAAAATCTGATGCAATACCAGGTGGACCACACATTCTCCTGCTTTCTGTTACCAATGTTTAAGTTGCAGCAAGAGACGTAATGAATAACCTGTCAGAATGAAACATGTTTCAACTACACCACTTAAGTTTCTTGGAAGTTAGAAAAAGAAAAAAAAATTGGCATATAATTCGCATACAGTTATAGCTTCCCTTGTGATGGTTCTTGACAAGGCAATATTTGCAATATTTTTCGCTTGGTATGTGCTGCCATCATTTGCGATATGCCATGTTAGGTGGACTCTGATTTGGTTGTCTAGTCCAGGTATTTACCTTGGAGTCTAACTCATATATATGACAAATAGTGTGATATGTTGACACATCATATGCATGTTTATAGGTTAAGCGCTTGAATTAGCAAATGTAAAACTACTATATTCGTGCTTCCTGAAGACATTCAAAATTCTATACTTTGAATACTTTGATCGTTTGACCTGTGGATATACTGTCCTCAAATTTACGCCAATGCTCCTGCCTATCAACATGATCTGGATAAATGAATTGGAGTAGCATATGAGGGTGAAAAGACAAGCTAACTCTTCATAAATCCAAGCTGCAGACTTTTTCATACTCTAATCTGTTGATGTAGCAATCCTTGTGACCATGTAATCTGAAGTAATGCAAATTCTTTGGTGAGTAATAATTGGAGAGGGTTTCATGCTTATTTATCAAATATCCCTTCCCATATTAGTAGTTAACTTAGATAGATGTGGTTCAATGGTATAATTAGAGTCCATTGGGTGTGGCTGTTTCTGTTATTGAGCTTCCATGTTGTAATAATGCTGTGAATGTGATGACTATGGTCGTTGATAGAGTTGGTTTTGGCTGCAATGTAATGTAGTGTTTCGGTAAACAGAATGCTATCTTTAAGTGTTCTGAGTAAATTATTTTTTCAAATACCTTTATCATATATTTGACATATTTAAATATTGTTATAATTGAAAGAAGCCTTCGGATATGGAGTTTAGAACTAGAAAAGCTCAAAAGTACTTGTGAACTGCTTTTTCTCATAACAGTTTCTCAGTAATGGGATCTCTTAAAGTACTTGATTGATTATATTAGGAGAGGTTTCAGTTATCCGGGAAGATAATTGCTGGTGCATTTGAATCGTAGGAGGACTTCTATGCTGTGGTGGATTGGGCATACAAAATAGATCCTTTGCGTTGCATATCGATGCATGGGATCACAGAGCGATATATTTCTGGTCAGAAAGCTGATGCTGCAGGTTTTGTGCGTCTCTTGCTCGACAATCTGGAGTCAAGGATATCTATGCAATTCGGCCGTGTAAGTTATCTCTAATATGGAAACATACGTTGTCTGATCCACTGCTAATATTATCTTGTAATCATTTGCAAAATATATTTATATATGCAGTTCGTTGATGAAGCTTGTCACCAGATTGAAAGAAACGAGCGAAATGTTAAGCAGACGGGAGTTTTATCATACATTCCTAGGTACAGTGTCATCATAGGCTTTTTTATTTGTATATAGAATCTCTTAGTCACGCTCTCACAACTTAGGTGATGCATACCTGTGAGTATTTATGTTTGGTCATTCTGAGGAGTAATTGTTACGACTCTCTTAAGTTATTGAGAATCTGAAGGCAAGAAGAACTCAGGTTATGAGGCAGATTTGGCCTTATACAAGATATATTTCTCTGTCGTCCTCATTCTGCAGTGTTGGCACTTTAAGTATGCAGTTCTTCCATAGCACCCCCAGCTGCTCCTTTGTCTGAGTAATTCTGCCTCTTTATGTGGGGAAGCATGTGAATTGAGTAGTAGCTCAGATCCAAAAAGACAAAGCAGTAGTAGGCAAATGTTGGTGGGACCCGGCACAAAGTGCTTACTATCTGATTCGTAATTACACTTTGAATGTGGAAAATGTGCCTCTGGGTTGAAAATTAACTGCTAATTTGGACCATTTTACAGTATTTTAAGTTACTGATTTTGAGTTGCCTGATGTGAGAAAAATTATGGAGAAATTCTACATGACTTAAAGTATCAATAACTGTGGATTTATGAAGATTTGATGGGTTCGAAATTATAAATAGTATGTTCAAAGTTCAATTGCTAAAAGTACAAGGTAAAGCAACTTAAAGATAGTATAGGCATCTCCAAACACACTCGCCAGAGTACATTTCCATGCGCACCTCCTGTAGGTATATATATTAAAGAAACAAATTAGGTATGACTGATGGAACAGAAAAGTAAAATAAGTGACGATGCTCTGCATGGTGACTTTAGGGAATGACAATGAAGCAGCACCCCCAAATATTAAAATGTCATGTCTGCTGCTTTCATCCATGATCTGATCAACATGCTAGTTTTGCTCCTTTAGTCTCCTTTAAACACACTAGCTCATTGTTGATATGGATCTCATGTTGGTGGCTGAAACTATTTGGTGTAGATTTTTGTGGTTGGTGGTGCTCAATATTTTAATAATTATCAGATATGCATAGAAGGAGAAACAACGGTTTCGACCTAGAATACCACTAGGGAAGATAGCTACCGCAGCATGTCAATTAACGTTAATAGTTGATGTATTCTAAATCTTTGTACTGTTCATTCTTTATTTTAATAGCAACAGTTTTCAGTCTTGTTCATATTTTACTGGCTTTTCTTGTCTGTCTATGATGATAATGCCGTTGATATAAAAGGTCCACATATAGCTGTTGGTTTTGCATGTCTTAATCCCTTGCTGTGACTATGTGCTTCCCAGATTTGCAACTCTTGCTACACGCATGGAACAGTACATTCAGGGACAATCCAGGGATCTTGTTGACCAAGCATACACTAAATTCGTTAGTTACTTTTTCTAATCACTCGTGCTCCTTCCTTTGATTAACCTGGTTATTGTATTATCATGCAAGGTGGAGAGAAGTATGTTCTGTTTTGTTCTTTGGACCAGTGTTTTTCTAACTTTTAATTATGGATGGACAGGTTAGTATTATGTTTGTCACATTGGAGAAAATAGCTCAAACTGATCCAAAGTATGCTGACATCTTTCTTTTGGAGAACTATGCTGCATTCCAGAACAGGTATAACTTTCTTAGGATAGGTCTTCAAAACTAATCCGGTATTAAGTGTTTAGTGTAATTAATCGCTTTTTGACTACTACGCCATATGATATTCTGAGTGAGAACATTTACCTGCAGCTTATATGATTTAGCCAATGTTGTACCCACCTTAGCAAAGTTCTATCATCAAGCAAGTGAAGCTTATGAACAAGCTTGTACGCGTTTTATCAGCATGATTATATACTACGTGAGTTTCTGCCTATCTAGCTCTTTTAGTCTAGCAATTATAATGTCTTAATTTTTTTCAGATTTTCTCTGAGGCTCATCCTCACTTAGTTTGTTTATGGCAGCAATTCGAACGGCTTTTCCAATTTGCTCGAAAAATTGAGGATTTGATGTACACTATTTCTCCTGAAGAGGTTGGTGGTTCAGTGGTTGCATTCTCTTTTTGTTGCTGAGCGAACATGTTTTTGACCTTTTGGTATATGTGCATTTTTCACTGTCTGCTACCTAATATTGCCACATTTTGCATTCCTTCTATTTCTTTTGGGTACTATGTGAGCTGTTTATGTTTGAGTTGAGGTTGGTGTCTTTGTGGATTGGCTAGTGGTCCACGACGGACGACAAGAGCTGGAAATTTGATGGAATTGGTTGTCTCTCAATTTCATCATAGGAGCGCTACATTTGTTTAAAAAGTCAG
Source organism: Eucalyptus grandis (assembly GCF_016545825.1). Taxonomy (NCBI): domain Eukaryota; kingdom Viridiplantae; phylum Streptophyta; class Magnoliopsida; order Myrtales; family Myrtaceae; genus Eucalyptus; species Eucalyptus grandis. The sequence continues at coordinate 29,668,135 of NC_052617.1, forward strand.
AATTTCCTGGATGTTTGAAACGTTTGTTTGGCAAAGTACTTTTATACTAGAAAATATAATTTGATGTTGTTACTGTGGGCTCTATTTTCTTGTTTGATGGGTTTATTTTTATCATATATTTAATCATGGAGGAGAATTGGTGCAGTATCCTTTGGTGCCAGCTGAGACATTCAAGCATGCTCCAAACTAACTTGGAAACATCTTAGAGATTTATAGTTTCTGGTTGGCACTTCATTTTGTGGTCATTTGCTAAAAGGATCCAGCATCTGTCTAGAACATGGACTAGAGCTTGCTTTTATTCCTGAAAGGACTCATTTTTACTACACGTTCAACATGCACCAACCTTTTGACTACCCGTTCAACATGCCATGGTTGGGAATTCTAGAGGGATTTGCTGGGAAAAGTTCCTGGAAGATTACTCTTACTTTTAAATGGACTCCTAAAGTGATATTTATGTCTTTTAAATGTAATGCACATTGCTGCGTATGATGTTCATATAGTTGTCCAACACCTTCCACCTTTGTGGAGAACATGGATTAGAGCTTATGTTGATTTCTAGGAAAATGTTAAGATTGTTAATATTAAGAAAGCCCTTTCAATTAGATTCTGAAAATGTGAGACTAGTGGTTGTCTATTTCTCACTTGACATGCGTTTGGGGTAATTTGTTTTGATAAATGAAGGGTCAAAATTTAAGGTTTTTAGTGCCTCCACTTTATGGTTTTGGAAAAATTTTCGAATGAAGAGAAAGATGCATGGCATAAATGGTGGAAGATAGCTGTACTAGATGGAAATGATGAAGTGTGATTTTTCACTTTACTATTAGGTTCTGAAAAGCGGATTAATAATCTCTCTTAAGACAACCATGAAACAGCGGACGGAGACGTATGATAATATTGCCTGCAGACTTCATCAAGTAGTTCTATTTTAATTGTTAATTCTAAATTTACTAGCTGAAATTATTCTCCCTTGCAAATTTCAGATTCCTTTCCAACTTGGATTGTCCAAAATGGATCTTCGGAAGATGCTAAAATCCAGTTTATCTGGTGTAAGTTGTTGGATATTCTCATCATGGCTTTGCATGAAGTTTACTTTGGTAATAGTGTTGTTTTCCTCGTATAGGTTGACAAGTCCATTGGTGCAATGTACAAGAAATTGCAGAAGAACTTAACTTCAGACGAGTTATTGCCTTCCCTTTGGGACAAGTGCAAGGTAGAAATATCTCATCCCTGAAAATGATAAACTTCGTAGCATGGTTTGCCATAGAAACCCGATTGTCATCATTACTACATGATATGCAACTTTCAAATATTTCCTTTCTCTTATTGAATCTTTTACCAAAATTTCAAGCACTATCACGACATGCACTTTCTTGAAGATCAGAGGGTTATATGGTTGGTTGGTTGCTTAATGCTGTGATTGCTAATCTTGACAGAAGGAGTTTCTTGACAAGTATGAAAGTTTTGCCCAACTTGTTGCCAAGATCTATCCAAACGAGACCATCCCATCCGTAGTGGAAATGAGAGATCTTCTTGCCTCCATGTAGTTAGAGAAAGAGTTTTGCACTGTATAATCTGTCAATAGTGTCCTATATTCTCTTTCTTTGGGTGTAATATAGATCTTTTAGGCTGACTGATTTCCCATTTGTTATTAATTGGTCCTTAACTAATTTGTTACTCTAGTTCTCCTGGTTTCTACTATTGTATGAGAGAACCTCGTGTTTGTATCATTCTTCAGCTTGTTGAGCAACTATTTTTTGCAAGTTCATGCTACTTTTGGTCTCGTTCACTGTTCTCGTTTATGGAGTCTGCAAGAGTCATTATTCGACCTGGTAATCAGCCTCTTGATTATTTGAAGCTGTCATATCCAAAGATGCGTCTCATTGTGTCTATCAGGGATATTCTGCGGACTATTAGGATCGGTTTTTTTAATAGGTAATTTAAGAGTAATTCAAGTGTTGATCTGATAGCTTGTGTAGTACTCCAACAATCTGGGACTATGTCTGGATGTTCCTCCTCTGGTTCTTAATAAAGTAGGAATTAATCGTCCGCAAATCAATAGCAAATGATCAATGAGAGGGGGTGAATGACCAGGTGACATGACTAGCTCGTTCTTTCTCGGAGGCTTTTTAGGTTCCTTCCTTTAAATGTCCCGGTTGAGGGCGGTTTGTGTCCTTTCTTCAACTTCATCCGATTGGTAGCGTCCCGCCAATCTCGTTATTCCTCCAATTTCACCAAGGTTCCATCATGCCTCAAATATGTGAATTCAGTCTCCCATGTTTGCGTGCCTAATTTTCAAAACTGGCTTAAAAAATCCTGAATATCTTCATAAATCTATTGTATGATGACTATTTTAATTTTACTCATTTAGTCAATTTTTTTGGGAACATTTACATTTGTTTTTCCATTGTGGCATTTTTAGCTATTTTGATTGGAAATTGCTAACATACTGGTTTTGTTACGTTGGCTGTTACACATAATTAATATTATTTTGATAATTTTTATATTATGTATTTTATTTTATATTTTCCTTTCCCACTGTTCATCTTCCCGAAAAGGATGGCGGGGTCGATAGGGGCCATATGCAAGGGACTTCGTGGGCTTGTCAACCACAAGGTGAAGGCCTTCGTGTTGCCTTGGTTGCTATAGGTGAGGGCCTTTATCTAGATCTGGCAAGGGCATTGTGGCCCTCACCTTGGTATATGAGAATGAGGGCGTAGAGGCCTGAGCTGAGAGCCCAGGTCTTGATTTTGCAGCGAGAGCACATGTTTGGTCACAGGGCATTTGTGACAGCTGCGAGATTTGGCGGAAAGAATTGAGAGATCTCGACCTATTGTACCACAAATGCCGGCATGAGGCCATGCTTCGAGGTCGACAGCAAGGAGGGATGTTGCAGGTGAAGAGTTTGAAGTGGAAATTTAGAGCGAGCGAGAGGGTTGAGGTTGACGGTGTCCCGATTAAGGTCTCATGGAACGTGTAAAATTGGTTGTTCCAAGATTCTAGATTTGGCAAGCTTAGCTTCGGAGGAGAAGGACAGAGTATCAGAGAGTGCCCGAAATAGCGACTTCCTCTGGTGGGGGTCGATGCCCTTAGCGACCCTTTTGGTTGGAAATATGGGAAGATGGTTAGTGGAAAGGGGGAAAAAACAGAATAAAAAAGCTTAAAAATTCTCAAAACGGCGTTGTATTGAGCTTTGTCGAAATTGCTTGTCATGTCACGTAAGATAGGTGGCTGGCTCTAACTAGACCACTAAGTTAGTTATTTCCAGCCAAAATTGGTCGGATTGACTACATTGAAAAATACTAAAAAATTTTAAGATCAAATTATCTAAATTGAAATGTTTAGAATTGAATTAATCGCCACACAATAAATTTAGAACTTTTTAGACAATTTTGGCAAGTTTTTTTAGCCCTGTTAAAACTATAACATTTAACGCTGATTGTGAAATTTTAAAATTCTCGAGCATGCATACATGCTAAGTTATTTAAACATGTTGTAGACATGCATAAGGAATTAAAAATCACACACAAGGCACATAAGTCATGTCAAATCACGATGATACAACATTTCTACTTGAATGTGGCAATAGCGATATTACAATATTCTGTCTTTTAAAACTTCATAAAATCATTCGATAATAATAAGTTTCGAGTTGACGGGAAGGCATGGTGTCAAAAGGGCATTGTAGGCACGCTAACCCTTTCTACATGTAATTGAGCCACTAGACCCAAAACCATAGATTTTTATAGGTATTTAATTGTCACCCAGGTAGTTTAATTTTGCTGTAATTGCTTAGGAGTTCTAGGTATCTAATTAGTCCGTGTCAAAAAGAGTTGGATTGGTGGCAACCCCTTCCTATCTTTTCCAAAGTCAATTTAGTAGCGGACTCAAACCTGAGTTATGAAGATCCTAGGAACAAAGGCACCCCAGGTGGGAACTCCTGGTACACGAAATTTCGAGGCGCTACTCTTCCCATCAAATTCTGTCTATTTTGAATTCTGCTCCTTAAATTACCGTCCATCCTATTTCAACTTTAACCAAGCTAACAAAAAGATCGAAGTGAAACTGATGGGAAAAATAAATTAAACAATGGAACTCCTGATTTATACTGTTCAGCCACTGTTATCTATCTTCATATAAAAAAAAAAAAAAGAGCAGCAGGAAGTTTCATTATAGATTGAAAGTTATAATGGAAACAGCAAACCATCCCAAAAAAATCAAAAACTCTTTTTTCTTTCTAGTTTCTACCTATCCCAGCAATCACTTAGTGTTCATCTCACAATGTTCTACAAACGAACCGTCCAAGAGAAAGTTTAAACGCTTGTCTAGCCGGTCCAAACATGTAATGAAATCAAAGAATCGGGTTTAAAAAGCGTACAGAGCTGGTTTCTTTGATAGGCCCGAGCGAGTGGCCTAAAGTTGGTCAGATGCTTGCTTAGAGTTTGGCCGCTTGCCTTGTCTGGCCGGGTGCTCATCAAATTGCGAGAACAAGCCATTAGCCATCCCAAGCCAGTGGCCGGTAGCTCGAGTGGCCGGTTGCTCGCCTCATGTGCGTCTAGGACTTATCGCTCGAGCGCTCTTATCTTTCCTATGCTCCACCCGACTAGTTCCAGGTTTGAATGTCCGCTTCTTTTCACACCTTTCATTCATCATCAAGTGACTAAGATCTAGAAAATTAGATGGACGAAACGGACGATAGATGTAAAGGACATACTCAAAGTACTGCATGAGTCATCGACAACCTCCCCAAGTAATACCCTCCATACCCTATTTATAGTTTTCAATCGGTTACTGCATTTAAGTGACTAATGTTGTTTACGAAACATACTTTCGCCCAGGCAGCAAGTTCGAGCATGGCAGCGCATCGTAAGGTTACATTATAATAGATCTTATTGTATACCATATATATTCAACTCTTTTATCATGGAAACAATAAATGTCGACTACCCTTACCAAATCAAATTGCATTTTCCGCATTGATGCTTCAAGTAATCCATCAGCATGATTAATGACTAGCATTAATCTTGAAAGTTGACATCATGTCACCGATCAAGCATGCTCCATAGTGAAACTATGAATCAACGCTTGTCCATCAAATTTATATTGTCTTTCATTTGTTTTTAGAAACAAAATCCACTGCATAAGCAAGAACTTGCTAGAAAGGCGCTTCAGATGCAGAGTTACTGGTATACGTGCTCGGGAACGCGTGGAGTCGCAAAGACTTCAAGTGGGGTGGCTTTGAGGTTCGTCATTCTGATGGCCTCAGCCATGTCAACCGGTTCATCTGCGGGTGTCGTAATGTCGAACCCATGCAGAAGAGCAGCAAGGGACAGCGACATCATTTGCATGGCCAAAGTTGATTCCGGGGCACATTCTTCGGCCACTTCCGAATGGAATCAGCTCGAAATTCTGACCTCGGATGTCGAAATCTTTGTGAGTGGTCAAGAATCTCTCCGGCCGGAATTCAAGAGGGTCCAACCAGACTTGCGGGTCCCGATAAATCTTCCAAAGGTTAAAGAGAAGACGAGTGCCCTTTGGGACGTGATAGCCATCCACCGTGCAATCTTCCATGGATTCATGCGGAAGGCCAAGTGGGGCCGGCGGGTATAGACGTAGGGTTTCCTTGAGGATGGCTTGGATGTAGGCTAAATTCTTGAGGTCCGATTCTTTTACAGGCTTTTCTCGACCAATTTGAGTGTCTAGTTCGTGTTGGGCCTTCTTTAAGACTTCGCGATGGTTGAGTAACAAAGACAAGACCCATGTCAAAGAAACCGCGGTCATGTGGGAGCCGGCTAAAATGAGCGCGCTGCAAAGTAACGTATAGTTTTTTGGTAAAGTCAAAGTAACGTATAGTTAGCAACTAGAATCACCAATCTTGATGCCTTGGTTGTAAACTATGGATAAGTACTTTAGTCTTTCCTCAAATGATTCAAAATTTATGCTAGTTACCTTAGCCAATCAAATTGTATAAAATAGTACCATTTATGTCATATCGTGTCATAGTATGCGTCACATGTTCATAATAAAGAGATTATCCATTTAGTGTTTAATTTAAAAGCGGTATCATCTAAAATATATGTAAGACTCGGATTTTTTTTTTAAATTTTTTCATACGACTGGAAATTTCATTAGAGAAAAATAATTAGACCCTTGTTGTTCTTTTTGGTTAGAGACCCCTTATCTGTTATATGTCACCCTTAAATAGTTGGATTATATGAGATGATTTGTTTCTGAGGAAGTCAAGAGCCTAGCTATTCCATCACCATTGGATGTTTTGTGGTGGACTGATCCAGGCCATTATTGCTAACATAGAATATTTAAGTGTTAAATAACACATTTTTCTAATAATTTAATTTTTTAAAAACAGTTGACAACGATCTCACAAAATCTTATATGATATAAGAAGATTCTGAATTTAAATCTTTATAGTTTTTATATTTGTTGTGGGATGCCATAACTTTTTCCCAATCAAGTGAAAAGACAAGCGTGTGAACAAAGGCATTTTTTTTTTCAACTAATAAATAAAACAAAGCAAGTTTTGTTCTTATTACGAATGACAAAGTGGATGTAAAGTGAGCTTTTTCCTTACATATATTTAGATGTTGCGTTGTCTCAACAGTTCACAAGAGGATAACCGATAATCTAATTAACCAGCAATAATTAAGTTCCTTGACACAATGAGAAAATAGTAATGCATAGAAAGTTATATCTACCACATTTTGCTAAAATTCAAGATTTGTATCACGAATAACTTTTTAATATACACCTACGAGGAAGAAATTGACAGATATACAAAGAATTCAAATCTTCAAGATTTCCTCTTTTGGCTAACAGACATTTTGTGATTTCTGCTTGCAGTGTTTGGTAACTTTGCAACAGCCTATTACTAACGCATACATACTTGTCTTTGTTAGCAAGATAAGTGGCAAGAGTGAGTACACAGCCGTTTTCTTTAATCTTTTAAACGAAAATTGTCAAGCAAGTGAGATATATATAAAAAAGAGTTCAAAGCATCAATTTTTTGGATTGATGGTCAATATATCCGAGTAGTCAGCTAATAACCTACTTTTCATATAAAAAGTTACTTTTTACTTTATAAGTTTGGAAGCACAAAAATGACTTGAAAGACCCCAAATGAACATAAGATTAGCTAATATGACTTTCATACCCATACAATTCTTGTGGAATACACTTTTATAGTTACACGTCCAAAAATGAACAACCTATGCATGTCTGGTAAAAGTTAAAATAAGTATGATATAAAAAGATATATGTACATCTATATATTTGTATATATATTTAACACAGATAATATTAGCATGAATCCAAACTCATTAACTTCGTGTCGAAATCGAGTTGTATTCTCATATACAGCACAGTGCAACGTACAATGTTCGTACCGCAACTTATCATGTCAATTATTGCCCCGTACTTTTTTTTTTTTTTAGGACCACTTCATAAAAAAAATTCCTATATATGTACATCATGTCTTAAAAGTTAAAATAAGTACTTTTATAAAAATATATTGTACGGGCGTGGGATATATTTGTATATATAAACATAGATAATATTAGCATGAATCCAAACTCATTAACTTCGTGTCGAAATCGAGTTGTATTCTCATATACAGCACAGTGCAACGTACAATGTTCGTACCGCAACTTATCATGTCAATTATTGCCCTGTACTTAACAAGAAAGTTTTAGGACCACTTCATAAAAAAAAAATGAAAAAAAAAAAAAACTTTGAAAAATGGCATGAGTGGTGCTAAAAAAGAGTCAACTTAGCAATTTTCTTGTATTAAGATATGCTAAATGCAAACCAAAGCGAACGACCAGCTAGGTAATTTAAAGGTTCTATTTATGGTACACAAGCTTTATTACTTTTTTTTTTCTGTACAAGCTAAGTTTACCAGGGTTGATTTAATAGTTGTTTAATTATTTTTTCAATTATCAAAATTACCGGTTGTGGATATGAGTTGCTTAGAAAAAGGTTTTTCACCTAAGGCATTTACCTTTGACATCCACTACAGTCATCGTTCATCGTTGGGCTCTTGAGTTACAGATCAAGACTTTTAGGGTTTGTCGTCACTAGACTGGGCATCCCTACTAACTATTGGGGAATCTTGGTTGTTAGCCAAGGCATACACCTTTGACATCTACTCTGGGCCATCGTCGTGCACCCAAGGTCCATCAGCCTTGGGCATCACACATACCAATCCCATCTCATGCATTGCAGGCACTCCACACACATGCAATGTCATGGAAATCATACACCACATTGTGCTCCATGCAATGCACATGTCACCTGAATGAACACGAAGTTGCCACAATCAATTGTTGACACAAAGGCACACCCAAAACAGAGCACACTAAAATTCCAAATTCTGTCCTCACGATTGTAACTCAAATTCCACAAGCAAATGGCATTAGATTAAAATCAAATACACACCGATGGGTAGCAAATAGATGTAGTTTCTATCATCAGTACACCCCAATTTAAGATTCCATGGTCTTCCTATGGAATTTAACTAAATCTGGACCAAAGAACAGAACCTACCATAATTGCATAGTCACGGAATTCAAAGCCAAAACCATAGTAATTGAACTTGAAAAATTTTAAAATTTTAGTATGTACTAAGTCTAAGAAATAGCAGCAAATGACACAGTTTCATGCAAAATATAGTGTTTTGGAACAGAGCAACCGGTCTTCAAATTATACTCATCTCACAGCCTAAACATGTCAAAACATCTCGAATTTTGGATATATTATAAATCAGAATATCCTCCACAACTTTTATGAAGGATGCAAGTCCAAAATATAAAAGAAAATTTTTATAAAAATTCAGAAAGACAATCGGTTCCCTCTTCCTACCGCATTGGATAGATCAAGCACGGTAAAAGAGTAGGCCATCATACCATTCATATCACCTCAGAAAATTCCAAAATTAAAATATTTTATACTTCAAGATGTCTTGTATAACTTTCATAAGGAAGTCCCTCAAATTCGAACCGCAGAAAACTCCACAAAATTAACAAACTAGCGAGGTCCAGCAACTCCAATTTCTGGAAATCCAAATTAAGGCTCTAAATGGTTTGTACATTCAAACCACACGAGATCACAGCTCAAGAATACTCCAAGATCATACATTTTAGACTACACGCAACATATATCTTCAGCCATTGATCATAGAAAACTTCTACAGGTCAAGTACAAGCGCTAGAACCCACATCCGACATCATCCAAGCCACAAAAACAGCATGCATGTCCATTTTTCCATTAGGTCCTACTACGGCAGCATCTCTACAACATCTCTTACCATCACAGCACACATGCAGGGCCATAAACACAAACAAACACCAAGAACAATAACAATCCTCCCTATTCTACAAAATCAGGCTCCAAAAAGATCAAATGATTTGGGAGAATGCTGTTTCTCCCTGCCTTATTCCTCTAGGCTTCATCGTGAGCTTATAGAAAGGAACGAGAGAGAGAGAGAGAGAGAGAGAGAGAGAGAGAGAGAGAGAGAGAGAGAGAGAGAGAGAGAGAGAGAGAGAGAGAGAGAGAGAGAGAGAGAGCTCACGGGCAAAAGAAAAATGAAAGAGGGAGAGAGAGAACCAGCTTTTGCGAGAGAGAGAGAGAGAGTGAGTGAAATGAGAAAGAAGAAGAAAAATGAATAAGAAAAGAGGGAGAGGGAGATAGGCTGCCGACTTAGGGGTGAAATGTCTAAGGAAATCTTGTGCAAGACTCCTCTTGCATGTATTCTTAGTAGGCAAGAACTATAGCCCTCGTCATTGCATCTAATTTAGAGTATTTAGGCCTATTTTTGCAGTATTGGCCATTTTGCAGGCTTTGCACTGGCCTTTCAGCATATTGCACTCTATCATCTCCAAGTGATTTTGATGATGTTATGTGACGCCTTGAATTTCATCTAACCAATTAATTAGTTGAGATGAATTTTATTAGCATAGATGATTTAATTCAATGGATGAATTTAGTGTGACGCCCTGGTAACATCACTTGCTAAATCGCAAGTGGAAAACTAATAGTCATGATATTGACGGAGGTCCAAATACATAGTGATCATATTTTTAGTGGTATAATATTAATGGTTAGCATTTATAACATGAATTATACACATGTCATGGACACATTAATTACATGACCACCACCCATGCTCTCCCAGGTCAAGGGAAAAATCACGTCCATGGTTAACAACAGAATAGATTCCATAACACTTTATTTCTTTTTCATTCATCTTTGCAGAATATTTAGATTCACATAGCCAAGTACCAACAGGGGTACGCACAAAAGCGCCTCGAGAGGGCCGAAAGGTGCCTATCTCCTCTACCTGATGATCCCCCACCTATCTAAAAATGTTCCCACCACAGCATCCCATCTATTTAAGTGCCAACAGTTCCGGTGTCCGGTCCAACACCCCCAAAACGGATTCGACTGATGAGCTCCCGATAAAGGCTAAGGAACCAAGAGACAACGCATAGGAATTCACGCTGGATGTCCATCGTCTATCCACAATGTGGCCTCATATCGAGTAAATGTCAGGCCCGACTCTGGATCTAGCACGTCTTGGAGCACACCCTCTATGTAGGCGGGTGCTCCATAATGCGCGAGTGGAGGTACATCAATGTCAATGATCTGAAAAATGTAAAGGAGTGAGCAATGACCAGTAAAGGAAATAACGAAGCCTTAGATTGCCTAATCCAATCACCACTCAGTACAAAAGCCAGTCCAATAATCAAATAACTAACGTCAAGCTCACTTAATTGAATCAGTTGCAATCCTATAAATTTGCCAAACGGTATAAAACCTAACAAAATTTGCATTGGAACATTTCGACATCAACATTCTCCGTATTTACAACTTAATAAGGCAGCAAGATCCGCAAGGATATTCAATAATGTCGCGACCTTCCCGAGAGAGAATTACTTAAAGAAGGCTAATGGATTACTAAGTCCGAAAACTTGGTGCGGACCCTCTCAAGTCCTACCAATCGCGACTTGATACTAAGAAATTAACTTATTTAATCATGCAATTATACTCAATTTGGAGCCGCCACTAACCAATTAAGGTTGGTTAGAAACCCAAGTAAAGTATGGGAGAATACTTTACTTTTGCGAACTAGAGATTCAGTAGATCCGGGGACATGGTTTTGCTAGATTAATCTAATGCCCTTTTTGTACCTTTTATTTTAATTTTAAAAATATTTTGCAGGCAATGTTGATTAATTTAAACTTAAGCTACTAACATGCAAATGGTCATGCGGGTGCACAATCAATTAAATAAAAATGCTAATAAAAGTGCATGCCCTAAACATGATTTCTAAATGACATGACACCTAATTTTTCTTTTTTCTTTTTTGAAAATGTTAACTATATGCAATCTTAATTTAAATTTGATATGCATGAGTTTTACTTTAATGACATATGAGATACAATTCATGTGGCATAATTCAAATCATTACAATATGTGTGCAATCTAATTTACATAACCATAAATATGCATATCTTTGTATGATATGAGATGTAAGACGTGGTAATTCTATGTGCATGTTCTTTTATGATTTTTTTTTTTATGATGATTCATTTTTAATGCATATATAGAACCTATGCTAAATAATGATGATATGAAATGATATTAATTATGAATTAACCTATTAACTAACCAAGGAAATGATCTTTAATTTTTTTTAATGACATAATGTTTTTTTATTGAAAAGAAAGTAACTTAATGGTGCAATGATCATCTTTTAGCATTTTCCTTTTTATTTCAAAAAAAAGTTAAACTATAACTCGTATGGCATGCATAACATTTTTGTTCCTCTTTTGTTTTACTAAATGAAAATTGACTTAATCTAAAAATATCTAGATGTGTTGCTTTAATATGAAATGTGTATGGACCTAAGTACCTAAGTTCTAGATATGACAATATTTTACTAATAAAAAAATTCTAATTAAATAAACCTAACATGCAAATTGAATTTTGGTTTTCATTTTATTTAATGAGAATCATGCAATGCATGCTACTAATTTTAACATGAAATGATATGACGTGGCAATATGACCTAAAATATATAACATGAATAAGCATGCAATCTATCCTAAAGCATGAAATGAATTTATTCTAATTTTTTTGTATTTCCATGAAATTCAAAATTAAAGAAATGCAACAATTAAATATGCAATCTAAATTAATTAAATGAACTAATTCTAATGACGAGCATTTTCTAACTAAATGAACTTAGCAATAATTACTAGATGATGAAAATTTCATAAACCTAATCCTACATGTCTGATTTATTAAACCTACATGCTTTGATGCAAGATTTTGATTTTGATTTTTGATTTTTTTAGTGTTTTAGTGTTTTTCCAAGACAAGTAATTATCGACTAAACATTAAATCTAAACAATCAAGATATTCAATAAATAAATGATTAAAATAACCGAAAAAATAACCCGTTGTCTCACGAGTCAAATTAACAATTATTCTAAACCTAATTATCACGACAAAGAGTTCAAAATAATTAAAAATCTAATCCGAATTCTTACAGATCAAATTAATAATTACATTGATTTAACAACCAAAATACCATCAAAAAGCCCGAAAATTAATATAATTAAAAAATTGATCCGATGTCTTTTGGATCAAATTAATAATTACAATAATTTTGGACAAAATCCTTACGGATAATGCCTACAAAATGCACAAATATTAACATTGACAAACCATATTCTAACTTAAACAATAAACAAAATTTAAAATGAATAAATAATAAAATAAAGAAAAACAAACCTAATTTGCTTTTCTCTTTTTCTTTTGTTTTTTGTTTTTGTTTTTCCTTTGCTTCCAAAAGAAAAGCTCGGCAGCTCGTGCGGCTGGTCACCGAGGGGACTGATCGTTGGTCTGGCAAAGGGAACTCCGGCGAAGGCGGACCGGCAGGAACGGGGCGGCGCCCGGGCAGCAGGGACAACCGGCGGAATAGGGGTGTTGCGGTCGGGGCTGAATCGGCGGTGGCTTCGCAGACAGGGCGTTGCAGGCGGAGGACTACAACGGTGGGTGAGTCGCGGGCGTCGGCGACGAAATCTGGAACAGTGGGTGAGTGACGATGATGATTAGTGACTCGGGCAAGAACAGAGGCGCGGAGCAATGGCGTGGCGGTGCAGCAAGGCAGTGAGATCGGAGCGGCAGAAATAGGGGCGAGCGTGGGATAGCAGCTGCCGGTGGTGGGTCGCTCGGGACTCAGCAACAACGAACAGGGCAGGAGCAATGTCGGGTCGTCGAAGCAGAAGCGGAGGCACGCGAGTGCAGGCGGGAGCAATGCCGACAAACGGAACCAGCTTCTGTGACGGAGGTGGCCGGAGAAAGGGCTCACAGGTTTGGAGCTTCGGAGAGGCGCAATGACCAGCGGCGAAGAGATCGGGCAACAGGGGAGCCCGGAACAGAGCAGGGGCAGCCGGGAGCTCATGACCCTCGATGCTATCGGCGGAGACAGCGGGAGGAGCAGCGGCAGCGTCAAAGGCAGGGGCGTCAGCCGCTGGTTGGACCAGAGGCAGAACCGGCCGTCGCAGGGGTCGTTGGGCTCCGAACCGTGGCGGAGGGCGGAGTGGTGAGCGGTGACTGGCGGAGCGCTTTGCGGGTCAGTGCGGCGAGCGGAGGCGTCGGGTCTTCACGGCCACAGCAGGGGGGAAACAGCAATGGCGGCGACGGGATTTGGTGGCGAGATGGAGCGCGGATGCGGCTGTTGCAGGCGTTAGGCGCCGGGCGGATGTAGAGGTGATGGTGTCGTGCTCCGGCGGAGGTGCGGTCGCTGGACGCTGGGGCGGCAATGCTTATGGGGACGTGCAGCGGCGGAGGTCCGGATGGCCGGTGGAACAGCAACGATGTAGGGCGCAGGAGCGGGCAACAGGGACTTCGGATGGGGACTCACGAAGAAGATGAACAGTTGTTCATCTTTCCTTTTTTTTTTTTTTTTTTTCTTTTGGTTTCTTTCTCTGCTCACTCTCTGCCGAACATCCCTCTCTCTGTCCCACTGTCCCACTGTACTTTTTCTCTTTTCCTTGCTCACGTCAACTCCTCTCTCTCTCTCTGCACGTACCATCTCTCCCTTCACTTTTCTATTTTTTTTGAAAGACGAAGCGAAGACCCCCCCATATTTCACTTCTCGCACCCTCTGTTTATAAAGTGAAAACTCGAATTTGTTTCAACGGGTGGAGATTTTCGCTCAACCTCTCAACAACAAAGTGGCTCCAAAATCACACGATTGGATTTTTGAATTCAAAATTTAAAAATAAAAAACAATTTCCCTCTAATTAAAGCTTATCTTTAATTTCTAAAATATGAGTTTAAAGGATAAGCTTGATCATAAATTAGGTTTCAACAGCTGCCCTCTTTGAATGGAAGCTCGTAGAGGTTTCCTTCAAAGATAAATGATACCTAAATTTAAACCATGCAAAATGAATATGAAATAAATATGCAAATGCTAATTGTAATGACTTTTTCTTTCTTTTAAAGAAATGGACTCAAATAAATGCAAGGTCATGCAATAGAGAATGTCATGTAAATGCAATGATTTGATCAAGAACGTAGATCTCAATGTGTCCATGCTCAATGAAATGCAAATACAAAGAAGAATACGTACCTGTCATACTTGTCTGGAAATTCAGAAAAGTATTATTAGGTGTGAAATGATTCCTATGAGACCTGATCAACATCTGGAAATTTCTTCAGATAATTGAAAGGCTCAAAGTCTTTAGAGATTTGGAACTCTCATAAGATCCCAAGAACTTGGAAATCACATCAGATGTTTGAAAAGACAAATACTTGAAAGTCACATCAAGCATTTAAAGATTCAAATATCTGGAATTCATGCTAGACATTTGAAAACATTTACTAAACGTCTGGAAATCACATCAGACGTTTGGAAGGATAAACACTTGGAAGTCACATCAAGTATTTAATGGTTCAAATATCTGGAGTTCACATTAGACATTTGAAAATATTTTACTAAACATCTGGAAATCACATTAGATGTTTGAAAAGACAAACACTTGGAAGTCACATCAAGCGTTTAAAGGTTCAAATATCTAGAACTCAAACTAGACATTTGAAAACATTTTATAAATGGGTACTTGGAATTCCCATCAAGCACCAAGATGACTAAACAAACTCAGGGTTTTAAAGACAATTTTTTGGTCTTTGAGGAAAAATTCAATGAATTTTTTTTTTTTTCAAATTCAATGAAGGTCCATACATGATGGTTTTTTTCAAACTTCCATCAAGAAAAATTATCAAGACAATTTTCACTAAGCTGTGTATCTCTTGAACATGCTAAACGAGACACTTTTGTGTGAAAAGGCTTTTCACTCGCTCTCATTTAGAAGGGGTTATTTGTCTCGACCATTGATGCGGGAATATATCACTCAATCTTATCATCATCTTATCGACAAGAGTTCGAATTTTCTTGCAATTAGTACGACCATACCAATTTGAAGGTGAGCTTGAAGAGGTTGCCTTCAAAGATAAATTGAGACCTTAATTTTGACTATGCATATGCACTAAATGATTTTTTTTTTTTTTTTTGAAAAAATGAATCCCATTTCGAAATGCAATTTATATGACGCATGGAAATGCTAATGCAGATGATAAAGGAACATACCTGGAATAACTTACCTTTAAGGAGGGTAGAGTGATTTGAGATAGTTGGTGTTACATGTCCAGGACCCGTACCATTCTACGGTCGCCTAGAATAGTAATATGGCTTTGTAAAGAGACTGCTTTCTCAGGACTCGTACCATTCTACGGTTGCCTAGTATGATAGTGTTTGATTGTGTCGAGGACCCGTACCATTCTACGGTCGCCTAAACGGGGATTTATCTTCCAAGACCCGTACCATTCTACGGTCACCTGAATAGGGAAATAGGTTTTTTCTAGAACCCGTACCATTCCACGGTCGCCTAAACAGGGATTTACCTTCCAGAACCCGTACCATTCTACGGTCGCCTGAATAGGGAAATACATGTTGTCTAGGACCCTTACCATTCTACGGTCGCCTAAACGGGGGTTTACCTTCCAGGACCCGTACCATTCTATGGTCGCCTAAATAGGGAAATAGATGTTGTCTAGGACCTGTACCATTCTACGGTCGCCTAAACGAAGGTTTACCTTCCAGGACCCGTACCATTCTATGGTCGCCTAAACGGGGGTTTACCTTCAAGGACCCGTACCATTCTACGGTCGCCTAAACGGGGGTTTACCTTCCAAGGCTCGTACCATTCTACGGTTGTCTTAATCAAACTGAATCTGGAGAAAAATCTTTGAGGGACAGCTCGATTGAGTGTCGGTGTAAAGGACTCTGGGCTACGAAAGCACGTCGGGTCGATAAAAGAAAACCGGGCTACGGAAGCACGTCAGTTCGATAAAAGGGAACCTGGGCTACAAAAGCACGCCAGGTCAATATAAATGAACACCGGGCTACGAAAGCACGCCGGGTCAATAAAGAGGGGGACTCTGGGCTATGAAAGCACGCCGGGTCAATTTAAAAGGATAGCTTGACCAAGTCAAGTGTCGAGAATGGGTAGAGATATACTTACCTGATGATATCTCTGATTCTTTGGGATATGTCTTCTGGAACTTAGATATCCTGTGGAGGCCTCTCACCTCCTGGTAGAAATAAATTTTGGAACATCAAGGATGCACCTTGAATGTTCATGATGGTTTCTCATCTCTTAATATCATGACACATTTTGAAAGGAACCTGAATATCAGGAACTCTTGGGTCTTTGAGAAAACATTATTTGTCAGACATGATTAGAGCAAAAATGCATTTACCAATGAAATAAGCAATTAAGGCTATTCTGGAATGCATGCTTCAAAATCTACTGAAGCTTTTATCAATTCAATGAAGGTTCATGCATAATGACTTTTGCATCACCCAAATTTCCATTAGAGTGAATTATCGTTCAAGACAATTTTCACTCATGAGATGGATTTTTTAAGAATACTAAATGAGAGACTTTCGGTTAAAAAGGACTTTCGCTCACTCTCATTTAGAATAATTATTTTATGAGAATCACTCAATTTTATCATATCGACATGGGTCCGAGTATTCTCGCAAGCGGTACGATCTTACCAATCTGAGAGGTCTTTAACAGGGACCATAATGTGGGCTTGGTCAACGGCTTAACAAAAGGACTCTTTGAGTCAAAGCTATTGAATGAACTGTCTTGTAATCATCTCCGGGTTTACAAGTCAAGAACCCTGCAACATGAAAAAGAAATAATCTTGCTTGCACTTCTTTGAGCGATGCTTATAAACATATGAACTCCTATGTTAATTCAAATGCCCTAATCTGAAGAGAATTTGTAAGGGACGTAACGTAGGTTGGGTTCATAGGTTGAGAAATGAAAGGATCATTAGGCTTAAAATGTATGTAAAAGGTGAGAGTTGATGATCATCTTGGCATTGCCACCCGTTTTTTTTTACCATCAGGGATTGTCTTCATGAAGTCCTCCATTGATTGTAGAAACTCCGCATTTGAGTTCTTTGAGTATTGCTCCGTTGGGATTCAATTCTTACAATTGACAGTCACCTATCTTAACTTTCTTTTTTTATCTATGGGCATTGGCCTTGCTTTTATTAGGCACACTGCTTTTTCATGTCACTAGTTCTCATGCATTTTTTCTTCACTTCTTTCATGGGCATCGGCCTTGCTTTTACCAGGCACATTGCTTTTTCATGCCTCTTAGTTCTATTTTGAATTCAATTCTTGCACATAATGCATGCATCAAGCAATTACACTTTGAATGACACTCGAACTTTTCAAGAGTCTTCATTTGTCTTTTGCCTTGCCCAAGTGTGGGGGATGATCACTAACTGGGTTTAAAGAAATAAAATTGCAGGCTCAAGTGGGCTATGCAAAGGATATAAGTATATAGGATGGATAAAGAAATGCTCTTTGTCATCCTAAGGCACTTAAATTAACACATGAATTCAATGTAATAGCATGACTTGAAGATTGATGCAAGTGATAGCAAAAAAATTTCAATTCATTTTCCTCACCTCATGATGCCATTTGATCTCTTAGTTGCCTTGATGTGGGGTGATTCTTGACAGGGGTAATTTGAAAAGAATATCCGTAAGTGTATGGGCTCAAAAGGGTTAAGCAATGGATCACCTGCAGTGTTTGGGATAGAAAAATGAATTGCCTCTCATCATTTCGGTTGCCGTACCTCTTGCGAGAGAACTCTTTACCTTATGGATATGAACATTCCTACACTCATCTCACAAGTGTATGAATATGGGACTGTGTATAGGATAGGGTTTGCCTTTCATCATCCCGACTCGTCTCATTTAGTATGCTTAATCAATTCCACATCATTCATTAAATTAGTCAATCCTGATGTTTTTGAGTGGAATTGGTGGATAAAACATGTAAGAGTCATTATGCAAAATCCTTTTTTTTTTAAAAGATCTTAACAGCTTTAGGTAGGGAATATTGTCAACTTTAAAACAAACAATTTTCCACAATAAAAATGGTTTTAAGCATTTATTCAGGGGTTGCTCCACAAAAGGGATTGCCTTAGCAGTTGATGTCTTTGGATTGTCTTTATCATTTAAGACTAAAAATCCACTTTTGCCCCTGCACAAGAGAACGTGCATCAGTATGATACTATGCAACATCAAAGTAAATTCAAATTGCACATCCATTTTGACTCGGGTCGAGACTTTATCCCAGTCGGGTGACTACCAAAACCTGTCATGCCCCAAATTTGTCAACTCTTCCACCAGGGAATGATGGTCCTCTTTTATTTGCCCCAAATCTATTTTTCACTGCAAGTGCGCTCTAAGCATGTTGATCACAAGTCAAGTTTATGATCATTGAAACTTGATACACTATTCTCAGATGTCCCTTGTCATTACAAGTTATAGAATTATGCTCTGAGACAAGAAGCAATTGAGTTAGACAAACAAACAGGTTTAATCTGCAACAAGCTTTGGAAAAATGTTTTTTTTTTTTTTTACAATGAAATGCCTTTGCTTTCGAAAAAGTTTTTGGGAGGAAGCATGAAAAAGTCTAGCCCTCAGGATTCCTCCGTGGATGATAGTTTCTTTCATGGTTGGATATCGTCATTGGGCTGGTTTGGAGTACCCCGTCATGTTCTCAAAATTTGAAATAAAATTGTAATTTCATTGAATAGAATCAAATGAATTGCATTATTGGAATGGAAATTGTGATTCCTAAACCCCTAAAAAGAGAAAAAATCGAAAATGATTCCTAAAAAGCGAAAACCAATCCTAAAAAGTGATAAAAATTCCTAGAAAGAGATAAAAATTCCCGCGTAGGGGAATGTGCAACAGTAACAAACAGACTTGTGATTCCTTCCAGGGCGTCATCAGAGTTCTCTGTCTTTGGAGGCGTCATATCGTCCATGTCATCCCATCCACTTGGAACTATGTTGCGGGAGTCAAAGTAAAAGTTAGGAGGAGTCGAATACTTCACTAGGTAATCAAACTTGCTAGTAGGCTTACCCAGAGTGTCTATCACTTCCACTTCATCTTGCCTCATATTAGGGACATTGTCAGGTTTAGTTTTTTCAACAGTGACCAACAGTGGGTCATCTTCCAAGTCAGGCATGTCGCCATTGCTCATTTGGGTCTCACCTAACTGCTTCAAGACTATTGTCTTAGGGAGAGCAGGTGCAAGAGTCAAATCCGTTCGGAGGGATTGGATTTGAGCTGTCATGAATTGCATAGAGGCGAGCAACTGTCAGAGTTGGTCTTCCATAGCGGAGATACTATCACGTATTTCGGTTTGGTCGGCCATTCTAGTTCTTGATTGCCTAAAAAGGAAATGGAAATATGTAAGAACGAGGTATAATGAGAAAACCAATCCATGACAACAATCTATTTTTTAGTTAAGAAAAGTCCACATATGAAAATGATTTTCAAAAAATGGACTAGAAAAATAAAGACACGGGATGCTCCAGTATGGATGAAATTTCTTAAACATGAACTAGGAAGAGTCAAGACATGAATTGAAAACAAATTTTCAATTTTTCATTTTCCAAATGATTCATTGCATGGCAATTTTCTCATTTCATTTCTAACTGACAAAGGAATTAAAGTAATAATTGACCTAGATTGTCATGGATCGACCCAAAAATACGACAAAATAAATTGCATTGTATAGGGATAGAAGACTTACTTAATCAAATAAAATCAATGGCAATCACATACACATGCACATGAGACGTGAGGCTCGATTTCTATCTAGATGGCTTAACAAAGTGGAGCTAAAGGGGATGATCTGACCGTTGCAGTCTCGCATTAACGTGTCAGGTCCCCCTAACTTTGGCTCAGTCGAATAGAATGTCCAATAATTACGCAGTCTCATGGATATGGACAAACACATTCGACACCATGAAAAACTTTCGGGGAAGAAAATGTCAACCTCTATATAGCAGTCTCGCTTTAGAGGAAGTATCATTCTCAACACCATCCTATGAATCCTATCGCAGCCCAGGTCTAGCAGCAGGTTGTGTGTGCAATAGTGTAGTACTAAAAACAATAAAACATGCACAACAGTTTAATTGCAAACAACACTTCTATAGTTTAAATTCAACCATTCATCATTAACTCTAACCTGCAAAACAAGGGTTAGCAAAGACTACTCCCCTTATACCTCTCATATGCAAAAACATTTAACACTTTATGTTAGGAGCGTACTTTGTTTCCATGCTGTCAAACAAAATATTTTAAATAATAGAAACAGGCCTATGTCCACTATGAGTTTTAACTCTGTCCCAGCGGAGTTGCTAGCTGTCGCGACCTTTCCGAGAGCGAATTACTTAAGAAGGCTAATGGATTACTAAGTTCGAAAACTTGGCGCGGACCCTCCCAAGTCCTACTAATCGCGACTTGATACTAAGAAATTAACTCATTTAATCATGCAATTATACTCAATTTGAAGCCGCCACTAACCAATTAGGGTTGGTTAGAAATCCAAGTAAAGTATGGGAGAATACTTTACTTTTGCGAACCAGAAATTCAATAGGTCCGGGGACATGGTTACGCTAGATTAGTCTGACACCTTTTCGGTACATTTTATTTTAATTTTAAAAATATTTTGTAGGCAATGTTGATTAATTTAAACTTAAGCTACTAACATGCAAATGGTCATGTAGGTGCACAATCAATAAAATAACATTCAATAAAAAAATGCTAATAAAAGTGCATGTCCTAAACATGATTTCTAAATGACATGACACCTAATTTTTCTTTTTTCTTTTTTGAAAATGTTAACTATATGCAATCTTAATTTAAATTTGATATGCATGAGTTTTACTTTAATGACATATGAGATGCAATTCATGTGGCATAATTCAAATCATTACAATATGTGTGCAATCTAATTTACATAACCATAAATATGCATATGCTGTATGATATGAGATGTAAGACGTGATAATTCTATGTGCATGTTCTTTTATGATTTTTTTTTTATGATGATTCATTTTTTAATGCATATATGGAACCTATGCTAAATAATGATGATATGAAATGATATTAATTATGAATTAACCTATTAACTAACCAAGGAAATGATCTTTAATTTTTTTTTAATGACATAATGTTTTTTTTATTGAAAAGAAAGTAACTTAATGGTGCAATGATCATCTTTTAGCATTTTCCTTTTCATTTAAAAAAAAAGTTAAACTATAACTCGTATGGCATGCATAACATTTTTTGTTCCTCTTTTGTTTTACTAAATGAAAATTGACTTAATCTAAAAATATCTAGATGTGTTGCTTTAATATGAAATGTGTATGGACCTAAGTACCTAAGTTCTAGATATGACAATATTTTACTAATAAAAAAATTCTAATTAAATAAACCTAACATGCAAACTGAATTTTGGTTTTCATTTTATTTAATGAGAATCATGCAATGCATGCTACTAATTTTAACATGAAATGATATGACGTGGCAATATGACCTAAAATATATAACATGAATAAGCATGCAATCTATCCTAAAGCATGAAATGAATTTATTCTAATTTTTTGTATTTCCATGAAATTCAAAATTAAAGAAATGCAACAATTAAATATGCAATCTAAATTAATTAAATGAACTAATTCTAATGACGAGCATTTTCTAACTAAATGAACTTAGCAATAATTACTAGATGATGAAAATTTCATAAACCTAATCCTACATGTCTGATTTATTAAACCTACATGCTTTGATGCAAGATTTTGATTTTGATTTTTGATTTTTGATTTTTTTAGTGTTTTAGTGTTTTTCCAAGACAAGTAATTATCGACTAAACATTAAATCTAAACAATCAAGATATTCAATAAATAAATGATTAAAATAACCGAAAAAATAACCCGTTGTCTCACAGGTCAAATTAACGATTATTCTAAACCTAATTATCACGACAAATAGTTCAAAATAATTAAAAATCTAATCCGAAGTCTTACGGATTAAATTAATAATTACATTGATTTAACAACCAAAATACTATCGAAAAGCCCGAAAATTAATATAATTAAAAAATTGATCCGATGTCTCTCGGATCAAATTAATAATTACAATAATTTCGGACAAAATCCTTACGGATAATGCCTACAAAATGCACAAATATTAACATTGACAAACCATATTCTAACTTAAACAATAAACAAAATTTAAAATGAATAAATAATAAAATAAAGAAAAACAAACTACCTAATTTGCTTTTCTCTTTTTCTTTTGTTTTTTGTTTTTGTTTTTCCTTTGCTTCCAAAGAAAAGCTCGGCAGCTCGTGCGGCTGGTCACCGAGGGGACTGATCGTTGGTCTGGCAAAGGGAACTCCGGCGAAGGCGGACCGGCAGGAACAGGGCGGCGCCCGGGCAGCAGGGACAACCGGCGGAATAGGGGTGTTGCGGTCGGGGCTGAATCGGCGGTGGCTTCGCAGACAGGGCGTTGCAGGCGGAGGACTCCAACGGTGGGCGAGTCGCGGGCGTCGGCGGCAGAATCTAGAACAATGGGCGAGTGACGATGATGATCAGTGACTCGGGCAAGAACAGAGGCGCGGAGCAATGGCGTGGCGGTGCAGCAAGGCAGTGAGATCGGAGCGGCAGAAATAGGGCGAGCGTGGGATAGCAGCTGCCGGTGGTGGGTCGCTCGGGACTCAGCAACAACGAACAGGGCAGGAGCAATGTCGGGTCGTCGAAGCAGAAGCGGAGGCACGCGAGTGCAGGCGGGAGCAACGACGACAAACGGAACCAGCTTCTGTGACGGAGGTGGCCGGAGAAAGGGCTCACAGGTTCGGAGCTTCGGAGAGGCGCAATGACCAGCGGCGAAGAGATCGGGCAACAGGGAGCTCGGAACAGAGCAGGGGCAGCCGGGAGCTCGTGACCCTTGGTGCTATCGGCGGACATAGCGGGAGGAGCAGCGGCAGCGTCAGAGGCAGGGGCGTCAGCTGCTGGTCGGACCAGAGGCAGAACCGGCCGTCGCAGGGGTCGTCGGGCTCCGAACCGTGGCGGAGGGCGGAGTGGTGAGCGATGATTGGCGGAGCGCTTTGCGGGTCAGTGTGGCGAGCGGAGGCGTCGGGTCTTCACGGCCACAGCAGGGGGGAAACAACAATGGCGGCGACGGGATTTGGTGGCGAGATGGAGCGCGGATGCGGCTGTTGTAGGTGTCGGGCGCCGGGCGGATGTAGAGGTGATGGCGTTGTGCTCCGGCGGAGGTGCGGTCGCTGGACGCTGGGGCGGCAGCGCTTACGGGGACGTGCAGCGGCGGAGGTCCGGATGGCCGGTGCGGGCAACAGGGACTTCGGATGGGGACTCACGAAGAAGATGAACAGTTGTTCATCCTTCCTTTTTTTTTTTTTTTTTTTCTTTTGGTTTCTTTCTCTGCTCACTCTCTGCCGAACATCCCCTCTCTCTGTCCCACTGTACTTTTTCTCTTTTCCTTGCTCACGTCAACTCCTCTCTCTCTCTCTCTCTCTGCACTCCCCCCCCAATATTTATAAAGTGAAAACTCGAATTTATTTTCACAGGTGGAGATTTTCGCTCAACCTCTCGATAAGAAAGTGGCTCCAAAATCATACGGTTGAATTTTGAATTCAAATTAAAACAAAAAACAATTTCCCTCTAATGGCTTCAAAATCACACGATTGAGTTTTGAATTCAAATTTAAAAAACAAACAATTTCCCTCTAATTAAAGCTTATTTTAATTTCTAAAAGATGAGTTTAAAGGATAAGCTTGATCCTAAATTAGATGTCAACAAATAAGCTAGAACCCATGGAATTCACGCAACTTATAACTTAATTTCATGCATAAATTCCACACAAGTTCACATGCTCGCACATGAACTCAACACACCTTATAAGTTTAGTGTCCATGTGATTATTTCTACTCGTGAGTTACAAATTTGGCATTGGTTCATGGGCCGGTCCACTTGAGTTACTTTTTGGGTTGTTGGCCGGACTTACATGAGATGTTGACCAAGGGCATCTCACTTTGAGACATCTCAAGCAAATCATTCGAAGCATCCAATGGTCGCTAGCCTTGGGCATCCCGACTACCCTAGGGTATCAACGGTTCGCTCACCAATGGGCATCTTTAACTCACATTGCAAGGACACCACAGCCAGAAAACCCATATTATACCGCAAACAATTGACATCGTTACATCATATCAAGTTGCACCGCAATTGATTTGATTTTCAACTGCCCAATCTCTCACCCGACTCTAGTACACACAGCGCTTCCAATAAGCAACGTCTCCATAAAAGCACTTCATAGGACCATAATATCTTTCACGCATATGGCCGTGCACTACGAGTATCTCACGGTGAATCACCGCTAAAAATCGAAACACAAAATTCACCTGCTACGCGCACAAACGCTATTCAGTCACTATCAGGACTTAAAGCACACGTAAGTCATTGAGAACGATGCATCGCAACAATCAGAGCACACCAAATTAGCCTAAATTAGATGCGATGATGAAGGTTCTCTCTCTTGCCCACTAGAAATTCTTGCAAGTAGAGTTTTGGACAAGCCAAGATCTCCCCTCATCAGGCAGCCTCTATTTCTTCTTCTTCAATTTTCTTCTCCTCTCATTTCTCTGCTTCTCGCCGAAGCAAACTCTCTCTCTCTCTCTCTCTCTCTCTCTCTCTCTCTCTCTCTCTCTCTCTCTCTCTCTCTCATTTTTCCTCTCACCCGCGAGCTCTTTCCCTCTCTTTCTCATTCCTTTCTTCTCACCAAAGCTAACTAGCAAGCCCAAGACCTCTACAAACTCATGGTGAAGCTTAGAGGAGGAAACCGAAGTGTAGATTCACCAAGGCAAGGAAAAACAGCATTCTCCTAAATCCTTTGATCTTCTTGGAGCTTGATTTTGTAGAATAGGGAGGATTGTTGTTGTTCTTGATGTTTGTTTGTGTTTATGGCATTGCATGTGTGCTGTGATGGTAAGAAATGGTTGCTAAGATGTTGTGGTAGTGGAATTTGGTCGAAAGATGGACATGCATGTTGTTCTTGTGGCCCGAATTGTGTTGCATGTGAGTTCTGATCTATGGTTGAAGATATATGTTGCATGTGGTCTAAAATGTTTGATCTTGGAGTATTCTTGGGCTGTGAACTCGTGTGGCTTGAATTCACAAATCATTTAGAGCCTTAGTTTGGATTTTCACAAACTAGAGTCACTAGACCTTGCTGGGTTGCTAATTCTATGGAGCTTTGTGTGGTTTGAAATTGAAGAAACTTCCTCCTTGAAAGTTGTACAAGATGTCTTGAAGTTTAACATGCTTTAATTTTGGAGTTTTCTGAGATGATATGGATGGTACGATGGCCTATTCTTTTACCATGCTTGATCTGTCCAGTGCAGTAGGAACAGTGAACCAATTGTCTTTCTGAATTTTTATAAAATTTTCCTTTTAGATTTTGGACTTACGTCCTTCATAAAAGTTGTAGAGGATATTCTAATTTATAGCATATCCAAAATTTGAAATTTTTTGACATGTTTAGGGTTGCGAGATGAGTATAATTTGAGGACTGGTTGCTCTATTCCAGCGTATCAGATCTTGCGTGAATCTATGTCATTTGCTGCTCTTTATACAGACTGCTTTAGACTTAGTCTTCTTCATAATTTTTTTTAAGGTCTTCTCTACGACATAATAAAATTTTAGAATTTTTCAAGTTCATTTACTATGGTTTTGGCTTTGAAATCCGCGATTGAGCAATTCTGGTAAGTTCTGTTCTTTGGTCTGAATTTAGTTAAATTCCATAGGAAGATGATGGAATCCTAAATTATGGTTTGCTGATGATAGAAACTAAATTTATTTAGCTACCCACCGGTGTATATTTGGTTTTAATCTAAGGCCATTTGTTTGTGGACATTGAGTTACAATCGTGAGGACAGAATCTGGAATTTCAGTGTGCTTTGTTTTAGGTGTGTCTTTGTGTCGACAATTGGTTGTGGTGACTTAAAGTTCATTCGGTGCATCGCATGGGGTACGGTCCATGGTGTATGATTTCCATGACATTACATATGTGTGAGGTGCTTGCGATGCATTTGATGGGATTGGTATATGTGATGCCGAAGGCCGATGGACCTTGGATGTCCGATGATGGCCCGGAGTGGATGTTGGAGGTGTATGCCTTGGCTAATAATCAAGATACCCTGAATGTTAGTAGGGATGCCTGGGCTAGTGATAACAAACCCTAGAAGTCGTTCAACTCAAAAGCTTGATGAAGGCCCAGAGTGGATGTCGGAGGTGAATGTCTTGGCTAAAAACCAAGATGTCCCATAGTAGAAATGCCTGTGGCAAAGGAGCCGTGGATGCTTGGTTTGTGAGCCAGAAGTCACTGCTAGAGCTGCTCGTATGGATTGGTAGAGTAGTTAAAACGGGGTCAAACCCTAGTGACATTGTGTATGAAAAGTGTGAAGAGTGGTGCATTCGTTGTATAGTATTGTGAGCCGTGTGATTGAACATAACGCGTGCTGCATTGAATGCATGCTGCCATTACTCATGTGATGGAAAATGGCTTGAGGTATCTCGTGTGCTTGCTCGCTTGAGTGTTAGTTGTGTCCTAGGATTCGAGAGTCAATTAGATTGAATGGTTTATGAGTTTATTGTTTCTTCTGCTAAGCATTAGCTCAATCTTGTTGTTACCATTTCAGATTGTTAGCTACGCCGCCTATTCCCGCATCACCCATTTCCCGCTATGGAGCTCCCATAGTTCTAGAGGGTGAACACCATCTATTCACCGCCAAGCAATATGTTTGTACGCTACACAGCTGTGTTGTTGGTAGATATAGGACAGCTTGACTTGATCTCGTACCATTTCATGGCCGTTTTTGTGCTAGTGGATGGTCGTCTGGTAGAGCTGATCTCATTTCCTCATACCCCGGGTGCAGGTGATGGGAGCGATGTGGAGGAGTAGGTGGTAGGTGGTGGATGATGGAGAGAGATGGAGGGGTCATGCTTGTTGTTTGATGTGATCGGAAACATTTTGGGGATGATGGTCCGTGTAGTCGGGTTAGATGGATGGATGGATGGATGATGGCAAGGAATTAGTCGGGACAGGTTAGGGAGATAAGTATCTTTTTGGAAGTTCTTTGAGTTAGGGTTCTTTTTGGATGTATTTCTCATCACCTGATGTAAATATAATTGTATAAATAATGAAAGCATGATTCCTCTCACTATTGATTCTTTTGTGATGCATGTATAATTCATGTTATAAATGTTAACGTTTATAAAAGACTTCTGCTTGTGTGATAACCTAAACTAATTAAAGAACAGAGATTTGGATGTGATGGATTGAGATGTTACATGTTCAAAATATCCTTAGTATGATTTTTACTATGATATGTGTAGATGTTCATAACCAAGGATTACGTAATATCCATGGTGTGATCTAGTGGATAAGAGAATGCAATATGTCCTGATACAATTTTCCCCTAAATAGTACTAACATACCTAAAAGATCAGCTAGTGACGATGCTTATCTTGATGTTGTGAATATCAGGTCTGGCAACAACTTATAGTTGATAATGTTTGTTGGATCAGCAAAAAAAGTAATAAAGCTTGTGTACCATAAACGCGCAGGGGATTCCACTCTTTTGAAGTCACCTCATAGCATAGAGGTGCTAGGCCAACCTTTTTGGAAGTACGAATATGGCTAAACTACTAGGGTGTAATTAAAGTTAAATTGTATTGGCAAATGGATGTGTTTCTGAAAGTGTTTGTTGATGTGTTCCTAACTATCCCTGTTGTTTGATGATTGAAGATTTGGTCACGGTTCTGCTTGTGCATTTTACTATTATTACGATTTGGGTCATGATGCCTATTAGGACGTCGCAATTAAATGACCAAAAGAGAAGGTAGTGTTGAGCGTTGAGCGAGGGTTGTTGCGCTGAGGGTTGTTGCGCAGCCATATGTGGATCGGACATGGCAATTATTTTAACAATTTGGTTTACTGTACACGCTAATTTTGTTATTTTATACCAATTCTGTGGTACGAATTTGGTGAGATTTTCTTCATGAAAGCTGTGCGTTTTGACTTATTCTATGACATACTTAAATTTCAGATTTTTTGGACCTTATATGTGCAAAATATATATAAAAAACTATGTGGGCCCGAAACTGTTTTTTATAAGCAATTACCGAAACGTTGCTTGGTTTCCAATTTCTAAATTTTTTTTGATAAACAATTTGGACTAGAGTCATCATGAAAGTTTTAGATCATACTTTAAACTATAACATGTAATTTTTCCATGATTTTTGGAACTTATTTAGGCTTTCGAAATGTTCAATTTCAGATATGTTTTATCATGGAAATTTACCTTGTTTTGACTCAAAATACGTAAAGTTATGGGGGCCTGTACATGCCAAACCGGATTTTGAGTTCCTCATGAAAAATGTTCCTTAAAGTCTCATCCATGTCGTGTTAAAGTTTCGTGATTTTTCAAACTGATTTACTTGGCGAATGCCATTGATATCTAAAGGTGGGCGAACTGCCCTTTTTGGGTCAACTTTGTATTTTGAGATAAATTTCCTTTTTTAACTAGTTTTTTGGCTGGTACTACCAACTAACTATTTTATAATATTTCTCTGGTTTTCAAATGGACAAAGGGTTGATAATTGTGAAATTGAGTTGATCCCTGTGTTTTAGCACAATGGATGACATTATTGAATTGCTCATCATTATATGAGTGTGTGAATTGGGAATGCCATTGATCCTCGGGATGACAAAGCCCCGAGTTATTGTAGGGATGCTTGAAGGGGTAATTAGGTTCCCTTGGATGCCTATGGGTGTAACAAGGCCTGGGAGGTAATGGGTTCCCCGGAAGATGGTGGTAGTCAATTCACAGTAAATATATGATCAATTTCACTTCTAGATTTTATTCAAGCCATACTGGGTTACTATTCTCATAAAAAAATTGTTTTCTATTTGATATCTTGATTTTGATATCTTAGGTAAGTTGATATCATAATGATCTTTTGTCTTTTATATTGAAACTTCCTTGTATGTGCTGTTATTGATTTATGTGGTATAGACGGGTTAGTAGTTTTCTTGTTGAGCTTTGTGCTAACTTGTGGTTGATCACTATTTCTCATATCAGTAGCATTTTGGGAAGACCGGGCCTAGATTTTGGATGTACTGTGGGTGGGAGACATATGACATAGTACATACGTAGTATCTAGGTTGAGATGATGCATTTACTGGAACTTTTCGGTGTAGTACGGAGTGGTACCTTTTTCTCATCCTTTGGTGTACCCCGACCCTGTTACCTAAAATATATGCAAATAATGAAATGAGATTGCCTAGTTCTATATTTTGGCATGAGTTGCTTGAAATTAGTGTGTATTGGGTAGTTGTTACACATTTCTACATGCTTAAAAATGAAACAAATTTGGATGGTCATGTTGGCCGTGATGTGATGGGGACATCACAGCTTGGATCAATCTAAGGGCTAAGATCACATCTTACCTTAGACTATATAAGGAGGAGGCCATTTTTCAGATTTTCTCTCTCTCTCTCTCTCCCTCCTTTGCGTGATCTCTTCCTCAGTCGTCCTTCATCACCATGCTGATCAACCTCAATTGGAGGCTCCTCCGGTGAACGACCACCTCCAAGCTCCATCACATCCGCCTCCACTGTTGCTGCCATTCCCCCTAACGATCGCTTGATCGGCCCGCCTAGGCCGATCTCCTCCTCAGACACCTGATCGTTGACGATCTCCCTCCAGCGCCGAACCTGCTATCTAAAGGCATTCTGGTGATCATTCTCCAGCTATCTAGTAATCCAAGTGATTTACAATTATCCTTGAGGAGTCCTTGAGATTTGGCAGCTTTTGATTGAGGCTTGATCGAGCTCAATTTGAAGAAATGACAATGGTAACGATCCTGTTGGAGAAATCCTCGTGAAGAGTTTTGAAGTTGACAAAATGTTTCCGTCAATCTAGTCTGAAGGTCAGCAGACTCTGTTGGTTAAAGTCTGAAGACTTCCGGACAGCCAGACTCAAGACTCAAAGCTATCCTCATTGATAGTCACTGATCCGTTGAAGAAAGGTTATCCCGAACTAGATGTTTTGTTCGGGATTTAACCTTATCATGGAGAAGATCTCGTGGCTGGAGAAGACGTATCGAGAATCCTTTGATTGATCAAGATTGATTCAATGACTGAAGATTCGATGATTGTCTAAATATTATTGGAAGGTTCTACTTATGGAAACCGAGATCCCGATTGTATGGGCGAACATGATTGATGGGCTATCAACACGTTCCTTTAATAGCTCGAACGATCTTCCTAATTGATTCCGTCCAACCGGTAGATTGGAGGAATTCCTTTGGAAAGTGCCAACGGGTATGATGGCATAAAGGAGTATATAAGGAAGACGTTCTTAGTTGTTTAAGAAGAGTGCGCGATAGAAGAATTCCAAAGTCGAAGCTCCTATTTGTTTAGATAAATCTCTTGAGCGAATACTTGTATACAAAAGAGAGTCTATATTTGTGAGAGACCTTGAGGAGGTGTGATAGAACATCTACACTTTGTGGAATCAAGGCAAAGCTGTGCTGTAACTTCTCTTTTGATCATAGTGAAATCCGGCCGGTGGGCATCGGTGCGGAAGAGTGGACGTAGGCTTGGAATAAGCCGAACCACTATAAATCCTGTGTTTGATTTTCTCTTCCTTACTCTCTCTACATCGATCGTATTTCAATCTGTTGCTTCCGTATTTGAGAAAAATTGTTTGTGCGCCTATTCACCCCCCCTCTAGGTGTTTATACTAGCAATATCAATTGGTATCGAGCACTGTGTACTTACTTTATTTGAAGTGTTTTACTTCATAGTAAAAGATCCATGGCTAGTATGTTAGCATCAGGGCTGATGGAAGGGCAAAGTAATACCAGACCACCTTACTTTAATGGAAAGGATTACAACATCTGGAAGAACAAGATGAAAGCTTTCCTACGATCAAAGGATCCTCGGAATGGGACGTTGTTGAAAAAGGAATTACTCCTACCACTTTGCATCGAGTCTCGAAAGAGGAAAAGAAAGCTGAAGAATCCAGCGGAATGTCTCAGGAAGAAATAACCAAGAGACAGACACTCGATGCAAAAGCAATTTATTCCTTATATTGTGCTTTATCACCAACTGAATATAATAGAATATCTTCTTGTGGTACAGCAAAAGAAGTTTGGGACAGATTGCATATCACCTATGAAGGAACAGATCGAGTGAAGGAAACAAGAATCAACATTCTTCTCGGTCAATACGAAGCCTTCAGAATGAAGCCAGGAGAATCAATATCTGACATGTTTAGTCGTTTTACAGATATTGTAAATGGTCTTGAAAATCAAGGTCAACCAACTTCTGATCCCATGAAGGTAAACAAGCTACTGCGTGGACTCTCCAAGGATTGGAATCACATAAAGACTTCGATAAGAGAGACGCAGAGAATTATGCCACTATCTGTCGATGAGCTGATTGGAACTCCATGAAGTGGAAAGGATCAATGAAGATGAAGATCCAAGAGGTAAGAAATCCATTGCATTAAAATCAAATGATGATTCTGATGTTACTGATTCTGAAGAAGATATGGACGATGAGGAGCTTGCTCTCATGATAAGAAGATTCAGAAAACTAAACGAAAAGGAAGAAGGTTCAACTCAAAGAAACAAGGCTTTCAAAGACAGCAGACCAAGTCTGTTGATGATGAGGAACCAAACAAAGATGTAGTACGCTTTGAATGCAAGAAAAAGGGACACATCGGATCCAACTGTCCTCTTTTGAAGAAAAAGAAAGGAAAAGCTAAAAAATTTCGAAAAGCTCTCAAAGCTGAAACCTGGAGTGATACTGAGTGTGAAGAAAGTGATAATGAATATGCCGATCTATGTCTGATGGCACAATCAGACTCAGACTCAGGATCAGACTCAGACAGTGAATTTGAGGCAAGTAATTTTAAAATTCCTGTCAAAGTTTCTAAATATATTGAGGAACTATGCGTTAGTCTTAAGACTTCTCTCAAAAGTATTTCCAAACTAAAAGGAAAACTCAGCCCTAAAACAAAAGGAAAATGTTTTAGCTGAAAAAGTTAAAAGTCTAGACTTGTCTGTTTCCAATCTTAAAGAAAATGAAGAAAATCTTTTAAAAGAAAATGCTTTCTTAAAAACAGACTTATCTAATATATCAAAGAAATTTTTATGGGATCTGAAAAACTTGAGAAAATTCTTTCAAAAGTACAAAGACCTTACTTCAATAAGTCTAAGTCTGGGTATGTGAAGAAACAATTCCCTTGATTGATTTTCCTAAAGTAAAAGAAAGAATTAAGAAAAGGCTTTCGAGTGAGGTTTACAAAAATCACTTCAAGAAAGTCTTTGTAAAACCTGTAGGTAGAAATGCTCTCAGATGTTCTAAGTGCAACAGTCCGGATCACTTTGAAAAGAGTGTCCTATGGTATGGAAACCTATTAAGAAAGTATGGGCTAATACTGTTGATCTTACTAACACCAAAGGACCCAAGAAAATTTGGGTACCAAAGAAAGCTTGAGACTCTTTGTTAAATGTAGGTCTCCATCAAGAAACAGGTAAAGTGGTATCTTGACAGCGGATGCTCAAGACACATGACATGAGACTCAAATTGCTTTATAAAGCTTGCTCAAGTAAATGGTGGAAAAGTTTCATTTGGAGGAAACAACAAAGGAAGTATTGTGGGATTTGGTACAGTGAAAATTGGAACTCTCACAATAAGTAATGTTTCCTTAGTGGAAGGACTCAATTACAATCTTCTCAGCATTAGTCAATTGTGTGATACTGGTTTCAAGATCTCCTTTCAAGAAGGAACATGTTTCGGAATCAGTAAAGACTCTACTCAATCTTTTCGGGTCGAAGACATGGAAACATCTATCTTACGGATGTAAAACCAAATGAATCGCAATGCCTTATCTCAATTCAAGACGAAGCAAGCTTATGGCACAAAAGCTTGGTCATGTCAACATGAAGCAATTAGCCAAAATTTCTTCAAAACAGCTTGTTCGAGGACTACCCAGATTGCCATACCAAAAGACTGATTCATGCACTCCATGTATTCGGGAAAGCGGGTAAGAAATTCATTTAAGCCAATTAATTATGTCTCTACTAATCATGTACTACGGTTGTTGCATATGGATCTCTTCGGACCAACAAGAACTCAAAGTATTGGGGTAAGAAGTATTGCCTAGTAATTGTTGATGATTACTCCGTTTTACTTGGGTATATTTCCTTTCAAGTAAGTCCGAAACCTTTTCGTATTTTGAAAATTTTGCTAAAAGGTTCAAAATGAAAAAGGTTGTGTTATCTCTAGTATAAGAACAGATCATGGAGGTGAATTTGAAAATCAATATTTTACAAAATTCTGTGATGAATGCGGGTTGTAAGCACGTGTTTTCCTCTCCATATACTCCTCAGCAAAATGGAGTTGTGGAAAGAAAAAACAGATCTCTTCAAGAAATGGCTAGAACTCTTTTAATTGAAAGTAAAATTTCTTCTCAATTTTGGGCTGAAAAGCTGTTTCAACAGCTTGCTATATCATCAATAGAGTCTTCTTAAGATCTATTCTTCGAAAACCTCTTATGAGTTATTCAAAGATAAGAAGCCTATTGTTTCATACTTTCATGTATTTGGGTGCAAATGTTTCATATTGAAAAATGCAAAAGATCGAGTTGGTAAGTTTGAAGAAAGATCAGATGAAGGTATCTTCCTTGGATATTCTACTTCAAGCAAAGCCTACAGAGTCTATAACAAGAAGAGCCGGTGTGGAGGAGTCAATGAATGTCAAATTTCAAGACTCAACGCAAGATGAATCAAGTCGAGACTCATCAAGAAGAGTCCGAACCGCTTCTGAGACCCTCCAAAGTCTACAACTCAAGAAGCATCTCAGACTCTGGAAAACCAGCTTCAAGATGTTCGTGAAGATCTAAACAAAGAAAGAGATCATCAACCAGACAAATCAACAATTGGAAGCATAAGTCCAGTCATCCCAAAGATCTTATAATCGGCGAAATGAATGAAGGAATTCGCACAGATCCAAAAAGGCGAGAAGAGTCTAGTCTTTGTGGCACTCGTTTCGAAATTGAACCAAAGAGCATAGAAGAAGCTTTATATGATGAAAAGCTGGATTGAAGCTATGCAAGAAGAGCTCAGACAATTCAGCATAAATGATGTCTGGAAATTGACATCCAAACCTAAAGGTAAAACTGTTATTAGAGCTAAATGGGTTTTCAGAAACAAGATGAACGAGAAAGGAAAAGTTGTACGAAATAAAGCAAGACTCGTGGCCAAGGGATATACGCAAGAAGAAGGAATATACTATGATGAGACTTACGCTCTAGTGGCAAGGTTAGAAGCTATTCGACTATTACTTGCGTTTGCCTGTTATAAGAATTTCAGGTTATTCCAAATGGACGTAAAAAGCGCCTTCCTAAATGGATTTATCCATGAGGAAGTATATGTGGAACAACCACCGGGGTTTGAAGACCCAAAGAAGCCAGACTCAGTCTTCAGACTGAAAAAGGCTTTGTATGGTTTAAAGCAAGCACCTCGGGTTTGGTACGACAGATTGAGTAAGTTTTTAATTCAAAATGGTTTTGTCAAAGGTAAAGTAGATACGACCTTATTTATCAAGAAGGAAAACAAAAGTTTCTTACTTGTTCAAATATATGTGGATGACATTATTTTCGGATCCTCTAATGAGAATCGGCAAGAAATTTTCTAAGTCTATGCGGGATGAGTTTGAAATGAGTATGATGGGAGAATTAACATTCTTTCTTGGTCTTCAAATAAAACAATTGAAGGAAGGAACTTTTATTTATCAAGAAAAATATGTGAATGATCTTGTCAAAAGGTTTGGACTGGAAAATTGCAAAAAGGTCGACATTCCAATGTCAAGTTCTTTAAAGATAGACAAAGATGAAGAAGGGAAGAAAGTTGATCAAAAGTCGGGAGCATTATTGGATCACTTCTTTATCTTACTGCCTCTAGACACGATATTTTGTTGAGTGTTTGCATCGTGCTAGGTTTCAATCAGATCCTAGAGAATCTCATCTTAGTGCTGCGAAACGCATCATTAAATACGTGGCTTCATCATCAAGCATCGGTCTTTGGTATCCTAAGAAGGGAGACTTTAATCTTCTAGGATATTCAAACGCAGATCTGGCCTGTTGCAGAGTTGATAGAAAAAGCACTTCGGGAACCTGCCAGTTGCTTGGAAGCAGGACAGTGTCTTGGTTTTCAAGGAAACAAAGCACTTGTGTGTCTCTTTCAACAACGAAGCGAGTATGTAGCTCTTGGAAGCTGCTGTTCGCAAATTCTATGGATAAAACAACAGCTAAGAGACTTTGAAATTGAAGACTCATGCACGGAGATTAATTGCGACAACACCAGCGCTATCAACCTCACCAAAAATCCAATTCTCCACTCAAGAGCAAAGCATATAGAAATTCGACATCACTTTATTAGAGATCACGTTCAAAATGGAGATGTTTCAATTCAATTTGTTGACTCAAAGAATCAAGCGGCGGATATATTCACAAAGCCTTTGGAGAAAAATCAATTTGAGTATATACGGTCCAGACTCAACATTTTGAGGTATGAGGATATCAAAGTCTAAAGACTTTCAGACTCAGGCTTACAAGACTTTATCAATAGTCTTGTCTCGACCTTCAGACTGTAAGTCTTTCTCTCTCCAATCTTATCTTGAAAAGGTACGATCATCGTTTGTGTTTAAATTATTGCTATATTTAATTAACATAAATATTGCATCGATTCATTTTCAAAAGGAAGTTATTTTTGAAATAACTATTTTTGCGGATAAAGACAGTTATTTTGAAAAGGCATATTTTTATTTCCTTTGTGACGGTTTGTTTACTCTTCTTTTTAACCGAACAAGCACGCGTCGATTTCTCTTCACTTTTCTACTCTCTCTCAAAAACCTTAGAAAGCATCGATCCTCCATTCCCGTTTGTCTTCTTCGCTAAATCTTCAAAAAGTTATCATCTTTTCGGGAAAGTCAAGCTAGGAAACTTCCAAACACGTTAAAGATGTCTTCTTCACGAAAGTCGTCAAGAATCGCAAGCGGGGACCATAGAGAATGAGTGAGGGGCCTACGCACTTCGATTTTATCGAAGATGAAGTTTTTCAGATCAGCAACCGAGCCCACAACATTCTCGGCGGCGTCATTCTCCACCATCTAGTCCTCAAGGCGTTGTTGATCGGCATCGGGAAGAAATCATCGAGGAGGCACCCGTAAGAGTTCAAAAGCCCGCTTTTATCTACAAGCTATATCGTGCTTTAAAAGGAATTCGTACTCCTTTGAACTATGTTGATGATTTTGTTAAAGAAAAAGGATATAGGAACGAATATATCTTTCTAAAAAGAATGGAAAGTTTGGGAATCGCTCGTAAAGGGGTGGCTGAGGAAACCCTTGCGAATATCCCAAGTGATCCTCGTGACTAGGGGCCAAATCCTGTAGATGGGAATGATGATGACAATCTGTTCAGTCTATTTCAACCGAAAATGGGTATTGCAAGCTGAAATTCAAGGAAAAAGGGAGATTTGTTCAGATCAAAGGAACAAAAGGATGCGTACTCGAAATTGCTGAAGCGTGGGGTAATAAACCCTAGAAGTGTGGACTTTGATTTTCTGGATCTTTGTGAAAGTGAACTTGAGGGAAAAGTTCAGTTATCTTCAACTTGAAAAGTTTTGCTCTGACTCTATTGAGGTTTATACTTGAATTGACTGCATATTTCTATTCAAATCTTAGCTTTTGGATGCGAATAGATTCTCCTTCAGTGTTAAAGAACAAGACTATGTTGTGGATATGAATATCTTTGGCGAGATGTGCTAGAAGTTGAGAGAGGCGAGATATCAACCAATCAAAGTTTCCATTCTTTGGGCTACACTTGAACCGGTGAAGGACGGGGAGAACAGATGAGAAGATCACTTACTCACGGATGAATGCATTCAACATCTTGCTTCACAAAATTGTGATCAATTGCCTTCGGCCAAAATCAACTTCCAAAACTGATGTGTCAAGTTCTGAGGCAAAGTTGATGTATGCCATCCTCTGTGGTAAGAATTTTTCTCTCCCTCATACTATTATGTTTTATATGTATAGAGCAATGATGAAGGACAGAGGTCAACTCCCTTACCCAAGCCTTGTTACGAAGTTATTCAGACATCTGAATATTCAGCCTCCGCAAATCTTTTGTGTTCGATCATGCGATCATATGGTGGTAGGACTGAAAATGGTAACCAAAATGCGTCGAAGGAACCGAGCAAGGAATTGGAGAAATTCAAGGAGAAGACTCCTACCAAATCTCATCAATTCTCTTCTTACGCTAAGAGAAAAGGGAAGGAGCCCATGGCTGCTCCATCAAAGAAAAGAAGAGCTCTCCTCGTTGAGGATGAAGATGATGACGATGACATTACCATCTCTGCAATGGCTTTGAGGAACTTAAGTCATCCTGTTCCACAGAAAGAATCGGAACAAAGGACGAAAGAAGCGAGAGGAGAAGGAAGAAGAAGAAAGAGAAGCAAAGGAGAAGGAAGAAGAAGAAAGGGAAACGAGCAAGAAGCGAGCAAGAAAGACTGAAGAAGAAAGAAGAGAAGGAGAACCCCGAGGAAATCTCTTCTCCACCTGTAGGCATGAAAACGGGGGAGTTCGGGAGAAAGGAGTGACATCTTCATTTCCGGATGAAAGTGAAGGAGTTAGTCGCTCGCCTGCAGACGTAGAAGATGTTTATGCATCTCAATTTCCAGAGGAAGGTCATGAAGCTTCATCGCCCAACCTGCGAGATTATGCTGATCCACCATTGTCTGCTTTTACTCCATCAGAACGAGCAGAAGCAAGTACTCAGACTGATAATGGAGCAGATTTTCGCAGAATCATGGATATTCTCTTGGAGATGAAAGGTTAGATTTATGCCTTGGGATGCGAAGTTCAAAGCTTGAAGAATGAAGGTCAAGCTTCTTCCTGTTCATTAAATGAAAAGATGCAAGCCCTCTCTATTGAGAATCAGGCCAATGCCAAGAGTGAAGAGGTTGTACATTTGAAGGAAGACTTTAAGAGGCCGGAAGGCATTGTTCGATCTATGGAAGATTTCAGCTTGTCCGCGTTCCCAAGCAATCTTGATTTCATCTCATCCTTTTTAAATGATGACAAAAAGGGGGAGAGATGCATGATTTGAAAACTTTTAATCTTTTTTAACTGTTTGTTGGATTGTGTTTAACTGTCTGTTTGTTTTTGATAGACTTTGACTTTGTTTTGTGTCTGGATAAGAACTGCCTAGACTTGGATTTGACTGGATTTGACTGCTTCTATTTATCAATATTGATATCTTATGAATGGCTTAAATCATATATTGGACTAACCTATTTTCTGTGGTTGTAGAGTCTAGTGTTATTCTATTAGCCATTTATTTCCATAAGATATGCATATGTGTTTGAGAAATGTTTTGCAGGTCAAAGTTATCCAAATCTGCAGGAAGGTTTTGTCACCATCAAAAGGGGAGATTGTTGGAGAAATCCTCGTGAAGAGTTTTGAAGTTGACAAAATGTTTCCGTCGGTCTAGTCGAAGGTCGGCAGACTCTCGTTGGTTAAAGTCTCGAAGACTTCCGGACAGCCGAGACTCAAGACTCAAAGTCTATCCTCATTGACAGATCATCGATCCGTTGAAGAAAGGTTATCCCGAACTGGATGTTTTGTTCGGGATTTAACCTTATCATCTGGAGAAGATCTCGTGGCTGGAGAAGACGATCGAGTAATCCTTTGATTGATCAAGATTGATTCAATGACTGAAGATTCGATGATTGTCTAAATATTATTGGAAGGTTCTACTTATGGAAACCGAGATCCTGATTGTATGGGCGAACATGATTGATGGGCTATCAACACGTTCCTTTAATAGCTCGAACGATCTTCCTAATTGATTTCGTCCAACTGGTAGATTGGAGGAATTCCTTTGGAAAGTGCCAACGGGTATGATGGCATAAAGGAGTATATAAGGAAGACGTTCTTAGTTGTTTAAGAAGAGTGCGCGATAGAAGAATTCCAAAGTCGAAGCTCCTATTTGTTTAGATAAATCTCTTGAGCGAATACTTGTATACAAAAAGAGAGTCTATATTTGTGAGAGACCTTGAGGAGGTGTGATAGAACATCTACACTTTGTGGAATCAAGGCAAAAGCGTGCTGTAACTTCTCTTTTGATCATAGTGAAATCCAGCCGGTGGGGGTCGGTGCGGAAGAGTGGACGTAGGCTTGGAATAAGCCGAACCACTATAAATCCTGTGTTTGATTTTCTCTTCCTTACTCTCTCTACATCGATCGTATTTCAATCTGTTGCTTCCGTATATGAGAAAAATTATTTGTGCGCCTATTCACCCCCCCTCTAGGTGTTTATACTAGCAATATCAGATCCAACACTTGAATCCGATTAAGCAAGGTTGAGTTGGTCGATTGAGGTAGGATTCAAAGTTTAGGAGCCTTATATGCTTGAAATGATGGATTAGAGGTGCTGCAATTGATTATGGCTGATATACATGTTAATTGTGTCCACGTGCCTTTGCTGAAAATTCGTAGGTTTGACAGATTGAGTTTTTGTTGTAGCAGATCTGAGGTCTTAAACCTCAAAATCTCAATTTGAGCTATTCTAGAATTTCAATCTACACTTGATAAGCTTCGTTTTGATATATTATGGGCTCCGAACATATGTCACTTGGTACCTGAAATCCATTTCGAAAAGTCATTAATCTGTTCTAGAAATTGAGTTGGATTATACGACGATATGGATTTTTGAGCATTTTAGGTTTTAGCCGATTTTTGCTAAATCTTTTTGCTTAGATTTATAGGATATTGCCTTCATGAAAGTTGTTCGAAATGTCCTTGGATACAACATATAATTTTTCCAGATTTTTTGAAGTTGATTTGGTTAGGGAAATCTTTGATAAATCGTTGTTAGGGTGCTCTGCTCTATTTGTGACTTGACCGATTTTTGTCTTAAAACGAGCTAGTACATGCATTCGATTAGTCTCAAGTCATTCATGAGAGTTATAATTCGTCTCATTATTAATCGCGTGACTGAAAATAGATTTCAGTTTTGCAATTTTGTGCAATAGGATGATTTGACTTGTTTTGCAAATTTCACATGATTTTTTGTTAATTAAATTAGGTCAAGGTGTCTTCATTGAACTTAAACCTTGCATCTAGACCTAATAGCACAAAAAAATTATGTATTTTTCTCATGTCATTTAAAGAAGATAAAGCGTGATTTGTTCAGGACATTGTTGATGTGATTATTGTAGATTAGACCTCTTAATAGAAATGTCTTCAATCATGATTGTTAACATGTTCAGTTTCCTTCAATGCATTCTAGACATTTTTAAAGGACATTTCAAGCTTCGAAATGACATATAGCATGCCTCAATTGCTCATCGTTTGCCATGTTTACTATTTTTGCTAAATTGAGCTCGGATTTAGTAATTGGGTTGAGTTGAATGTGACTTTTTGTGGATTGATTTTGAAGTAGAGTCCTTAATGAAATTTGTGCATAACATTTAGGCCTATCATATGTCATGATTTGGTTTTTTGCATGTCATTTGGTAAGGTAAATTGGCCACAGAACCTGTGCTTTGCTGCAGCCCTATTTCATTTCTAATTGATATGCTCTTGTTCTTGAATTTTTAGAAAATCATGTGTGATAAATTAGGTCTTAATGTCTTCTCGAGAATTGATTGTGAGGTACTATACTTTATTACTGTAAATTTGCACAAAATAAAAACATGGTTTGGTACCTTTACCATCCATGCG
The DNA here is from genome assembly GCF_016545825.1 of Eucalyptus grandis. Lineage (NCBI taxonomy): Eukaryota > Viridiplantae > Streptophyta > Magnoliopsida > Myrtales > Myrtaceae > Eucalyptus > Eucalyptus grandis. Next base: position 29,709,490 of record NC_052617.1, read on the forward strand.
AAAGTGGTAAATGTTTTGAAATTCTGATTTCCTAATATGGTTTCAAAATCATCCCAAGTTTTGATAGTCATGTGATGCCCACAAGAAAATTCTTTTGGCATTTTTTGAACTATAATTTGACATGATTTTATTGAATTATTGATTCATGTTTAGGATGTTTGTGATGCTTGATCAGTTGTACCCTCGATGCACCCGAAGTCACCTTAAAGACTAGACATGATTCTTGAAATCATGTCCCCATTCGACACTTTCTTTAAAATCATGATTTGACATAAAATTTATCAAAATTTGGATCATATTTAGTACGTCTATGATGCTCGATCAATTATTCCCTTGATGCACCCAAGCTAACTTTGATGGCTACATGTGTTCCATAGGATTGATGAAGTTATGTTCTTTTTTTCACTAAATCCTTTTGAAACAATGTCTTCTTTTGCTAATTGTCCACAAAATATTTTTGGGCATCATATGAATCACATATCGATTGTCTTTTTTGCCATGAAATGCATGTGGTTGTGTTTGGCGCGTGATGAATGAATAAGTGATCCATTGTTGGCTCACTCAATTGATTGATTGATTGAAAAATAAGGTCAAATGGCCTGCATGCATGTCTTACTTACACGCTTTGCATGTGATTTTTAGATGTATAATTTATGTGCGATGCATGATCACGTAAGTTACTTTGGGATGTCACTTAGAACTCGCATTAGGGACTTTTAGCCTTAGCCATCACGCGGGAACACAAATGATGGCTAATAGCTGTAAGTTATATTAAAATGAATTAGGTAGGCATCCTAGGTGGGTTGTTGCATGAACTTCAAAGGCCAACCCCGAGGCCATGTTTGATTAGCAAATACTTTGATTTGGTTCTTTGATTGTGATTGTTCTTGTCTGTTTGGTACATTTGCATTCCCTTTATTTGCATTGTTAGTATGTTAGTTTTAACCATAGTCTAGAGCTAGGATAGGCCCATAGAGACAGCGATCCCAAAGACTCGAAGATGATGAATGTTTGATGTCCAATCTGACCTCTCATTTGTAATATTTGTTCCTCGACATATATCTTGGGTTTCTTATGCATTGTATAAATGCCCGAAGAGCTGTGGATCTATTTCCTTGCACTTAGAATAGTATGAAGACTTCAACCGCTTTCTCTAAACTGCTTTGGTTGTTTACTTTTACGCACCGTCTTTCCATTGATTATATTTTTTTGGTGAAAGTCTTTCCATTGATTATTTGTTTCATTCTTGTTCCAATTTAAATAGAGTGGAATGGCATGAACGAACCATCCATGCATAATCACTTTTACCTCTCAAACTTGCACGGAAAAGTAAAAAGAGGTTTATGATCACGTTAGATAATACATTGACTATTAGGTACTAAAAGTGTGCTAATTTTTCAATACTTAAAAATAATATTAGTGTAACCTAAGTCATCAAATCCTAGATCTCTGGTTGCATCAGTATTGAGAGATTACTCCCAACCCTCGATTGGGCACTCTAGTCGGTCCCCAAAAATGAGACTAATAGTGACTCCTAAATGTCATTAAGATTGTCTTAAGCAACTCATAGATAATAAATGAATTCGTCATGAGGGATATGAACCTTTGGAAAAGGTTTACAATCATAAATTAGCATACTCATGTGGTTGATTCCAAAAGATGAGGTGATGACATTTTTTGAAGCAGTGTACGATGAGAGGGCTATCATGATCGAAATACCCTTAAACTCATATTTTCGTTTGATTTCCTTTCGACCTTAAAATCGTTGATCAAGATGTGCCATGGTGTTGAGGTAGAGTCATGACCAATCCCACTATCACATGAGGTGTGACCCTGGGAGAGCTCATGACCATAACTAAGTGACCTTGTGGCATCGATCCTAAATGATGAGGTGATGACATCCTTGGAGTTACATGCCGTGAGGACACCTTATTGGTTAACTACATCTAAATCCTACCTTTACATTGGTTTGCTCATCAATTCATGGGCACCAAGGTTGGGTCACGACAGATGTGGATATATCCAATTTTACTAATATAATTTAAGTAGCACCAACACTAGCACGCGATATGACACAACATGACATGACACAACCTGTCGATACTTTTTTTTTAAAAGAAAATTTTGACACATTGAGATACGTTATATATTAAATGTATATTTTTATATATACATAATAAATTATAATTATTATAATTATTTCAATCAAATTAATTTGATCCAAATTCACAAATAAATAATAATAATAAAAGAGATTAGAATGAATTTACACTAAAAACATTAATCCATCATTTGTTAATATCATTAATTATTTCAATTTGACAAATCCAGAAAACTTGGAGAATAAACTGGCAATCCACATTTTGGACTCGCGTGCCAGAGCCTGTTGGAAGAGAAGAGCAAAAAAAAAAGAAAAGAAGACAAACTTAGGAGTGAATTGTATCATGGGAAGTGAAAATTAGAAGAAAAGAGAATAGTTTTTTTTTTCTTTCCCTATTTAATATTTTAAATATTTTTATTATATTTTTATATTTTTGCATTTTGACCCATTGTTTATTAAATTTTTTTAAAATTGACTCTTTACGCATTGGAATCGCATGTTAGAATTTCAAACTCGCGTGTTGAAATTCCTGACTCAAGTGTCGGAGAGTATTTGGATAGTTGACCACGTTTTCTAACACGTGTTGATTGAATGTTGAAGAGTATTAGGGTCAGATTTCGACATGACACGAAGGCTCTCGGAGAGTGTTAGTGTTCCTAGACTGTAATTACTAAACAATTGATATATAGCGAAATCCCTAGAATTTATATCCTATCATATCCAGTCCTATTTTCACTAGAAATTCAGACAGCCAAATGTAACCTAAGGCTATGTTTGGTTGTCCGGATTTCTAAACAGGATAGGACTAGATATGATAAGATAAAAAATCCGTGGATTTCTTTATATCACATCCACTGTTTGATGAACTATGGATTTAAAGTTGAATATTTTAAAAACAATAACATAAGGCAAGTAAAAACTTGCATGTTCAATATTCACAAAATCATCCAAAACAATATATCTTTTTCAAATTAACAGATTATAGCATTGCAATAATCTTTTCCGTTCCTTTAAAATAATCTTTTGGTTACCCCTTTCAACATCAAGCGTTTTTAGAATAACCTCAATTTCAATATGTTCACTTTGAAACATGAATTCTTTTTCTCTCTTACAAGTTTTTCATTTGTTTCCATTTTGTTATAGGTCCAATAGCAAATCAAACAAATGTCCAATTAGAGCAAAGCATCAAGTCCGAAGTTCATTTTTTTTTTCTCTCTCTCTCTCTCTCTCTCTCTCTTTTTCCTAGCTATCACGAGGATGCAATGACAATTAATCATGTTAACGAATGATCTTTGAACAATTTGCATTTATACATTACATTTGTTGAGTATCGGCTAGCTATATTTTGACCAAAGTAAACTCATGTTCATGTCCATATAAAGGCAGTAGATGCGAACTATCTTGACTTTAGGCTCTTTTTAAGTTCGTGGCTAGGTTTTTTGCCAAAGAGATAGAGAAACTGTCTAGGAAAATAAAAGATAGAGGCAAATTCGTCACTTCCGTAAAATTTCAATGTGAACCAGAGAGCTATCAAGGAGAAGGCTTCCATGTTGATACTTTGGAAACATAGGAGTTGGAGTCGTCTGTGGGTGAATGGCGGAGAAAGAAAAAAAGTGTAGGGTTTTATATTTTGGATAAAAGAAATCCTATTCGACTTTATTTCACATTTCCCTTCAGATTTTTTTATCTGGGTTATACCCTCTCTATATCCGACTTTATCCTATCCTAGACAGCTACCAAATATGGAATAAGATAAAATATATCTTATCCTAACTTTTAACTGGTCGATCAAACACAGCCTAAGAGTCTCTATATAGGGGTAATTCGGTTTTCTTCTTCCATTATCTTGATTTGTGGGCTTGACTCTTTCCATCCTTGTGGGCTTATCCTATATAATAGGCCTTGCTCGTAATGAGCTTACTAAAATTAAGCTCAAAGCCTAATATTAATTCTAGCTCTCATGGGCTAAATTCATTTCAATTAAAGTTCAGAATTCCTCCATTTACTATGTAAATTTCAGCGAGCGTATTTGTGCAATGGGCTTGCTGCGGTCTCCATGAGCTTAGTCCAGATAACTCAATTTAAGTTCAAAACCTCTAAGTAAGTCCATCCATCGCCGGTCAAATTAAATGTAGCTTTATGAGTTTATCTATATGCTATAAAAGGCTCTTAAACTATATGTAATTAGATTATTTTTTGTTTAGGGGCCGAGGTCAATCCTTAATTTTCATGCAATAAATGAATAAATGGGATGTCGAAATTTAGGGGTCAATGCTCAGACACTTAAATTATTTACCTACTTACAGTCAATGAGGAGTTTTAGGCTCAAGACGTACTTTTAACACTGAGAGTGACTTTTTCATCTGATCTAACAAATTAAATGGACAAAGGGGAAGATTGATATAGAGGCCATACTCAAAGCATCGCATAAGTCCTCGATAACCTACCCAAGTAATACCTTACATATCCTATTTGTAATTTTCAATGCGGTACTACGTTTAAACTAATGTTGTTTTCGAAGCATACTTTGCACAGGCAACAGGTCAAGCATAGTTTGCAGCACACCGTGAGTTTTAACATAATTGCAGATTTTATTGTGTAACCATATATATACAACTCTTTTATCACGGAAAAAAAAATAAGAGTGTAATTCCCTTACCAAATAATAGTCCATATTTCACACAACATTGTTACACAAACTAGCACATCGGCATGCTTATTTATTTATTTATTTTATTTTTGGGTAAAGATCAGCATGCTTATTGACTTTCATTTAACACAAAAAATAAATCATGAAAGTTGACATGATCAAGCATGCTCCATAAGGAAACTGTCGACTAATAAATTATCCATATATCAGTATTCTCTTCAACTTATTTGTAGAAACACGGTTCACTATCTAAGTGGGACACAGTAGAGAGGCGCTACAGCTGAGCATTTCGCCATTCGTAGAGGAGAGTCATTGGTATGCATGCTCAGGAAGTCTTGCAGTCACAAGGACTTTAAGTGGGGTGGCTTTGAGATTCGTCATTCGATTGCCTCGGCCCTGTCAACCTGTGCATCTGCCAATGTTGTAATGTCGAACCCATGCAGAAGAGCAGCAAGTGATAGCAAAATTAGTTGCATGGCTAAATTGATTCCGGGGCACATTCTCCGACCACTCCCGAATGGTAGCAGCTCGGAATTCTGACCTCGGACATCGAAATTTCTGTGGGTGGTCAAGAATCTCTCTGGCCGGAATTCTAGAGGGTCCGACCATATGTGCTGGTCACGATGGATCTTTGAAAAGTTAAAGAGGAGACGAGTGCCCTTTGGGATGTGGTAACCATCCACGGTGCAGTCTTCCATGGACTCATGCGGGACGCCGAGTGGGGCTGCGGGGTATAAACGCATGGTTTCCTTGATGATGGCTTGGATGTAGACCAAATTCATGAGGTCCGATTCATTTACTAGCCTTTCTCTACCGATTTGAGTGTCCAGTTCACGTTGGGCCTTCTTTAGAACTTCACGATGGTTGAGCAACAAAGACAAGGTCCATGTCAGAGAGACTGAGGTAGTGTCTGAGCCAGCTAAGACAAGTGCCTACAAAGTAACGGATCGTCGACAACTAGAACGCGAATCTTGATGCCTTGCTTACCAAAAACTCAAATAAATAGGTGAAGGGAGATTGCATATATATAAACTATATATAAATTTCATTATTAAGCAATGTGGGATATTTCAACGCATTTTCTCATATGTAAGTCAAATTATGAATAACACGTGGAATTTGATTAACATGGGTGGACACAAACACAAAAGGGGCAGAACCTTTTTTTGGGTACATTAATAGGTGGAGAGAGACCACATGTCTATAAAAAGTATATAAACACCATTATCAATTGATGTAAGATATTTCAACATGAACTGTGGATTGGCACTTGTGGATAATCTTTTTAATGTATATGCTAGTGGCCTTCACCAATCACAGAGAATAAAATTATATCACATTTATAGGGAAATGACATTATCCCTTTAGTATTTAATTTTAAAAGATCAGTGATACATTATGCTATCATTTGAAATACGTAGGAGATACTAACTGATCATACACACTAGGCAATGCTTCTTGGTTCATAGTATACCTTAATTTTGATGAACTTTTTTCTCCTTTTCATGCAACTGCAATTTTTATTAAAGGAAAATGTTTAGACCCCATAGTGTTTGTTATATGCCGCCCTTAATTAGTTGAATCGCATGATATGATTTGTTCCGAGTGCAAGGAAAGAAACTAGCTATTCTATTAACACTGGCATTATTGTCCTGTTTTTCTGTCTTACCTGACCTTAAGGGATTGTCATATTGGAGTTGAATTTCTTCTTTTCTACTTTGTTTTGGGTTACATAAAAGTCTCTTCTTTTCTTGAATCCAGTGCCATTATTGCATGATCTGATCCTGACGCATGTTATGCTAGATCATATTCAGGCAGGCGAGGAAAAGACCAAGTGTGCTTCCACGGCAATTTTTGTTATTATACACGAATATTACAAAATAAACGTGAAGTGAGATTGTTCTTATCTAAATTGAGTTGTCATGTGTCTTCTCGTCGGTTCACGAGAAATTATTCAACAATCTAAATAAGTAGTGATAACCTTTTGCATGATGAATATGTGGGACCTAAGATTGTTTCGGCCATATTTTCTTTACATTCGGAGGTTTTATCATGAAAATCCTTTAATATACATCTAAGATGAACAAGATGATAGATGTATAATGAATTAAATTTTTTTATGATTTCTTTGTTTTTATCTGATAAAAGTCAAATCGAATGTGAAATACATAGATATAGTACACTGCAGCGTGTTGTATTTGTACTGTATTTTAACGTGTCAATTATTAGCAGATACATAAAAGATCAGTTTTTCAGACAGCTGCATTAAAATAAAGGCGGAGTACATAAAAGGTTTTTTTCGTCTAAAAAAACTTGAAAGTGGGAGTTAGTGCAGGTAAAATGCTATTTTCCCTCACGTGTTGTTATAAAATGTCAGCCGACCAATTCTAATGCATTAAGATACGCACCCTAATTCAAACAAAAACTAACGACCTGCTAGCTAATTAAAGGTTCTATTTTTGCTGCAAAAGCTTTGTGATTTCTTTGATAAACAAGCCATGTTTACCAGGATTGATTTGGTAGTTGGTTAATTTTTCTTAACTATCGAAATAAACCATGGTAGATAATTTCTGTAACTAAAAGGTTGTATGGATTATGCTGTAACGTATAAAAGTATTAATTAAGATATTTAACATCCCTTCAAACTGAATGCGATTGTGGTATACTTAAAACCAACTTAAAATTTCAAAATTTACCCAAAAAGTTACATAATAAGAAACCAAATCTTCAAATTGAGAGTTTTAGAACCAAAATACATTTTGGTAAGGATTTCAAGAGGTGCTTATTTGGAAGCGACTTTATTTCTATTTCTTGTCAAAAATCCAAAATATGATATATATATATAAATTTGTATGTCAACTAATATTGCGATATTTTTTGGTGTTAAAGGGGTTAAAATTTGCAAGTGATGTAATCTGTGTAAAGTTTCTAGTACTGTATCCAAACACGCCCTTAATTGGTTATAGCGTCTGTGAAAAATGTTCTGATGCATGTCATGTGATTGTTTAAAGGGGAACAAATTGGTCCTTCCAAACTAGGAAAAAGCTTTAGAGGACACATGGCATGTCATACTCCGGGACTATCTATACAAAACAAATCGTAGACAGACGTATATACATGCTATGTACACAAAATCTATATGTGAATGTCGGAAATCAAATCTACCATGTCAAATGCTTTTTTTAATGAAACTCTGGTACTAATTATGCTAGATAAACTTAAAATGCATGTTGCTTTAATGAAAGTATCGGCATCGTAGCCTGGAAGCTCTTCGGCAGCATCTACAGTAGAGAGCATCACATCCATGAAATCCTGGTCACTGTCCTTGTTATCACCACGCCTTTTGTTAGTGCTTCTTCTGCTTTTGTGCTCATTTAGCCATCCTTGAACCACACGGTCTAGCTCTTGGGTTGTCTTCTTCATTATCCTCTCGTATCCATCCAAATCCAGCCACCTTAAAATCGGGAATGCGTCGGACACTATGAATTTCCCTGTCAAATCAAAGTAGCTCCTCAAAGCCTCTCGACCCTTCTCGTCTTGTTTGTCCTCATATCGTTTCCCAACTATCATCCTGAACACCACATTTAGAGTAATGTCACCAAACCATCGCTTCATGTCCACCAACACCTTCTTTGGTGCACCACTATAGCTTTCCATACATCGCTTGTATAAGTGGGTCATCGATGCTTGTACCTCTGAGTCTCGGACGTGCTTGAGCAATTCCAGCCGGTGACTGGAGAGGAGATCAAGCATGGCAACCTTGCGCACGTAGCGCCAATAAGGGCCGTAGGGAGCGAGGCCAAACGTGGCATAGTTGTAGGCCATGACTTCGGAGCTGACCAACTTTGGTCGACTTGCAAAGGTTCTATCATTTGAAGAAAAATCAATACAGAAGGGAGTAGTCGAAGCTGAATAAGAAGAGAGCTTGCTATCGAGCTCATCTTCTTCTTTCTTTCATGGTCTTTTCATCTTGAGAGCTCGATTTTCAATCGTTCTGTTTTTTTACATGCTGTTTTTTTTTTCTTGTAACAACAGAGGAAAAACTTCTAGATCTAAACCAACCACTCCTTGAATGACAGCTTAGCACACACACATAACAGAAAAACAGAAAAATAGAGCTCATGCATATGTGTACAAGAAAGAACTCCGCTGAAGCAAACGGCGTAGGTATACACCCTTCTAATTTGACTGACTGCTCCTTCTTCACACCAATCCTCTATTTCCTCTATTCCAGTTGACTTTCGTTGTTGAGTTTCTTCTTGCTGCTTCCTTCTAAGCATTTGTAGCGCTGCATTCTCAACATCCCCCCGCAAACTGGGTGTGTGTTTGAACCCTAGACCTAGTTTGGTGCGTATGATGCAATGGTCTTGTCTGGATAGTGCTTTAGTACAAATATTAGCAATTTGGTAGTTTTTCGGAACATATCGTACACTTAGAGAACCAAGAGATACTTTCTCGCGAACAAAATGTAAATCAATTTCGATATGTTTTGTCCTGGCATGTAGTATAGGATTAGTCGTAAGAGAGATTGCTAATTGGTTATCACAAAAGATTACCGTTGGTGAAGCTAATGAGATGCCAATGTCCTGAAGAATAAAACTTATCCATGTGAGCTCAGCAGTATAGTATAAGCCAGTGCTCTATACTCTGCTTCTGTGGATGATCGAGATACTGTAGGTTGTTTCTTTGCTGACATGGAGAGTATGTTGGACCCAAGATAAGTACATAATCCAGTTGTAGAACATCTTGTTTCAACACAACCAGCCCAATTAGCATCCAAAAACCCATAAAGCTTTAAGGAATGCAGCGCTGCAAATGCTTAGAAGGAAGCAGCAGGAAGAAACTTAGCAACGAAAGTAAACTGGAACAGAGGAAACAGAGGATTGACTTGAAGAAGGAGCAATCAGTCAAATTAGAAGGGTGTAAAACTACGCCGTTTGCTTTAGTAGAGTTCTTTCTTGTACACATATGCATGAGCTCTATTTTTCTGTTATGTGTGTGTGCTGAGCTGTTATTCAAGGAGTGGTTTATAAGCCTGAACCTCTTGTTCGTGATTTGAATCACAGGCTCTATAACTTTGATTTCTTCCATAACCACGACCTCGAATACTATAACTTCGACCATCCCTGCCATAACTAAATCCACCTCTATTTCCATAAAACCTGTTGTTTCCTCTCTGTCCTACGAAAGTAAGACTTGATTGAACTATCTCACTATCCACATTCTGATTCCCTTCAACATTCCTATGCCCATAATAGGTGAAGTTTGGATTATATTGGTTTGAGGAGTAATTTTGCAACGTTGTTTCAAATATCTTTAGTTGTGAAATAACTTCATCATAATCCGGTTGAGGTTTCAAACAATACAACATTGTTCGAAAATTCTCATACTCTGATCCTAACCCTTCCAAGACTCCAAACACCTTTGTTATCTTATCCAAAGGCTTACTTATTGCATTCAATTGGTCGCAAATCAGTTTATACTCTCTCAAGTATTTAGATAATGACCTACTTCGTTTTTGACATGCTTGGAGTTTCCCTCTTAGCTCAAATTCTCTAGCTACAGACTTCTGTGTAAATCGGTTTAACATAGTTTGCAATACCTCATAAGATGTTTCCAATCCGATAATTAGCCCTAGGATATTCTCAGATACTGCTCCACTGATCCACGAGGAAATTAGCTGATTGGTTCTAATCCAATCTACATAATCAGGGTTTGGTTCTTCAACTGCCTTACCGTCGACATCTACTCGTATCTTCTGTGGTGGTGGAGAAATCTCACCATTGACAAACCTAAACAACTCCCGACTCCAGAGAAATCTGTGAAACTGAGCTTGCCAAAGAAGAAAATTATCTTCAGTGAGCTTAATTGTGACAAAATTGCTCAAGTTTACGTGAATAGGAAAAGGAAATTTGGGAGCTCTTGCAGCCATGAATCGGTGCATATCTCGAGCACTTAGAGAAACACGGCCGGCAGAAGTTGCTAGGCAGATACATGGCCGAGATCAAAGACCCCGGGACAAAGAAGCTCGTGTGGCTTGGCACTTTCGGCTTGCCAGAGGAAGCGGCGCGTGCTTTCGATGCGAAGGTTGTGGTGTTTCCCGTTGAGTTTCCCTTCGGCTGCTTGTCGTGATCAACGAGCTCTCAGAGAATGGCTCTGATACCATGAAGAAAAATCAATACAGAAGGGAGTAGTCAAAGCTGAATGAGAAGAGAGCTTGCTGTCGAGCTCATCTTCTTCTTTCTTTCATGGTCTTTTCATCTTGAGATCTCGATTTTCAGTCGTTCTATTTTTTTTCGTGCTTTATTATTATTATTATTATTATTATTATTATTATTATTATTATTATTATTATTATTATTATAACAACAGAGGAAAAACTTCTAGATCTAAACCAACCACTCCTTGAATGACAGCTTAGTGCACACACATAACAGAAAAATAGAGCTCATGCATATGTGTACAAAAGAACTCTACTGAAGCAAACGGCGTAGTTTTACACTCTTCTAATTTGACTGACTGCTATTTCTTCACGCTAATCCTTTGTTTACTTTGTTTCAGTTGACTTTTGTTGCTGAGTTTCTTCCTGCTGCTTTCTTCTAAGCATTTGTAGCGTTGCATTCTCAACATCATTCATGGTAAGGCACTGCTTGGCTATTTGCCAATTGCTAACTATCAATGCTCGATGAACGCCTGTCTTGATGGTGAAGATCGGTCCGTACTTGTCAGCCATGCTTGCTAGGATTATATGGGGGCGGCACTGGGCCTCCTAAGAGATGGAGATGGCCGATCAAACGCCATGCGCCGCCAGCTTCTGGCAAGGAGGCTTTTTTGTGGCCGTCGACACTTTTGTCATATTTTGTTCTAATTAATAGCAAACGGAAAGAGTAGATAATGGTTGCGAAGGCAAAGATGCCAAGAAGGGCTGTGGTTGGAAACGAGAAAGAGGACTCCATGTTTGTGAATGAAGGGTTTTGGAGATACATGTAGGATTCGAGGCTTAGGAATTTGAGTCTTTCATTGATAGACGGAAGCTACTCTGTTGATCTGTACCGAATAAGGCTCCACCAGTATATTAGCAAGCAAGCAAGGCCCAAAAGATAAATACGGGTGTGACTGCAGATTCGTCGTTGCCCAGGGCCGCAGTAATACATCTGGACTTGGTAAATCATAGATGTAAGCACATAGGTAATAATGAAGAAATTCGAGATATCTGGATGTTTCCATGAGCCTCTGAAATTCCAAGTCCCCACTAATTGTTTCGAGATATTCATATTTTACGGTGCATCTTGCTTTTCTAGATTTTACTAGGCAGTATCATCTAGTGCTCCACATAGTGATAAGGACCGTTGAATGCGCGAGCTAGAAAATCAAGACGGATGATTTTGGTTTTTATCATTTTTTTACATGTTCCAAGTTCATACATATATTGTGTATGTTGCGGAAAAATGCCAATCAAATATGTACCAATCTAAGAATAAGTAGTAAAGAATGAAAGAAAATTGAAATCACACGAGACGCAAGATTTATATAAAAAATCCAAAACTAAAAAAATCACGGGGAGATGGAGAGGGGTTTTGCTATCTTTAACAGACACTACTAGAGTACAATAAATCACTTGGTGAGCCATGAGATGTAAATATCCAACAAGAAGATAGGGAAAAACAAAACATGAAATAATATAAAGGGTAGGATTAGAGATGTGTTATTAAATACATTTTTTTTTTGTATCTCTCTTCAAAAATCTCTTATATAAAAGTGAATGATCTAAAATACTCTTATGTTTTAATTTGAAAGTCAAAACTCAATGGTCTATTTAATTCTTTTTTTTCCAATAATTGTACTACTTATTGAGATTCGTCTATAAAATTTTTATTATAAAAGATTTGGAAATCTGTTGATTGAGTACTGGATATCCATTTTGTCCGCACATCTAATATATCTTGTGTTGCTCCTTCCAGCAAGCAAGTTGAGAAAATAGGGGTCTTCTCTTTAGAAAAGATACTTTATGTGACGTGATATAACAAATCAATCAAAATTAAAAGAATGACACATTGAGCTGACTACGATGAGATTTTATAGCACTTAGACAAAGGTGATTAGGGCTGGCACTCCCTTTAATCGAGGCCCACAGACAATGAAGACAGGAAGGGAAACCCTCCTGGGCCAAGTCTGGCAGGGAGATAACCGTAAAATCCAGGAAGGAAAACCTGTAGAAAACCCTCTCGGGCAAAGTCCTGGCCCGAGACTGTAAACGTAAGAACCAGGCACGTAGGGCTAGCACTCCCTTTAATCGAGGCCCACAGACAATGAAGACAAGAGGGAAGACCCTCCTGGGCCGAGTCTGGCAGGGAGATAACTGTAAAATCCAGGAAGGAAAACCTGTTGAAAACCCTCTCGAGCAAAGTCCTGGCCCGAGACTGTAGACATAAGAACCAGGCACGAGGGCTGGCACTCCCTTTAATCGAGGCCCACAGACAATGAAGACAGGAGGAGAAACCCTCTGGGCCGAGTCTGGCAGGGAGATAACTGTAAAATCCAGGAAGGAAAACTTGTAGAAAACCCTCTCGGGCGAAGTCCTGGCCCGAGACTGTAAACATAAGAACCAGGCGTTGGACCTGAGCAGGTCCTAAAACTGCTTAAGGGGGAACCCCTCACAGAAGGGAGGTGATTAATGGAGTATACCATGTCTTTACCGACACGTTGCAAAATGCTATACAAAATGATTTCTCCTTCTCCATTTTCGGATGACAAGACCTCATAAAAAAATCAACCTATCCAGAATACTCTTTTGCTTTAAGAGAAATTACCACAAATAAAAATAATAATACCCTGATCTCTCTCTCTCTCTCTCTCTCTCTCTCTCTCTCTGATCCACAAAGAAATTCCCAGCTAATGGTTTTACGATTGATGAATGCAACTTGCCATCCACATGGACCCTTAACATGTATCTGGACATGTGATTTGACCGCACTAATAAATATCGTCTTTCGGCTTTTTGTCAGAAGTCCAGACGGCCATGCCTTCCATGATAACTCATAAAAGAGATTGACATCAAAGAATTGAAGATGTCACATGGCAATCTGCTGGATCCAACGGTGGCATTGAAGACGTTGGACCAAAAGACGATTGTGACTTTTGATCAATTTTCTTTGACTCTGTCGTCGATCTAATCTTCAGGTTTAAAGGTACCTTTTATTATATAAATGATTCTTGAAATATGATTGTTTAGTATATGAACGAATACAGATGAATTACTACACAAACATAATATTCACCACATTAAATCATTCGAGATGGAAGTCTTTGATTTGCTAGATAGTTTAGTATTTGATGAGTTTATTAGAAATCCAGCATCCTTGATATGCTAGATAAAAGTGTTATATTTTGTTGGTATGTCTATGATGGGAGGTAATTAAAATGCATCAACTCGTCTTGATATGATATGATATGATATGATATGATGGAGACACATTTTGAAAGGATGTGAAGGAAGTCGCTTTTTAATTTTACGGAAATTATTTTTTGAGGAAATTTATATAATAACTTTTGGAAAAATAACTGCTATGATTGATGGAAGAAAGAACGTTTGGAAAAGGTTTTCGATCTTCCCCTCCTCTCTCCATCAAAGAACAAAAAGGCTTCCATTTCTATTTTGAGAAGACAATTGTTATTAACACTATGAAACGTGAACACTTTTCTCATAATTGTTTTCAGACCATCGTGGAGTTGTATCGTCCATTGTTCGCTTGTGATTCAACATATATTATTGGGTAATTCGTTTATTGCACATTGAAGATGTTAGTCGTTTCTTCTGCCAGTTCTTCTTCCAACAAAAGGGAAAAATATTTAAATTCTTGATATATGAAAAAAAAACAATTCGATTACTTGATTTATCACATCGTTTTTTTTTAATCGATAACTTTTCTTAATACCAATTCACAAGTGAAAATTTATGAAAGAGTTAGGATTGTGCTTCGAATAATGATATGGATACCAAATCTAATTATGAAACTGGCTACTGATCCGTTGATGCGTCACTTGTTCAAACTTCAATTAGCCAATCATTATAAATTTCATCATTTAGTAAATCAATTTTATAAATTTAGTACTAACTTCTCAAACATTTATTCGTGATTTTATGTTTTGTGTGTGACCTATAAGGCAATTTTAGTTATTGAATGACCAAAAGCGGCATGCAAAACCAAGGAAAAAGCTAGGGTGGCTCCTGACTTCTTGAATCGGAAATCCGGTTTCTTCTTCCAATAAAGAAAAACCTCCAATTCTAAGCCAACAAGAACCCTAGTCAAATCGATTTAGCTTAGATACAAACAATATTTGCCTCGAAATAGTTAGTATTATGCAATGATTAGTTGGCAGAAGAATTTACCTGAACCTACTCCATTGCCACCGCCGCTGGTGCACGTCCGCCGGCCGTTGTTGCCGCCGCTGGACGTGATGGCGGCAGTGGGCGGCGGCGGCGGTGGCGACCGGCGGTGGTTGCCGCGATCGCGACCGGCGCGACTAGCAGCCGCGGCGGCGACAACTGGTGGCGACTGGCGGCAGGCGATGGCGACCGGTGGCGGCGGCGGCTGCGACCGGTGGCGGCGGCGGCAGCGGTGACTGGCGGCGGTCGACGGTGGCTCTGGGTGGTCGGAGGTGGCCGCGGCAAGAGAGAGGAATAAAGAAAAATAAAAAAGAAAATTAGCTTATTTCTAAAAAATTGTTTGGGAACGAAGCAATTTCTTTTGCTTCTCGTTTTTGCTTCAAATCTATTCCCGGGCTAACTTTCTATTCTAGGGAATAGAAAAACAACTTGGTGTTACCAAACGAGTTTCTGTTCTTTTTTTATTCCGGGGAACCAAATAACAGAAATTGTGAGAATGAGAAATGTTCTCATGCAGCACCTTAGTGTTCATCTCACAATGTTTTACAAACGAACTGTCCAAGAGAAACTTTAAATACTTATCTAGACGGTCCCAACGTGTAATGAAAACAAAGAATCGGGTTTAAAAAGCATACAGAGCTGGTTTCTTTGATAGGCCCGAGCGAGTGACCTAAAGCTGGTCAGATGCTTGCTTGGAGTTTGGCCGCCTGCCTTGTCTGGCCGGGTGCTCATCAAATTGCGAGAAGAAGCCATTACCCATCCCAAGCCAGCAGCTAGTAGCTCCAGTGCTCGACTCTAGTGACCAGTAGCTCGCCTCATGGGTGTCTAGGACTTATCGCTTGAGCGCTCGTATCTTTCCGGGTTTGAATGTCCGCTTCTTTTCACACCTTTCCTTCCCAACTAAGTGACTTTTTCATAAGATCTAGAAAATTAAATAGACGAATAAGTCCCCGACAACCTCCCCAAGTAATACCCTCCATGCCCTATTTATATTTTTCAATCAGTTACCACATTTATTTGACTAATATTGTTTTCGAAACATACTTTCACCCAGGGAGCAAGTTCAAGCATTGCAGCACATCTTAAGGTTAACATTATAACAGATCTTATTGTATACCATACATATTCACCTCTTTCATCACGGAAAAATAAACGTCGAATACCCTTACCAAATCTAAGTGCATTTACTGCATTGATGCTCCAAGTAACCCATCAGCGTGATTAATGGCTAGCATTAATCTTGAAAGTTGACATCATCATCACCGATCAAGCATGTGTTGGAGAAATCTTCTTGAAGTGTTTTGAAGCTGACAAAATGTTTCCATCAGTCTAGTCTGAAGGCTTGCAGACTCTGCTATGTAAAGTTTGAAGACCTCCGGACAGCCAGACTCAAGACTCAAAGTCTATCCTCATTGACAGTCTCTAATCCGTTGAAGAAAGGTTATCCAGAACTGGATGTTTCGTTAAGGATTTAACCTTATCAACTGGAGAAGATCTCGTTGCTGGAAAAGACATAACGGAGTCCTTTGATTGATCGAAGATTGACTCGATAATTGAAGATCCAGTGATTGCCTAAATATTATTGGAAGGTTCTACTTATGGAAACCAAGATCCTCATTGTATGGGCGAACATGATTGATGGGCTATCGACACGTTTCTTTAATAGCTTGAACAATCTTCCTAATTGATTCCGTCCAACGGGTAGATTGGAGGAATTCCTTTGGTAAGTGCCAACGGATATGATGGCATAAAGGAGTATATAAGGAAGACGGTCTTAGTTGTTCAAGGTGTGCGCGATAGAAGAATTCCAAAGTCTGAAGCTCCTTTTTGTTTAGACAATTACTCTGAGTGAATACTTGTATACAAAAGAGAGTCTATATTTGTGAGAAATCTTGAGGAGGTGTGGTAGAACATCTACACTGTGGAATTAAGGCAAAGCTGTGCTGTAACTTCTCTTTTGTTCATAGTGGAATCCAGCCAATAGGCTGTCAGTGAAGAAGAGTGGACGTAGGCTTGATATAAGCTGAACCACTATAAACCGCGTGTTCAATTTTCTCTTCTCTCAGTCTTACTTTGATTATCGTTTGTCTCAAATCCATCAACTGTCTAGTATTGTGCAAATATCGAAGACAAATCTTTTATATACCTATTCACCCCCCTCTAGGTACTTATACTAGCAATATCAATTGGTATCGAGCACGTGTACTTACTTTATTTGAAGTGTTTTACTTCGTAGTAAAAGATCCATGGCTAGTATGCTAGCACCGGGGCTGATGGAAGGGCAAAGCAATACCGAGACCACCCTACTTTGATGGAAATGATTACAACATCTGGAAGAACAAGATGAAAGCTTTCCTACGATCAAAGGATCCTCTCGGAATGGGACGTTGTAGAAAAGGAATTACTCCTACCATTGCATCAGTCTCTGAAAGAGGGAAAGAAACTGTTGAGACCAGCGGAATGACTTAGGAAGAGATAATCAAGAGACAAGCACTCGATGCAAAAGCAATTTACTCCTTATATTGTGCTTTGTCACCAACTGAATATAATAGAATATCTTCTTGTGTTACAGCAAAAGAAGTTTGGGACAGATTGCATATCACCTATGAAGGAACAGATCGAGTGAAGGAAACAAGAATCAACATTCTTCGGTCAATACGAAGCCTTCAGAATGAAACCAGGAGAATCTATAACTGACATGTTTAGTCGCTTTACAGATATCGTGAATGGTCTTGAAAATCAAGGTCAACCAATTTCTGATCCCATGAAAGTAAACAAGCTACTGCGTGGACTCTCCAAGGATTGGAATCACATAAAGACTTCGATAAGAGAGACGCAAAGAATTATGCCACTATCTCGTTGATTTGAGGCGATTGGAACTCTTGAGTCTTATGAAGTGGAACGGATCAATGAAGATGAAGATCCAAAAGGTAAGAAATCCATTGCATTAAAATCAAATGATGATTCGATGATACAGATTCTAAAGATGATATGGACGAGGAGGAGCTTGCTCTCATGATAAGAAGATTCAGAAAACTGAATAGAAAAGGAAGAAGGTTCAACTCAAAGAAACAAAGCTTTCAAAGACAGCAGACCAAGTCTGTTGATGATGAGGAACCAAGCAAAGATGTAGTCTGCTTTGAATGTAAGAAAAAGGGACACATCAGACCCAACTGTCCTCTTCTGAAGAAGAAGAGAGGAAAAGCTGAAAAATTTCGAAAAGCTCTCAAAGCCGAAACCTGAAGTGATACATAGTGTGGAGAAAGTGATAATGAATATGCCAATCTATGTCTGATGGCACAATCAGACTCGAGACTGGATCGACTCACACGGTGAATTTGAGGCAAGTAATTTTAAAATTCCGTCAAAGTTTCTAAATACATTGATGAACTGTGTTTTAGTCTTAAGACTTCCCTCAAAAGAATTTCCGAACTGAAAAAAGAAAACTCAGCTCTAAAACAAAAGGAAAACGTTTTAGTAGAAAGAGTTAAAAGTCTAGACTTGACTGTTTCCACTCTTATAGAAAATGAAGATAATCTTTTAAAAGAAAATGCTCTTTTAAAAACAGACTTATCAAATATTTCAAAGAAATTTTCAATAGGGTCTGAAAAACTTGAAAAAATTCTTTCAGCTCAAAGACCTTACTTCAATAAGTTCGGTCTAGGTATGACAGCAGAAACAATTCCCTTGATTGATTTTCCTAAAGTAAAAGAAAGAATTAAGAAAAGACTCTCGAGAGAGGCTTACAAAAATCATTTCAAGAAAGTTTTTGTAAAATATGTAGGTAGAAATGCTCTCAGATGTTCAAAGTGCATCCGGATCACTTTGAAAAAGAATGTCCTATGGTTTGGAAACCTGTTAAGAAAATATGGGCTACTACTGCTTATGTTACTAACACCAAAGGACCCAAGAAAGTTTGGGTACCAAAGAAAGCTTGAGACTTTATTTTAAATGCATGTTACTTGTCAAGAAAAAGGTAAAGTGGTATCTTGAGCGGATGCTCAAGACACATGACGGGGAGACTCAAATTGTTTTATAAAGCTTGCTCAAGTAAATGGTGGAAAAGTTTCATTTGGAGGAAACAACAAAGGAAGTATTGTGGGATTTGGAACTGTGAAAATTGGAAATCTCTCAATAAGTAATGTTTCCTTAGTGGAAGGACTCGTTACAATCTTCTCAAAGCATTAGTCAATTATGTGATACTGGTTTCAAGATCTTCTTTCAAGAAGGAATATGTTCGGAATCAGTAAAAACTCTACTCGAGTCTTTCATGGGTCGAAGACATGGAAACATCTATCTTCGGATGTGAAACCAAATGAATCGCAATGTCTTATCTCAATTCAAGACGAAGCAAGCTTATGGCACAGAAAGCTTGGTCATGTCAACATGAAGCAATTAGCCAAAATCTCATCAAAGCAGCTTGTTCGAGGACTACCCAACTTACCTTATCAAAAGGCTGATCCATGCACTCCATGTATTCTGGGAAAGCAGGTAAGAAATTCATTTAAGCCAATAAATCATGTCTCTACTAATCATGTACTGCAGTTGCTGCATATGGATCTCTTCGGACCAACCAAAACACAGAGTATTGGAGGTAAGAAATATTGTCTAGTAATTGTGGACGATTACTCCCGTTTTACTTGGGTATATTTCCTTGCAAGTAAGTCCGAAATCTTCTCGTATTTTGAAAAATTTGCTAAAAAGGTTCAAAATGAAAAAAGGATGTGTTATCTCAAGTATAAGAACAGATCATGGAGGTGAATTTGAAAATCAAGATTTTACAAAATTTTGTGATGAATCTGGCTTTAAGTATGTGTTCTCCTCTCCATATACTCCTCAACAAAATGGAGTTGTGGAAAGAAAGAACAGATCTCTTCAATAAATGGCTAGAACTCTTTTAATTGAAAGTAAGATTTCTTCACGATTTTGGGCTGAAGCTGTTTCAAGAGCATGCTATATCATCAATAGAGTCTTCTTAAGACCTATTCTAGAGAAAACCCCTTATGGGTTATTCAAAGATAAGAAGCCTATTCTTTCATACTTTCATATATTCGGTTGCAAATGTTTAATATTGAAAAATGCAAAAGATCGAGTTGGTAAGTTTGAAGAAAGATCAAATGAAGGTATCTTCCTTGGATATTCTACTTCAAGCAAAGCCTACAGAGTCTATAACAAGAAGAGCCAGTCTGTGGAGGAGTCAATGAATGTCAAATTTCAAGACTCAACACAAGATGAATCAAGTTAGACTCATCAAGAAGAGTCTGAACCTGTTCCAGACCCTCCAAAGCTTACAACTCAAGAAGCATATCAGACTCTGGAAGACCAGCATCTGGTTGTTCATGAAGATCCAAATAAAGAGAGAGATCATCAACCAGACAAATCAACAAGTAACTGGAAGCATAAGTCCAGTCATCCTAAAGATCTTATTATCGGCGAAATTAATGAAGGAATTCGCACCAGATCCAAAAGGCGAGAAGAGTCTAGTCTTTGTGGCTCTCATTTCTGAAATTGAACCAAAGAGCATAGAAGAAGCTTTATCGATGAAAGCTGGATTGAAGCTATGCAAGAAGAGCTCGAGACAAGTTCAACATTAATGATGTCCGGGAATTGACATCCAAACCAAAAGGTAAAAGCATTATTGGAGCTAAATGGGTGTTGGGAACAAGATGAATGAGAAATGAAAAGTTGTACGAAACAAAGCAAGACTCGTGGCCAAGGGATATACGCAAGAAGAAGGAATAGACTATGATGAGACTTACACACCAGTAGCAAGGTTAGAAGCTATTCGACTATTACTTGCGTTTGCTTGTTATAAGAATTTCAGGTTATTCCAAATGGACGTCAAAAGCGCCTTCCTAAATGGATTTATCCATGAGGAAGTTTATGTGGAACAACCACCAGGGTTTGAAGACCCAAAGAAGCCAGACTCAGTCTTCAGACTGAAAAAGGCTTTGTATGGTTTAAAGCAAGCACCTCGAGCTTGGTACGACAGATTAAGTTTGGATTGGAAAAGTGCAAAAAGACCGACATACCGATGTCAAGTTCTTTGAAGATAGACAAAGATGAAGAAGGGAAGAAAGTTGATCAAAAGCTGTACAGGAGCATCATTGGTTCACTTCTTTATCTTTGCGCTTCTAGACCGACATTTTGTTGAGTGTTTGCATCTCGTGCTAGGTTTCAATCGGATCCTAGAGAATCCCATCTCGGTCTTGCGAAACGTATCATTAAATATGTTGCTTCATCATCAAGCATCGGTCTTTGGTATCCTAAGAAAGGAGACTTTAATCTTAAGGATATTCGAGATGCAGATCTGGCCGGTTGCGAGTTGATAGAAAGAGCACTTCGGGGAACTTGCCGGTTGCTTGGAAACGGGGCCGAGTGTCTTGGTTTTCAAGGAAACAAAGCACTGTGTCTCTTTCAACAACAGAAGCAGAATATGTAGCCCTTGGAAGTTGCTGTTCGCAAATTCTATGGATAAAACAACAGCTAAGAGACTTTGAAATGGAAGACTCATGCATAGAGATTAATTGCGACAACACCAGCGCTATCAACCTCACCAAAAATCCAATTCTCCACTCAAGAGCAAAGCATATAGAGATTCGACATCACTTTATTAGAGACCATGTTCAAAATGGAGATGTTTTAATTCAATTTGTTGACTCAAAGAACCAACTAGCGGATATATTCACAAAGCCTTTGGAGAAATATCAATTTGAATCTATCCGTTCCCGAGACTCAACATTTTGAGGTATGAAGATATCAAAGTCTAAAGACTTTCAGACTCAGACTTACAAGACTTTATCTATAAGATAGTCTTGGTACAACCGTAGACTGTAAGTCTTTCTCTTTTTAATCTCATCT
Source organism: Eucalyptus grandis (assembly GCF_016545825.1). Taxonomy (NCBI): domain Eukaryota; kingdom Viridiplantae; phylum Streptophyta; class Magnoliopsida; order Myrtales; family Myrtaceae; genus Eucalyptus; species Eucalyptus grandis. The sequence continues at coordinate 29,731,489 of NC_052617.1, forward strand.
TGAAAAGGTACGATTGTTAGACTGTGTTTAAATTGTTGCTATATTTAATTGACGTAATTATTGCATCGTTTCATTTTCAAAAAGGAAGTTATTTTGAAATGGCTATTTTTGCGGAAAAAGATAGTTATTTTGAAAAGGCATTTTTATTTCCTTTGTGATGGTTCGTTTATCTCTCCTTTTTAACCGATCGTGCACTGTTGATTTCTCTTCACTTTACTCTCAAAAACCCTAGAAAGCATCGATCCTCCATTCTCGTTTGTCTTCTTTGTTTAATCTTCAAAAAGTTGTCATTTTTCTTGGGAAAGACAAGCAAGGAATCTTCCAAAAATTGAGAAAGATGTCATCTTCAAGAAAGTCTTTGAGAATCGCAAGCAGGGGACCACGGCGAATGAGTGAGGGGCCTACGCACTTCGATCTTACTGAAGAAGAAGTATCTCCAGAATAGCAACCGAGCCCACAACATTCTCAGCAGTGTCATTCTCCTCCATCTAGTCCTCAAGGCGTTGATCATCAACATTAGGAAGAAATCATTGAGGATGCAGACCCTGTAAGAGTTCAAAAGCCCGCTTATATTTACCAGCTATATCGTGCCTTAAAAGGAATTCGTACTCCTTTGAACTATGTTGATGATTTTCTTAAAGACAAAGGACATGGGAACGAATATATCTTTTGCGAAAAATGGAAAGTTTGGGAATTGCTCGTAAAGGGGTGGTGAGGAAGCCCTTGCGAATATCCCAAGTGATCCTCGTGACTGGGGGCCGAATCCTGTAGATGGGAATGATGATGACAAATTATACAGTCAATTTCAACCGAAAATGGGTGTTGCGGTTGAAAATCAAGGAAAAAGGGGAGATTTGTTCAGATCAAAGGAACAAAAGGATCTGTACTCGAAATTGCTGAAGCGTGGGGTAATAAACCCTAGGAGTGTGGATTTTGATTTTCTGGATCTTTGTGAATGTGAACTTGAGGGAAACGTTCGGTTATCTTCAACTTGAAAAGTTACGCTCGACACTACGAGGCCTATGCTGAATTAACTGCATATTTCTATTCAAATCTTAGCTTTTTGGATGCGAATAGATTCTCTTTCAGCGTTAAAGACCAGGACTATGTTGTGGATATGAATATCTTTGGCGGATGTGTTAGGAGTTGAAAGAGGAAGATATCAACCAATCAAAGTTTCCATTGCTCGGGCCACACTGGAACTGGTGAAGGACAGGAGAACAGATGAAAAGATCACCTACTTAAGGATGAGTGCATTCAATATCTTGCTTCACAAGATTGTGATTAATTGCCTCCGACTGAAATCAACTTCCAAGACCGATGTTTCAAGTTCGAGGCCAAGGCGATGTATGCCATCCTCTTTGGGAAAAGGTTTTCTCTCCCTCACATTGTTATGTTTCACATGTATAGAGCAATGATGAAGGACAGAGGTCAACTCCCTTATCCAAGTCTTGTTACGAAGTTATTCAGACATCTGAATATTTAGCCTCCGCAAATCTTTTGTGTTCGACCATGCGATCATATGGTGGTAGGACTAAAAATGGTGACCAAAATGCGTCTGAAGGAACTGAGCAAGGAGTTGGAGAAATTGAAGGAGAAGACTCCTGCCAAATCTCATCAAATCTCTTCTGCAGCTAAAAGAAAAGGGAAGGAGCCCATGGTTGCTCCATCCAAGAGAGGAAGAGCTCTCCTCGTTGAGGATGAAGATGATGAGGAAGACATCACCATCTCTACAATGGCTTTGAAGAATTTAAGTCATCCTGTTCCACAGAAAGAATCGGAACAAATGACAAAAGAAGCAGAGGAGAAGGAAGAAGAAGAAAGAGAAGCTGAAAAAGAAGCGAGAGGAGGAAAGACCTGAAGAAGAAAGAAGAGAAGAAGGAGAACCCGAGGAACACTCTTCTCCACCTGTAGGCATGGAAACGGGGGAGATCGGGAGAAATGAGTGAAGTCTTCATATCTGATGCAAGTGAAGGAGTCGATCGCTCACCGGCACCCGATGATGTTTATGCCGCTCAATTTCCAGAGGAAGGTCATGAAGTATCATCGCCAAACCTGCGAGATTATGTTGATCTACCATCGTCTGTATTTACTCCATCAGATAGGGCTGAAGCAAGTACTCAGATTGATAATACAGCAGATTTTCGCAGAATCATGGATATTCTCTTGGAGATGCGAGGTCAAATTTATGCCTTGGGATGCGAGGTTCAAAGCTTGAAGAATGAAGGTCAAGCTTCTTCCTGTTCATTGAATGATAAGATACAATCCCTCTCTGTTCAGAATCAGGCCAATGCCAAGAGTGAGGAGATTGCTGGCGAAGGAAGACTTTAAAAGGCTGGAAGGCATCGTTCGAGTCTATGGAAAATTTCCAGCTTGTCGCGTTCCCAAGCAATCTTGACTTCATCTCAACCTTTTAATGCCGACAAAAGGGGGAGAGATGCAAGATTTGATCAAACTTTCAATTGTTAAACTTTTAACTGTTTGTTGGATTGTTTTGTTGTTTGAACTCTATTTGACTTTGTTTTGTGTCTGGATGAAAACTGAACTAGACTTGGACTTGACCGCTTCTATTAACTAGTATTGATATCTTATGGATGGCTTTATCGTACACTAGACTAACCTATTTTCTATGGTTGCAGATTCTAGTGTTATTCATTTAGCCATTTATCTCTATAAGATATGCATATGTGTTTGAGAAATGTTTTGCAGGTCAAAGTTATCCAAATCTGCAGGAAAGTTTTGTCACCATCAAAAAGGGGGAGATTGTTGGAGAAATCTTCTTGAAGTGTTTTGAAGCTGACAAAACGTTTCCATCAGTCTAGTCTGAAGGCTTGCAGACTCTGCTATTTAAAGTCTGAAGACCTCCGGACAGCCAGACTCAAGACTCAAAGTCTATCCTCATTGTGAGTCTCTAATCCGTTGAAGAAAAGTTATCCGTAACTGGATGTTTCGTTAAGGATTTAACCTTATCAACTGGAGAAGATCTCGTGGTTGGAAAAGACATAATAGAGTCCTTTGATTGATCGAAGATTGACTCGATAATTGAAGATCCGGTGATTGCTTAAATATTATTGGAAGGTTCTACTTATGGAAACCGAGATCCTGATTGTATGGGCGAACATGATTGATGGGCTATCGACACGTTCCTTTAATAGCTTGAACAATCTTCCTAATTGATTCCGTCCAACGGGTAGATTGGAGGAATTCCTTTGGTAAGTGCCAACGGGTATGATGGCATAAATGAGTATATAAGGAAGACGGTCTTAGTTGTTTAAGGTGTGCGCGATAGAAGAATTCCAAAGTTTGAAGCTCCTTTTTGTTTAGACAATTACTCTGAGCGAATACTTGTATACAAAAGAGAGTCTATATTTGTGAGAAATCTTGAGGAGGTATATTAGAACATCTACACTGTGGAATCAAGGCAAAGCTGTGCTGTAACTTCTCTTTTGTTCATAGTGGAATCCAGCCAATAAGCTGTCAGTGAAGAAGAGTGGACGTAGGCTTGATATAAGCTGAACCACTATAAACCGCGTGTTCAATTTTCTCTTCTCTCAGTCTTACTTTGATTATTGTTTGTCTCAAATCCATCAACTGTCTAGTATTGTGCAAATATCGAAGAAAAATCTTTTATATACCTATTCACCCCCCTCTAGGTACTTATACTAGCAATATCAGCATGCTCCATAGTGAAACTATCGATCAACAATTATCCATCAAATCTATAGTCTTTCATTTATTTTTAGAAACAATATCCACCGCATAAGCGAGGACTTGCTAGAAAGGTGCTTCAGATACAGAGTTACTGGGGTACGTGCTCGAGAAGGAATGGAGTCGCAAAGACTTCGTGTGTGGTGGCTTTGAGATTCATCATTCCAATGGCCTCAGCCGGCGGGTGTCGTAACGTCGAACCCGTGCACAAGAGCAGCAAGGGACAACGACTTTATTGGCATGGCCAAACTGATTCCAAGGCACACTCTTCGGCCACTTCCGAATGGTATCAGCTCGAAATTCTGACCTCGGACGTTGAAGTCTTTGTGAGTGTCAAGAATCTCTCATTATATCTTTAAGTGTGCTTTGAGGAACTGGACTTTGCATATTGGATTTTGGAGCTTGCATGGTGGTGCATGTGAGATTTTCGAGTTATATGATTGCAATGAGTCCGTTTTGTGGAATTTTGTTGTATATGGATGTTGCATGTAGCAATAGTTTCTGCTTTTGGTGTGCTCTTGAACTAAAATTCATGAGATTCAAGTTTTGAGTGGTTTCTTAAGTTCTGGCTTTGATTTACAGTCTTGAAGCGGCTGGACTTTTGCAATTTTTCAATTTTATAGAGCTTTTGTGGTTCGAATATAGTGAAACTTCCTTATGAAAGTTGTGCAAAACATCTTAGACTATAACATAATTTAATTTCAGATTTTTCTGGGTTAAAATGGTTTACACAAAAGCCTGATTTCTTACCAAGTTAAGTTTACCCAGTACAGTAAAAACGGTGACTTTGAGTATAGTTCGAATTTAGTCATTCCTTCTTTCACAAAAGTTGTAAAGAACATTCTTATTTAGAACATACATAAATTTCAAAATGTTTTGAAAAGGTTTGGGTTGCAAGATAGGTATTTCTTGAGGATCATTCATTTTGTTCCAGCGAACCAGATTTTGTTTTTCTTGAGCGACTTACTACTATTTATACAAAATGTTTTGGACTTAGTACCCTCATGAAAAATGTTATTTGAGGTCTCTTCTACAACATATTAAATTTTCATAATTTTTCGAATACATTTACTGAGGTGATGATCTTGATTTTTAATACTTGTTCAAAGTTGTTATGTTTTACCCACTATTAGAAACTCACGATATTCTACATGAGGATGGTTGAATCTTGATTTTGGTCTACTGGAGATAGTGACTACACTCGTTATGCTTTCCAATGATGCATGTTTGGCTTTGATATGATATCAAATGCATGTTGTGACATCCTGAATTTTTCAGTCCTGTTTTCAATTTAATAAATTGGACCTTTTGTCGATGTGCCTATAGTGCTATTCTTTGAGCTGATCACTCCTGAGACAAGTAGAGTATCTAGGGAAGTCATTAAGGAATTTTAATGCATTAGACTTGACCGCGAATCATTTGCACTAAATTTTTTTGAAAGCTACCTGGTAGCCTAGGTCGCGCTAAAATCGCGCCAGATTGAAATTAATCGTGAATTTGAATCCGATTTTAGAAATTGAAAGTTCTGTCATGTCACGAGTCATTTTAGGAACGTTAATTTAGTCTCTGAAGATTTTTTACGTAAACCGAGGTTTTGGCGAAAAAGTCGATATAGGGCCGTTTCGATCGGAAAATTCAAAGGACCGTTTTTTATCATGAAATTGGGATGCGTGTAGGTTCTATTGGCAAGGAAAATACCAATTTGATTGGGGACTCGATAATGAAATTTATGGGAGCCGATTTGAATTGATTCAAGTGAGAATTGAGGAGAATTTTGGGGAAATCACACCAAATTCGTAGCCCCCCTTACCTTCAACCTTTGGACCATCTCAAGACTTCTAGAGGAAGCCAAAGGGATGGAAAATTAGCTAAGGAAGACAGCTTGCAAGTGGGACCAAGTTGAGGGAGACAAAGAGATGAGAGAGAGACCAAGGTGGCCCTCCTTGTAGCAGTCGGTCCCCCTCATTCTCATTCTCCTCACCATCGAGCCCTCCATCTTCCAGCAGCTTGAAGACCTCAAAAACCCAGAAAAGAACCAATAGCTCACCCCCTCCTCCGTCGAGCAGCCGTCACACGCCACCGGAGTCTAGCTGCGTCGTTGTCGTGCCCCGCATGTCAGCCACCAGTCTCAGGCATTGTTTTAGCGTCCCGCGCCATCCAACATTGGCGCTCTGTCCACCAGGCCACCGTCGAAGCCTACACGTCACCGTTCAGCCATCGCTTGCCGTCGTAAAGCCTCGCTTGGACCCACAATAGCCCCTTTCGCTTGTCCTTGCCCGTTTCCACCTCAACCAGCCACCGGTTCCACCTCTCTCAGCCAAGAGCGAATCCGAACAGCAATGGGTCTCACCAAGACCTTGTTTGGCTCGCTTTGGTGGCTTTCCGGATCTCGAAAGGCACACCTGCTTCAGAGTTTGTTGATCCCTTCCGCATCCCCGTCGTTGTGGTTCGAGCGTATCGTTAATCAAGTGAGTTTAACTCACTAATCCATGTTTAGTAAGTTAATGATGCTTAAGGTTGATTAGTTTAAGTTAAGTATGGTTTAGATGGATAGTTAGAATAGATTAGCAATTTAATCATTCAATATTGCATGTTAGGTGGTTAGAGTAGTGTAATTAAAGCCTAGAATTTTACCGGGTCTGTCTCGGCTTTTAATTAGGCTTTTCCGGCCTAAGTGGTATTTATTGACATTTATTTATTAATTTTTTTGTAATTAATTAATTAATTAATTAATTAATTTCTGGAAATTAGATTGGGATAGCTGGTGACCGGAATTTTATGCTGATTGCCATGATGTGATTTTTTTAATTAGTTGAGTGCTATTTTGTGCACATTGAGCGTAATTTGTGATTTTGGGTATTTATTCCAAAACTTATGAATTTCAGTATTTAATTTGAAAATTACGGGTCGTCGGTTTACAACGTCAAAAATATGTTTGTGGACTACTGAAAATAGTGGGATTTTATAAAATAAAGATATTATATTTTTGGCTCAAATCGACTATGTACTCACACACGATTATTATTATTATTTTTTTTTGGTAACGCCCACACATGATTATTTTTTTCTGGGTATTTTTAACATGAAGAAAATAGGCCAAGACATTATTTTAATTGAGAAATTCAAGTGGGAAGCTCAATGTCCTTAGCCGTGGGTGAATAATCGTGTGGTGGTTTATAGTTGTGGTAAGATGACTATTAAAGGATGATGTGACGTATGTTATGCGTGACGATATGGGATGGGTCAAGAAAACCGCCGAAGCATCTTTGTGCCTATAGGGTTGTGATTAACCGCCGAAGCATGCTGTGCCTATAGGGTTGTGATTAACCGCCGAAGCACACCGTGCCTATAGGGCCGTGATTTACCGCTGGACATTTAGTAGGCTGTGCACTGTGGGGCCATGTTTAATAGTTGGAGCAGTGATTGATTGAGATATAATACAATGTGTTCTGATTGTTGAGTGATGATTGTACGTATACGATATATGAATTATATTGAATTGCATGAAAGAACTGAGGCAAAAGTAAGTCCTCTGACTTGTGATTGTGCTTAGGTAGCCCTTGGGGCGTATTTTCTTCCTAGTCAGATCTTAGGGGGTGAACTTGCTAATACGTCATCTTACTCGTCTCTCGACTTGTGATTGTGCTTAGGCAGCCCTTGGGGCGTATTTTCTTCCTAGTCGGATCTTAGGGGGTGAACTTGCTAATACGTCATCTTACTTGTTGTGGGATAACAATTTCAGGTCCATAGATGGTAACTCTTCCCAAGCGTTTTGGTCAGCTGAAGAAGGTTGCAAAGCAGGTAGCCTATATTCCAATTCATGGGCACCCAAGGGGTTTGTCGCTACCTAAATTTCGGGAGCACCACCTAAAATTAGGTTAATGGACTACTAAGCCTTTCAACTTAACTTGGGCTCTCCCAAGCCCATACCAATTCGTGACTTAAGGTTCAAATATTTAACATGCAAAAGATTATTAACTAAGAGTTGCCACTAATCAGTTTACGGTGGGTCGATTAGACACCTAAGTAAAATAATGGGATGATTATTTTACTTATACGAACCAGAGACTAAGGGTACGGGGACTTGGTTACACTAGATTTCTTTAATGCCCTTTCGGTACCATTTCTTTTTAATTTTCAAAAATGTTTTTGCAGGTGGCTGATTTATTTTAACCAAAATTGCTATCATGCAAATATGGTGACCACACGGATGCTCATTCACTATCAAACATTCAAATAAATAAATAAAAATAAACAAATTGCATCACACAAAGCAAGCAATTATTATTATTTTTGGTTTTCTTGAAATTAAATTTTTTTTCATAAAACATGCATGTTAATTACATGACCTAGTTTTACTAATAAATGAATTCTTATTAAATGAACCTATTATGCAAACTAACTAACATGCACCTAATATTTTTTTTTTTTTTATTGAAATTCGGAATTAATGAAAACCCTAATGAAACTATCTAAAATGAATAATTTTCTAATTTATTTTAGGGATTAATTTGATTTAAACCCTATCCTATCTTAGAACATTATTTTTTATTTTTTCATTTATTTTTTAAAAGGATGAGATTATAAAAATATGCCAACTTTATCTAAGACCCTATTTTTTTTTAAAAAAAAGGAGTATTTAGGTCCAACCTAACCTATTTAAAAAGAATTATCTAAAAATGCAATTCTAAAAATATAATCCTAAAAAAAAATCTAATTTGCTAAACCTACATATCTGATTTACTAAATCTATATGCTCATGTAGTATTTGATTTTTTATTTTGATTTTTTTAAGTGTTTTTCCAAGATAAACAAGTTTCAAATAAATTAATCAAACAACAAATAAAGGATTAAAATAATCGAAAAAAAAATAACATGTTGTCTCACAAGTTAGATTAACGATTACTCTAACCCTAAACATCACTACAAATAAGTTCAAAATAATTAAAAATCTGATCCGAAGTCTTACGGATCAAATTAATAATTATATTGATTCAACAATTAAAATACTATCAACAAACCCCAAAAATTAATATAATTAAAAAATGATCTGACATCGTATGTATTAAATTAGTAATTACAATAATTTTGAGGAAAACTCCTACAAATAATGCATACAAAATTTATTGACATCAAATATTACAACTTAAATAGATAAACTAAAAAAGAACCAAAAAAATGAGACAAAATAAAATAAAATAAATAAAAAGAAAAAGCTAAACTACCTAAGGGGAAAACGACGGTGGATGGCGTCGGGCGACCGTTGGTGGTCGTCGAAATTCCGGCGGGGAGCAACGGCAGGTGGACGGCGGTGGGCTCGAGCTTAGAGCGAGACGGCGACCGGGGGCGAGGTTGGTGCGGTGGCGTCGGCCGAGTGGAGGCAAACCACCGGTTGCTGGGCGCGAGTTGCGGGCGCGGTGGCGTCGGTCGTCGTGAGTGGAGGTTTTGCGGTAGGCGGATGGCGTTACTAGCGACAACGATCGGGCGATGGTTAGGCACGGTGAACCGCTTAGCCTGGTTCGCGATCGAGGACGTTGGCAGCAGCTACATCAATCGGCGTAGAGATGCTCGCGGGATTTGCAGAGGCGTGGCGACGTTGAAGGTGTTGCTGACGACGGCAAACAAAGGCGAGGGGAAGGCAGCAGTGACTGGTGACTTGGCTGCCGGCGTTGGGCTGCAGGGGGGTCGTTGCTAGTGTTTGCAGGTTGCAGTAGCCACGAATTTAGTGTCGTCAAGGGAGATGGATGCGACAGAGGCGCGGTGGCCGACGGTGCAGTGGTGGTGGCAGGCGAGCGGGGGCGGCGGTGCCACGCGACGGCCGGTGTAGTGGTGGCCTGGCTACTGGTTCACCAGTGAGGGATCGGGTAGCAAGGGGCTGAGGCGTGCGCGAAGAAGATGAACAGTCCCTATCTTTTTCCTTTTTTTTTGGTCACTCTCTCTCACCTCACATCACTCACGTCTCTCTCTGTCGCTGCACTCTCTGCCCTCACTTCTCTTCTCTCTTTTCCTCTATTCTTTTTTTGACTTTTTGACCTTTCCCTTCTCTCGAAGCGTTTTCTTTTGTGTTGCTCTCTCCCTAAGAACGAATTCTCTCCATTTTTTTTAATATTCCCCCCCAACGAAAAATGCAGCTCTCTTTTATAGTGATTCCATACGACCGCTTTGTATGGTATTTTCCAAGTTTCCATCTTCCATCACATTAAATCAAAGCTGTAAATCGGAACGTGATTTCGCAATTAACTCGATTTTGCTTAGATTTTTTCCATTTTGCAAAAATTCTCGCCTTTTAGTCATTTGATTTTTAAATTGCTTCTGTATTTAACAAAATCCGAATGTTCATTAGAATTCAAATTTCCATGCATAATCAATCAAATCGATTTCCCCCATTTTTTCCTTTTATTTGTGATTTTTATTTTTATCTTCCTAATGTTACCAAAAATTAGGTGTCAACAGGGTTTGGTCTATGAGATCGTGAAGTCCGTGATCTGGGTAGATGAGGTTCTACCCAATAAAGTACCTCATCGATACAGATCATGGTACCGTCGTGAGGGGCATGGACAAAAAGATGGTCCTATACCGAAATTTGAGGTATTTGTGTACGTCATGAGGTTGCTTTTGGGAAAGGCTGTCATGACCCGATCCTCCGAGTACGTGCCCCTTCACTAGTCATTTAAATAGCGACATCCCAGGACGCATCGCTGACCCGTTTATTTTAATACGCATTCGAAATCATATAAATAAATTCCAGACAATAAAACAAGGGCATAGGAAAATAGGACCAAAATTTTCAAACTATACCAACCACACTTATATATATATAAAACACAACTAGTCATATATAATACAAGCCAAACTAAACTTTGATTATCCAAATACTTAAGGTTTAACAAGCAGGGGTGGGGGTCTAGCAACCACGTCTACTCCTCATCGCTAAACTCTTCTTGCTCCACATCCTCATCCCCATTTGAGTCGCCCGTCGAGTACAGGGACTCTAACTCTTCGAGTTTTGGATCCTTCGCATCGTCTACCGCTCCACCGTTAGGGTCTGCTTTACCCTTACCAAATGCAACCTCCAAAACGTACTGAGGCACGTCAGATTCTGGCATAGGGCCCTCCCTTTTCGGGTTCACCCACATCAACCCAGACGATGGATTTTATTAGCACATACTCCAATCCTTCAGGGTGGGGGTCTATTGGAATATGATAACCTATCTCAGTAATTTCCTATGGTATACCAAAATGCGCAGGAGGAGGGGGAGGCACTGTCATCTAGGGACCTAAAATGTTGTTTTACAACGAGGTGAGATTACGTCTCAACAAGTTCTACCCTCCTAAAACCCGATTAGGAAACAAATACGCCCTAAGGACTACCTAAGCACAACACGGGTCAGAGGACTTATCTTGGCCTTAGTTCCACCCTGCAAATCAATATATATCAAATATACCGAAACCACATCAATTCACCCAGTTAGATCGAACTATCGATCGATCGACTCAGTCGATTACATGTCACCACGACCTTCCCTGGTCGGTACATTCAATACTATCTATAAAGTTCTATTAATTCAGAACTACTCATCCAAAGCTGAAAATAGATAGTATAGCTCGCCCAAAATTGATAATATAGTATACCGGATATGCTCGCCTAAAACTCGATAGATTATGGCCCTCAAGCCATCATAGTATAGTATATATGCTTGTCCAAAACTGATAATAGGGTATACTACTCACTCAAAGCTGACATATCGCCCATAGGCTAATATAGTATATCGGTATACTATTCGCCCAAAGCTGACATATCGCCCATAGGTTGATATAATATACCACTCCAACCATATAGTCAATTCATCATTTTTATTATACCCGATAAAAATAGCCGTGTGTTGATATATGGTCGGCCTTAGCCAAAATACCATAATTTCACTTCCACAATTCCCACAATTTATATGGTACACCAAAATATTTTTTGGCGTTGTAAACCGATGCTTGGTTAATTTTCCACCAATTACTGAAATAATTAATTTAGGAATAAAATCCTAAAATCACCATTAAATCAATTCAACACAAATTAGAGCTCAAATAAATAAACAGATTGTGCCACAATAACTAGCATAAAATTTCTGCTGTCGCCTATCCCAAAGATAATTTCCGAAAATAAAT